>NW_022900917.1:38022490-38053720 GCF_012274545.1 Fukomys damarensis
ACAGTTAAAGTTTCCAAAAATTCAAATTATATATATATATTTATATTTATATAAAAAGACCAGTAATAGCAGTATGTTATGCATTAATAGCAGCAACAGCTTTTCCAGGTTCTACAGTCATCTGAACAAAATTATAGACGTTCAGCACATTCCATTGAAAAAACAAAAACAAAAACAAAAAAACAAAGAAAAGAATAATACCCAGAAAACAGCAAAGTTCTACTGCTGTTGTGGTACCTGGGCCATTTTTTTTATTAGCATCTTAATCATCATCTGAAGAGAGAACATTCTAGAGTAATATCATTAAAAATAGCTCTGATGAAGCATGGTCACTACTATGTATCATAAAGCAGGTACAAAATATTTTACATTCACAGAGGTATGATACAGTACTGTCCTACATCTATAATACTAGAATCAGTTTTGTTTTGAAATTTACTTTGTCTGCAAATAAGATCGCTATCCCTGCTTTTTTCTGGGCTCCTGTCACATGGAGAATTGTTTTCCATCCTTTCACTTTCAGTCTGTGGGCTTCTTTTTGCACTACGTGTGTTTCTTGTATACTACATATTGTTGGATTTTGCTTGTTCCATTCTGCCAGTCTATTTCTTTTGATTGGTGAGTTGAGGCCATTGACATTGCTGATTATAACTGATATGTACTGACTTATTATTGACATGTTATTGGCCTTTTGTTGACTCTTTTTACTTTTTCACCTTCTCCTTTTAGTTTCTTGCCTTTTTCTATGAAAATAATTTTAACAGTATATGTAGCTTGTGACTCAAATAAAAAAAACTCCTAGGGCTGTGGATTTGGCTCAGTGGTTCCACCACCTGCTTCAGAAGCAAAAGGGCCCAAGTTCAATCCCCAGTACCAAAATAAATAAATACATACATACATACATTTTGGGCCTGGGATTTAGCTCAGCGGTTCGGTGGCCTGCCTTGCAAGTGCAAGATCCTGAGTTCGATCCCTGGTACCAAAAAAAATTTTTTTTAATTGAATATAAAAAACTCCTATTAAATATAAACCTTACAGGACTGCTTGAGTGGCTCAGTGGTAGAGCACTTGTGTAGCATGCATGAAGTTCTAGGTTCAATCCTCAATAATGCAAAATTAAAATGAAACAATTTGAAATGTTGGAAATGTACATTTTATCCCCAGTTGTCCATATTAAATAAGAGGTGCACACTGAAATGACTTTGGTGGCTCTAGATGGAAAGAGTGTCCTTGGTAAGGGGGTCTTTGGCACAGTGTGTGTTGCAACCTGTGTGCAGTAGTTCACAAAAGGCAAAGGCTTTCTTCCCTGGGGTTTCTTATCTATCTAGAAATGAATCATGAGTGCTAAAATAAGCTAAATTGTCTTCTGTTAGATGTCAATTAAATTTTTTCAAGTCAAAAAAGGTTTTTTTGCATCCTGAGTCTTTTTTTTTTTTATTAGATTTTGAAGTTATAACCAGTAGCAAGGGTGGCCCCAGGGGGAGTTCTCTGGAACTGGAGTCAGGGAGTTGATCAGCCAGCTCAGCCCGAATCCCTGGCAGTGTGAGCTACGGCTGGTTGCTCACCTGTCTGTAATGAAGCGTGTAATCCGTACCTGGCCGGAGGAGTGGGGGTTAGATGAGATGAAGTGAGAGGAGCTTAAAAGATGATAAATGCCAGCAGCAGCAAGCAGCTTTTCAGGTATAAAAGTAAAGTTAAATGAAAGGAAAAGAATTGCACCTGGGATAGCACTCAAACACTATCTGTACCCAGGCTGACTGCACAGTAGGGAAACTACTCAGAACGTGGCCCACCTACTGCACTAGACCTAAAGGAAAACAAAAGTTCCGCCCTGTCAAGTTTTTTTAAGAGGAGGGAATTTTTGAGTCAGACCCAGCTGATTCATCCTCAAGACTCATCAGTCACATGCAGCCAATATTCACTATAATGTTTCCACAAGCAGTATTTCCTACTTTTAAAAATCACAGCTGAAAATTCAGAGCATTGAATGTTTTCCGATATTCTTGAAATATGGCTCTATTTAAAACATTTATAGTTATTTAATCTGTTACTATATTTTAAGCTTGAGTATTAGTGTATAACCAACACACACAAAAATTGACCTTTGGTTGAGACATTATATAAAAGGTTTGCAGAAATGCCTTTTAACCAGAGAAAGTATTGTTTTGGTTTACCCTCCAAAGTAGTATTGCTTTGAATTAGTTTAATCCAAATATTTATTCTAAAACTGGCAAGTAGAAAGGATGCTAGGCAGTGACTCTCAAACTTGATTGTACCACAAAATTGCCATGTGTACCTGTTAGGTAGACGGGTTGCTGAGATTCAGTAGGTCTTGGGTAGAGCTTGAGAATTTGCATTTCTAACAGATTCTTCTCTTGATGGTGGGACTGCTGCTCCAGAAGTTATCTTTTCTATCACTGAATCTTTCAGTGCAGCTCTGTTATGATTCTTGTAAGATTTTTTTTCGTGAAGATGGTTTTCTCTTCTGTATGCATGGCTTTCTGTTGTTTGTGCTCAAGGATATTCAAGGAAAATCAAAGCAGACCTGGCTATATTAATGTGAGATACCGTAGATTTCAGAGCAAAGAACATTGCCAGTGATGAAGAAAATCATTTCATAATAATAATAAAGGGACCAAGCCTTAAATGTTTATGCACCTAATAACAAAGCTTCAAAATATAGGAAGCACAAATTAATAGAACAGAAAAAAGAAATGGACAGATATACTATTATAGACAGAGATTTCACCCCCACCACCAGTACCACTTATTAATGGAGAGAACATGTAGGCAAAAAATTAGTAAAGATATAGAAGACTCAAACAAGACTATCAGTCAACACGGCTCCATTAATATTTATAAAACCCTCCACCATTATACACATTGTTTTCAATAATACATAAAAGAATTATCCCTACAGACCATATTCTTTCCCATCACACATCCTCAAAAAAGTTAGAGATCCAAGTCATGCAAAGTATGTTCTCCGCTACGCTGAGATTAAATTAAAATCAATAAAAAGTAAGTGGTTCCTAAAAAATTAAAATAACATTATTAGCCAATAATTCTATTTTTGCATGTACTACATGCCCAAAAGAGCTAAAAGTAGGGCCTTGATCAGGTATCTGTATAGTCATGTTCATAGCAGCAGTATTCCCAAGAGCCAAAAGGCGGAAGGAAGTACATTCATCCATCGTTTTATATCCAAGCTACATCAGCGGATGAAGAGATAAACAAAATATGTTCTACACACAATATAACATTATTCAACCTTTAAAAGGAAAGAATGTCTGCCACACTGTATAACATTGGTGAACCTTGAGGGCATCTTGCTGAGTTAAATAAGCCAGTCCCAAAAAGACAGCCAGGAATTAAGCTCAGTGGTTGAGCCGCCTGCCTGGCAGGCGCAAGGTCCCGAGTTCGATCCCTGGTACCAAAAAACAAAACAAAAAAACAAATATTATATGATTCTAATTTTGACGTTTCTGGGAGAATCAAGTTCATAAAGACAGAAAGTAAAGCAGTGATTGCCAGGTCTCTGGTGGAGGGAAGGATGCTCAGGAATTCATGCTCTGTGGACACAAAGTTTCAGTTTTGGAAGATACAAAAGGTTCCAGAGATGCACAGGGTTGATGACCACAATGGCATAAATGCTCATAATGCCACTGAGCTGTACACTTAAAAATGGTTAAAATAGCAAATTTTATGTTAGGCTATTTTACCACAATAAGTATTAAAACAAGATACAGAGTAGCCCACATCTGAGGACACAGGGCCGCTGAATGTAGGTTCCTTTTTCGCACCACCGCCCAGGCACGGCTGGGCCTGTGTTGCTCAGCTGCCTCCAACTTCTCCAGCCAATCCTAAAAGCCTGAGCAGACCAGGCCCCTGTTGTCTCTTCTGGCCTTCCATCTTTCCTGAGACTGCTAATTCATGCTTGCTGTGCAGTTTTCTAAAACTAAAACCAAATATTTTTGGATGATAAAATTCATAATATAAAATTATACTGAAAAGCAAGGGATTGGAAGGTATTTGGGGAAGGGAATTCTAAGGACTTCCAGAGTAATGATCACTTTCTTAGTCTGGGAGGTGGTGGTGAGGACATGGATATTTGGCCGTGTGTGTGTGTGTGTGTGTGTGTGTGTGTGTGTGTGTGTGTGTTTTAAATTAAACTTTACATACCCATTTGTTGGGGTGCCTTATACTTTTTAGAACAAGAATTTTAAAGTGCTTTCATTATTTAAATGACATTAGAATGAATGCAGCATCAAGTATGGCCTATTCTTTATGACAACTTGACTTTTTAGTA
The DNA here is from genome assembly GCF_012274545.1 of Fukomys damarensis. Classification (NCBI taxonomy): domain Eukaryota; kingdom Metazoa; phylum Chordata; class Mammalia; order Rodentia; family Bathyergidae; genus Fukomys; species Fukomys damarensis. Next base: position 38,026,800 of record NW_022900917.1, read on the forward strand.
GCACTTTGAACTTCTTCCTTCTCTGCGTATGTTGATATGCTTTATACTTCACTGGAAATAATTGTTTCATTTGCTTCATGTAGATTGCTCAGCCTGCCTTTGCCAGGCAGTACTTCCAGTTTGGTTCCCACAGATTTTGTGTTTATTTGGTAACAAAGATTTCTTAAAGTAAACTGATTATATTTGAGTTAGTGATTATAATCTCTTGTGGGCATTACTTGTAATAAACTTCAAATGCTTTCAAAGTTCTCTTAGATATAGGCATACCATGGCTATATATTACTTCCTATGTTTAATTTTGGAGTTTTAAAATCATAGGTTTGAGTCTTGTTTCTCCACACATTTTGTGCCTGTTGTATTTCCAAATGTTAATGAGTCTCAAATCCGTAACAGAATACTTCTGTGTCATCACCAAACCTAGTAGATATAAATATGCCTATACCATCAGACCTCTGTTGAAATTTACTTATTGTGTCTACCATTAGATTTTGTGGGGTTTTTATTTGTTTGTTTGTTTTTTTACCAGGGCTCGAACTCGAGACCTTGTGATTGCGAGGCAGGTGGTGGAACCACTGAGCTAAATCCCTGGCCCTGCCATTAGGCTTTGAGGTCTCTGGGATCAAGGGTCATGCCTTATTTCTTTATCTCTTCATTTCAAGCTCACAACTGTTTGTTGGAAAAGTAAAGTTTACAGGTAGAGGGAAGAGTGGGAGCTACTCCAGCAGAGCCAGCACTAGGGACAGTGGGAAGGGAAGAACAGTGGACACAAGACCAGAAAAGTTGGATGGAGATAGATTAACCCTCAACCACCACTTTTCAACCTTTGAACGATGCTTTGTAATGTGGGGAACAGTGGAAGAATTTTGTGTGAGATGTGACATCTATGTTTAGAAAACTAACCCTCTGAGTCTCTGTGTTAAATGAAATGGAAGTGTGCTCAGTGGTGCCGCCTCCTGCCTCACAATTGCAAGGACCCAAGTTCGATCTCCAGTACCAGGAAAAAAAAAAAAAAAATTGAAGTGGGAGAGATGGCCGACAGGGAAAATGGACTGAAACAGGAACGAGGCCATGGCAAATGTGAAAGATCCTTGTTTCTCTGAAGCCTTCATTTTAATATTTGTGCTCATGAAGATGTTTTGAGAGAGATGTACTGGATCTAAGACACTTATAAACTTCATTGAACATTGGAGTATATCATTTTATTTCAGATGTGCCCTGTAAAGTGTTCCTTTGAGGTTCACACACGCACTATATTTAAGTATATCCTTATTGAAAGACATCCTGCTCAATGCATTTGTTATTGTCATTAATTATAAGTATGATCCTTAAGATGAGATTTTAAGTGCTTGTTTAATCCATTGCTCTGCTTGCTGTATTACGGTTTTCATTTTTCTATCAAATACTCCCTTCCCTCATTTTGTCATCCCAGCACCCTGGTACTGTTTAGCAGAGCTTCCTTCAATCTTTTTGTTCGGTACTGGGCATCGAACTCAGGACCTTGCACTTACAAGGCAGGTGGAGGCACAGCACCACGGAGCTAAATCCTGGGCCCTCCTTCCATCTTTATGACCCCATCCTCAGGGAACCTTTGTTTTACAACCTATCTAAGCTGCTCCTTTTCTACACGGGTCTGTTCTCCTCTGACTCCATTTGTGTCATTCACTACTTAAAAATGCTTTCAGTGAAGTGGCCTACAAGCTTCTTGGACTGTGACTCTTGATAAATAAATTTAATGTTATGGCCCAGTACACAAACAAATACATACAAACAAACTTTATGCTTTTCTATTCTGTCTTAACCTTTTATATTTTGATCTCTGTTGAAAAGCAGTGCTGGCTGAATGAAACCCATGAAAATGATTTCAGAGCTACTAGATGATGTCCTACAGTGGGAAAAACATTAACTTCTTAGGATTCTTCTGGCCCAGCAAAGGGAAACAGCCCTCAGAGAGAATGGTGGGCTCTTCACTCTGCCACCTGCTTGCTCCTAGTCCCTGTCATTTGATGGCTCACCTTTCCTGAACGTCTGAGTGTCCAAAGTGATGCTAAAGCTCCTTTGCTTCTCTCTCCATCCCCATCTACCCGGTTAATTCCAGTCCTTCTGGGCCAGCTCTGATGTTACATCCTCCAGGAAGTATCACACTGGTAATATTTATATAAAATGTTTGTCATATTTATTCACTGTACTTAACCCTCCTCATAAGTTATTTAAGCTCCAGCTGTCAGAATAGGTGCTCTGAATGGATTAACTTTACCTCCATGCATTTGTTGTTTAGGGCTGGAATGGCATACATTTAATATTCTCTCTCTGCTCAAATTTCTGCAGTACTTATAAGCCACCTCTGAGGTTCGCTGCAACTGCAAGTTTGTCTTCATCTGTTCACTGAGCCTTTGGCCAGGAGGTCATCCACTGGTACAAGTACTGTTTCTTCAGAATTATGAGGGAAGTACAGGGCGTGTGTGTGTGTGTGTGTGTGTGTGTGTGTGTGTGTGTGTGTGTGTATACACTCAGTCATACAAGAGCTTTAAGATGAGAGTGCAGTGACATACTACCATCTGCCTTGGTACTTTATATTGTTAGTTCATTTTCACTCATGGCTGCTTTTAAGGCTTAGTATAATCTCTCATTTCCTATTGTTAGAAGTTATTGAATTAAATCATAAAGATTATACAGCCTTGATCAAGGAAACTTGTAATTTTTTTCAGAACCAGGGATCAAACTTGGGACCGTGTGATTGCAAGGCAGGTGGCAGAAACACTGAGCTAAATCCCTGGCCCCAGAAACTCGTATTTTTTAATTTGAGTGATAGTCACAGTATCAAGTCACAGGACACTAGTCAAAGTAGAAAGGCAGAAAGTAAATTGGTTGAAAACTAATGAATCTATTTTGTTCTATATTAAGTGAGCTGGAGTTTTATGATTCCTGGGGAACAGAGTGGACATAGGTAAATATAGCTTTAATTTCAGGTGATTATTTTTATTTACAAATAGAAATGACTCAAGCAGCTAAATAGTCCTTGGAAGAGCATTGTAAGGTAAAAATACTGTTCCAATGTTCTCCAGGTGAGTTGTTGTGTAATAACACCACATCCATCGCAGATATATGTTCCCAAACATTTAGAAGGGTCTGTTAAATCCTGCCTTGGCTGGTCTGAGGTCATTCATTGTTCTTCTTTGTGTTCTTAGTAAGAAAATAAAATAGCTCACTCAGTTCTTACTGGTGACAATAAATGATAAATATAATTTCCAATTTAGAGTATTTTTAAATGGCACTGTAAACATGCGAGTTCCTAAACTGATATTAGCCAATTTCTAAAACTCATTAATCACTCAGGAATACATACTATAATCTGTAGTCCCGAAAAGAATGAATAAAAGTTAGTGGTGTCACATTGTAACTTAATTTCATACAATCTCTTTTTTTGTTCATAATTCTGTGAACAATGAACAATAAAATAAAATCTAAAATGAAAAGTAAATTGGTTTAAGCTGGGCATGGTGGTGCACGCCTGTAATCCCAGCACTCAGGAAGCTGAGGCAGGAGGATTGCTGTAAGTTCAAGACCAGCCTGGGCTACATAGTGAGTTCCAGGGCAGTCTGAGCTACATAGTGAGAACATGTCTCAAAAAAAAAAAGTAAATTGGTTTAGTAGTTAGGGAACCTGAATTCTAATCTGTCTTCTGCTTCTGAATATCTGTGTGGCCATAGGCGTATCATTTACCATCTTTGGTTATCTGGTGGCTGATCTGTAAAATGAAGGAATTAAAATCATAATATTGTTCTTTCAAAGAGATCCTCTATGATTGTAAATTCTAATATCAGTGGGAAAATACTTTGTTAATTTAGATTTAATAGATGGTTTTGATTCATTTTTCTAGATTTCTTTCATATGAAAGATGAAAAATCTCCAAGATTTTTAACAGAGCTCAAAAATGAAACAAACCCCATATACTAAAGTATCATCCTTTGAATTAACAGTAACTGTGGCTCTTTGAATCTGCTGAATTTACAGGTGTACTTACTAAATCCATGATTTATAGTAAGAGTAAGGATACTTACGTGTTCTCTGTCTCAGCTACTAAGCTTCAGGAGCAAATTGAGTTTCTACTCATCTGTTGCATCCTCAGCTGTGAAAAGTAGGAAGTTTGAAACAGGTGATATCGGACAAGAACCAAAGCAAATAAAATTGAATCCTGTCAACTTAGAGGCTGGTCCGTTAAAAAACAAACAACAACAACAACAAAAACTTTTCACTGAAATATGATGTAATGTAGGAAGATGTACGTAAGTGTGTACTTTGTAGAGCTGCACAGACTAAACATTTGTGTAACCAGTATCTTAAGGGACATGCTAACATCATAGAAGCCCTCCACCTACTCTTTCCCAAGCGTCGTTATTATTCTGTCTTCTAACATCATAATTTAGTTGTATTTGATTTAGTGCTTCATGTAAGTAAAGTTTTTAAGTACTGTTTTTTATGTGTTCTTTCTTCACCTAATATTACATTTTTACATAGTGTTGAGTGTACAAACAGGTTATTCTTCTTGTGGCTGTATAATATGCCATTATGTGATCATCCCATGATTTCTCTTTTCTTTTTCTTTTTTTGGGGGTGTGGTACTGGGGTTCTAAATCTGGACCTCATGCTTGTGTGGCAGGTGGCAGAACCACTGAGCTAAATCTTCAGCCCTCTCTTTTTACTTTTTGGCTGTTATGAATACTGTTGTATGCATTCATGTAGACCTGTTGTGTACATTCATACATACAGTGGTACCTTGGTTCACAAATTTAATTCATTCTACAAGTCTGGAAAAGATGGCCTTATGCATATTTGTGCTGGAAAGATGGCCATGGTCATGCTTGTTACATGCAGAGTTCACAAAGAGAAACAATTTTGCCAAACATTTCTCCTTGCAAATCAAATTGTTTGCAAGCAAAAGCATTCATGAACCAAGGTACCACTGTATATCTGTTGGTGAATGTATGTATCCATTTCTGTTGAAAAGGTTTGTTTGTTTGTTTGTTTGTTTGTTTTTGCAGTACCAGGGATCAAACTCAGGACCTTGCACTTGCCAGGCAGGCATGGTGTCACTGAGCTACATCCCCAGCTCTGTTGGGGAAATATTTGTTCATGTAGCCTTATAGGCTGCTCATCTGTTGGAAGATTAATGGAAATTAGCATCATAAATATCAAAAGCATGGATTAATTTAAGTTTAAATCAGTGTACTTCTTCTCTTCTCTCTTAACAAACACATCCATTACGAGCGCAGAGCACCCCTGTGTGAGGAATGACAAAACAGTTGTGAAACACTGATTCTGAGCCATACTTAGACATGTAAAGCAGTGGTTTTGCTGTACTTTTGCGTGCTAATAGAACAGCAGACTGAGTAGGAAGTGTTGAAGGTCTTTCCATTTTTTAGGTAAAATAAAGTTTCAGTTTCACCAAGGTCTTTACTAGTGCTCTTAAATTGAAGTATCACAGTAAATTGATAGGATTAGATCATGAAATAACCCATCTCCCCAACTAGGTCACCCTGCTTTTATTTACTTTTTAAAAGATAAAATATTGCCTATTCTGCCCCCGCATATGTATTTCTGATGTGCGTGGGCAGACATTGCAAGAGGAAAATGCCTGCAGACTCCAGGGACTGGATAAAGAACTCTCCTTTTACAGATACTCCCTCCTTCTCAAGCTTCCCAAGTTGTTTTTTTTTTAATCAGACCACATACCTCAATAAATTATTGAAGGATTTATAGTTCATACATCACTCTTGCAGATGATATATCATTTGCTTATCTTAGCAAGTCTCTGAGGTGGGCAAGGAAGGTTGTACAGTTAGCAGACTGTTTTTAAAACATTATGTTCCAATTTGTAGAGTGCCATCGATTGTAACGGATCTTTTGGTGAGTTATTTATTATTTGGGTGACTGAAAATTTCCAGGCTTCTTCCATCTCCCTCTCACCATGTGCCCCTTCATTGTATCCCTCTTTTTTCTCCATGTCCTTGGTGCAAGGGCGAGGCAGCCAGATAATGCTGCCCAAAGCTCTCTCATGCTTGGAACAATTTCACATCCACCTTTTCATTTTATCTTTTAGTGAGTACGCACTTAATACTTGTGAGGGTGTTATATTAGTATTAGCCCCAGGCAGTGGCTATCATATGGCATCGCTGGCACCTGTCTCATTGCTGGCCATCTCTCTCCCTTCTAGGCAGCAATTCAGACCCCAAGGCCACACTGAGCAGAGAGCTGCCTTTGGGGAGAGGTGCTGGCCACCCACATGGGGTTCCTCTGGCTCCCTTCAAGCTCATCTGTCCGAGCTCTGCAAAAACACCAAGCATGCCTGTCCCTTGGTCTTGAGGCGTGTGGATTTTTGCCCCATGTTTAAATCAGGCGACTTAGACCACATGAACTTAAATAGGAAGGTTCTTTAAAAAGGCTTATTGCACAGCCACTCTGTTGCCCTTTGATGTGTGGAGGTTCCATCGTGTGCCCTGTGACCAGCCTACATATTTCTTTTCCATAGAAGTATCATTTGATCTGAGATTCTCAGAGAGTTTTAAAGATATTTTCCCTGGTATGCAGCTGTAAGTATTGCAAAGATGAAGGAGTCTGCTTTAGACTAATAGAGAACAATTTTAATGAGAATCACTTTTGCCCATCTGCAGCCACGTCAGCCAGAGCCAAAGGCTTTCTTGCTGTCCTTGTGGGCTGATTGCTGGGCTGCGGCACTGTCAACACCAGGACTACTATTACTGGAAGAGTGACAGTTTTGTATAAGCACTTCTTTCTACATCATGCCGCATTCACCTTGTCTATTGCAGAGTATGTGGTATACCATATTTTTTCTAAAATAAGTTAAAATTGGGAGAAGATGCCATTCACTGCTGAGTCATTTCCCCTTCACAACTGTGCTGGTTTTCACCAATACCTTTAATTACCCTAGTTCTTTTTAATAAAGCTCATTTTTATTGACTTACTTTCTACTTAATGAATTCTTCTTGGTGAAACAGGAGCTTGCTGGCCCGGCATGTAAAATGACCCAGAATTACAGGTGAAGGTGGGCTGTGTTTTTCTGTCTCCTTTGTTTCTTGATTTTTTATGCTGAACCTTAATGAAAATTTTCTTTGTGAAGCCAATAATTATTTTAAATGTATTTTTTTACTAATTTATGTATATATGTGCTTTCATTGATGATTTTCTAATAGTACATTTTCATACCTAACCACCAGAACTGAAGAATAAACAAGCGAAGACATTTTTTTAAAAATTTGCCCTGGTTTATGCTTTGGTGTGAGGCTAACTTTTACCATTAGTAGACTCTGTTAGTCCTTTTCTCCAGTATCCACCCCTCCTCCCCTGTTATCCTGTAGAAGTCACAGTTACATCTTCATGCTAATAATTATTCCATTAGTTGCACTGTTTTGATTGGGTGTTAACCAAGTGTATAGGCTGTTACTAAGCTTTATTTTAAACCCAGTGTCATTTCTTCATAACACATTGGTTTTTCTTCTCATCTTTTGACAGCTCTCTCCTTCACCCAATTCTAGTACACTAATTCCTCGTCTTCTCACCCCACACACTGATTAAAGGCAAATCGATTCTGCATTCCCTTGCTACCCCTCCACTCCCAGATTTGGCTAAGAGGGCAGTCTTTAGCTGACACAGTGTAGGTATGGAATATCTGACACATTCCAAGCCAAGTCTCCTAATCCAAAAGCTCTCTTCCACTGGTCCTGTCCTGCATTGCCGAGAACATACCCACATAGCCTGTTGTAGTACTTTGCATTCTGGCCTAGTAGATTGGGGTAGATTTGCATTCTGGCCTGCTATTAGAATGCACATAAGTATAAGAGCACATTGACTTACCTATGTCTTAGCTCGAATTTCCTTCCTCTTCCTCCACTTCCTTCTCCTCCTTTAATCATAGAACAATAATCAAGAATTGGAATCAGAGAAAATTCAACACAAGATAGTAGTCATTGAGGAAAAGAGAGAGACAATCCTGGAAAATGGGACCCATCCTAAAATAGTATTAGGGAGTGAAGGTAGAAGGTGAAGAGAAATAAAAAACAAATGGTGATGTCAGGTAATAAAAAAAAAAGAAGACTTAAAAAAAGTAACAATCTTCTACTCAGTTTTGCTGGAAAGCTGCCTATGTATTATTATTGGAAACTGGAGGAGGGGTGCTACTTCAGCAGATTTTCTTAGGGAGCTGTTCCTGCCACTATCTCTATTACCTTTAATTTATAATTTAATTAGATTCACCATCCCACACCTGTGACTTGGCTTGTTGGTCCCATGATGTCTTTCTTCCATCTAGTTGTGTGTATGCTGCTAACTACTGAGTGAGTATGAGGTATTTAGCCTATGTTGACTAACCTTAAGCCTTAGCTGGCTCCCTTCTGCCTTAAATTCTTCCTTTTAGAGAGGACAAACCAAAAGAAAAGCAAAAGCAGTAGCCATTTCCCCAGACTCTCTTGCAGCTAGAGACAGTCTCCTTCACTCATAGCCTGTCACAGAGATACAAAGGGTTATCTGCTAGCTAATGAACTAAACTACCCCTGAATTCAGTGATCTGAAAAACAAATCTGAATGTATTAATGAAAAGGAAGTTGATCTTCATAATGACCATGTAAATTCACAGAGCCCATACATTTTACGAGACCTAAAAGCAGGGCTTCTGACATCAAGTGAGGCCGGCAGGCTCTTTCCACTGCTTTGGGCTGCCTTTTGAGTCAGCCTTTTATGGAAACTATACGTGCACATTTAGAAGTCACATCAATTAGAAATTCACTCAAATATGTCCTGCTATTTCCTATTTTTCTTGAGTTGTGGTTTTATTTACCAAACGGCCTTGCTTTAGTTTCAGCTTTAATCTGATTCTTTAATCAGAGAAGACTGATTTTTCATGTGAGTTCTTTCCCACTAGCAACAGTCACTTGCTCATCTGCTTTTTACCCTGTGGTCCTCCCATTCTTTTCCCTTCCTTAGACTGACTATGGATAGGATGCACTCAATAGCACTAATCCCAGCCTGCCACTACAGCATGTGGTTGTGTTTCAGCCCCTATCTGTGTTTCGATAGGGGCTTAACAGGGTAGGTGTGGTGTTGTGGCCGGGGAGAAAAGGCAAGTCATGCCATTCACCTCTGTGTCCCCGGTATACAGCAACATGACTAGCTAGCTTCAAGGGAGGTGCCCACTGCAGGGACTAGATGGCAGGATCACTGGAGGCCACACAAACATCTGCCACACAAAGTAGAACTCAGGCAGGGCTGTGAGTGAGACACAGATGAACCTAGAGATAAGGAGAGGGTGGGAGGGTGGGAAAGACCAGGAATGGTTCTGTGGAAAAGCCTTTGAAAGAGCCTTCAAGGAAAGATGGTGAGATTTACCAGAGTGGCTTCTCTTTTTTCCTCTCTTCTGTATCACATTCTTCCATTCACCAACCTCTTGACACTGGCTTAAGTTTCCCTCCACCCCCTTTTCTTCCTGGCTTCCTTCCTGGATTACTTCTTTCATCCTGCCTAGAAACCTTCATTCTCTATAACAAGCCAGAGGAGAGAGAGGCGTTGCTTGGGCCCTTTCACCTCTCGTGTAGAGCAATTTTATTACAAAGACCAGGGATATAATAGCTGGCAAAATTGCTTTTCTAAAGACCCAGAACTCCAGTGAAAAAGAGGAAGAACACAAGTTTTCTTACCACATCAAAGTAAAGAGAACAATTAATAAACATGACTGGGGGTCTGAGACAGAAAAACAGGTATAAGATTGAACCATGGTATTTTGATTTAAAGTAATAGAATAGATGGATCACCAGTCAGGATTGTGAAGTTCAGAAGCTTGCTATTCTAAGATGTAAGAATGCATCCCAATTGGTCAGGAGGTTAAGAAGAGAACCTTCAGGTATAACCCTACAATAGCTTTCACTGCCTTTAAATGCCAGCATGAAGAGTAGCCAGCAATGAAGGGAAAGGAAACAGAGGAAAGGGACTCTGAAGCAATACACACGTGCACACACACACACACACACACACACGTGTGACAAGGGTCACAACTAAGTAAGGCTATGATGGAAACAGAATGGCTGGTGTTCAGTGTTGGTCACAACAAATTGTAAGTGGCCACACAGCCAAAATGTTGATATTTATTATTATATTTCGTTTTGATTTATTCATAAATTATGGTGAGAAAATAGTAGCATCCTCCAATGGGCAGTGACCTCACTTTAGCTGTATCTTCTTAACATGATAGTACAAAAAAAATCTACATCTCTAAAATTGCTTACAAAGAGTAGCTCTTTTATCATTCTGAAAGAAATTGTTCTTATTTACAGGTTGATGATACAATGTCATCCAACTTTTCAGTTTCCATTCTGTTAAGTATGTTATTGCAAGCCGTGTTCAACTTGGAATCCTTTTTAAATGTTTTCCTGATTCTTCTGTTTCTTTTTTCTTTTCTTTGTTTTTGAAAGTTTCCTTGCATTTCCTGAAACCCTTAGAGTGTTTCAAGAGAAACATTGAGCTATTTAGGCAGGAGTTGTGTGTGTGTGTGTGTGTGTGTGTGTGCGCGCGCGCGCGCGCGCCTGCACTCGCCGCCCAGTACTGCTGTGAACAAATGTCGCATTGTATATTCTATGGAGCTGCCTCTTTCGCTTCCCGAACAGAGCACCTGGTGTTACTGGTTTCAAAGAATACTTCGAGATTGGCAGTTGGAGTCTCTTCATAGAAGTGTAACAAGCGCTTCCCAGAAAGCTTGAAAAGTGATATGCAAAGTGAAGGAGAGTAGAGAATAGGTGTCACCCTTTAAAAGAACAGTAAGCAGCCGCGAGGCCCTTCATTCAGAGAGGATTCCAGGAGAAAATGGAGACTTCTGAGAAACAACTTTATAGCTCCATGTGAGCTTAGAAGATTGAGTAGCCTCTCAAAATAGGGTTCTGCTTAATCTGCCTGCCAGCCTTTTTCTTGTGAGCATGGATATAACAAAACAAAAAACACAAAACAGAGCCTTCTGCTTTAGGCAAATATACTGGAAAAGTTTTATTCAAAAGCTGGAAATTATTATAAATTTTCAGAAAACTGTTTTGTGTGGTCTCAAAAATCCCAACTCTTTATAAAAGGGAAAAAAATAGTCTAAAGGTGTTTCTTAATAAATTTGGCCTTCAAATGGAAGAATCATGATGCTGCACTTTGAGTCATGGTTTTGAAGCTACCAACCCCCACGTCCTCTTCCACACATGTACGAAGTTAGTGAACCTGCATGGAAGGTTACAATGAAAAACACCCGGAGTGAACCCCATGAGACTTAAGGTACGTTCCTTATCTCATCCTACATCCTAGGAATGTTCTTTGCAGCTGCTCACTGAGCAGAAATCATTCTGCAGAAGTCTTAACTTTTATTCACCCAGATACGGGATAAATCAGGACTAAAGGAAATTACCTTCTGAAAGTTTCTTTCACAAATGGACTAGATACCTTGACTCCTTTTCCTGAGCTTGCTTCCCATAAAACTAAGGTTCCAAATCTTGGATTGTACATCAATAAATAAACGTTTAGCAGGGTCGTGGGAAGAGTGTCAGCCTAAGGCCCTGACCACTAAGAAAGACTTAGAAATCTGAAATGTGAACATTTGTTTTGTGTCATCAGCTTACATAATAATTATGGTGATTTATTTTTTTAGTCTTTCATATGAAGTAATATCCTTTATGATCAAGTACTCAAAAATTCATATATAAAGCATATTTACTCTTCAGAACTGGCAAACATGAGATAAAATAAACATGAGGAATCCAATTTTCTGGGCAACATTGTCCATTTTTAATTTGCATTTCACCAGTTCAAGGTAGGTTAGGAGAGGGTAAAAATGGACCATGGAAAAGTTCAGCACGTGCATATTGCTGTTCATAAGTATATTGCTGTGGCCATTTTTATTTTCAAAGACCAGCATATTGGCTTTGATAAGGTAGAAAGTGAGCTAAAACTCAATACTCATTTTATTGCTCTGTAGTAAATATCATGTGACTAAATAACCTGTCCATGATCACACAGCCAGGAGTCAAACTTGGGCCTACCAGCCTCAGCAAATGTTGGTGGGTACGTAGGTAGGAAGGCAGGTAGACAGGCAACTGGATGGAAGAGAAAAGAACTTCCCACTTCCCCCCCTAACATGACTGTCTTCAAGCTATTGTGCCAAAAATTTTAGAGATGATTCTTCCACCATCATTGTTGACATGCTCTGGAGTTGATAGTCTTTTTGACCTGATCAATTGTATGTACTTCAAAAGCACTCAAATAAGTTGTATTTTAAAAAACATTAATATCATAAACTTTCCAAAAAATTCTTGTCTTACACTAAAAACACTTAGGTTTTTGGCATATCACCCTGTAGGCGAGGCTTGAAGTTCATAAACATAGCAGGGATAAGGAAAATACATATTTTGGGGCCCTAAAATGTTTTGTTACTTGGTAGATGTGGGCAAAAAGTCATTATAAATGGAGGGGTAGTATCTGGCCTGGTGGTACATGCCTATAATTCCAGGCTTTTGGGAGACCGAGGCAGAAAAATCACAAGTTAAAGCCTAGTCCAGGCAACTTTGCAACTTAGTGAGATCTTCCCTCAAATTAAAAGTTTGGAGGGGCTTGGAATGTAGCTCAGTGTGATGGCCCTGGGTTTAATGCCCAGTACCAAAAGTTCAGGGGAGTGTGGGGGTAGTAAGAAGAAAGACTGAGGGCATTGGTGTCAACAGAAGGAGCATCACGGAGTCTGGCCTGAGAAGTGGGAGGGCTGCATAGAGGTGATACAGCACCAGAGCAGGACTTGGGCTGGCTACAGTCCCAGGCACGAAGTTTGGGGCACCTGTCCAGTTCCATCCCTGCAGGCTCTGAGTTTGAGTTCCCCTGCATTCCACAGATGGGTGAAAGCCCACAGCTGCATCCCTGTCGACCTCTGCTTTTCCCCACCACATTTTTGTCTCCCACAGCTTCTGGCCTCCTCCCCTTGATGCCAGGCTTAGGCTAGTGCCATGCATTGACTTCTTTGGCTGCCACCAGCATGACATGGTGTGTGTGGTATCCTCTCATTAGCATATGGATGCTTAGAAGAATGTGGTCTCTAGAGTCTCCTCACGTTTGCCATATTAGTTATAATTCTACAAGCTTTGTAGTTAGCTTCCAAACCAGAGACAAGACGTCTTCTGTAATGGGCTCAAGAAGATGCAATCAGGGGTCAACTTCTGAATTCCTCCTGTGAGGCTTACCTTCTACCCACCTACTTATTAAAATGAGGCTGGTATAAGTATTATCCCTTTAAAATTAGCACTTGCCAGGAAATAATGAAGTGGGCTGTGGACTGTTTTCCAACCCCCTCGCACGAGAGCTGTCTATGCACTGTTATATGCCTTATGCACTGGTAAGAGCTACTCCCATGCACCAGGCACTGTGATGAACCCTTGGTGTGCATTATCTCATTTGAGGAGACTGACTCAAGAAATGGAAACTCACAGAAAAGCAGCTACCTCAGTCTCCCTGCCCGATTCCAGGCCAGCTGAGTCTGGCTCCGTAGTCCATCTCCCTCATACCCAATCACACCAAAGAAAGTGGCACACATTTACTCTATGAATACTTGTTCAACTCAGCAGAAAGAAGGGAGAGAATTGGGGGAGGGTCAGAGGTACACCCTAACAACTGAAGTTCAGAGCTGCATTTCAGTCTCCCAAAGCTAGGCTGGCTCTGGGATCAATGGCTAAATTGTTTGACATGCACTATTCCCAGAAGCATAGAAACGTGTTGGAAGTGCATGTGACCCACGTATCCTAGAATAATGTTAGGGTAGTCTTCGCCCTTCTTAGGACCTCAGTATGATGAATATTAAAATAAAGCTGCACACAGAATCTGGCCCTGAATAATCATGGCTGCCATTCTGGAGGCAACTGATGCTTCTGTTGTCACCCAAGCCGAGACCCTGAGAGGAACTAGAGAATCCACAAGATGCCTGAGTCCAGAAGACCATGGGTGGGAGAGCACACTTTTCTTTCTTTCCTTCCTTCTTTCTTTCTTTCTTTCTTTCTTTCTTTCTTTCTTTCTTTCTTTCTTTCTCTTTCTTTATTTCTTTCTCTTTCTTTCTCTCTTTCTCTTGCTTTCCTACTTTCCTTCTTTCTTTCTCTCTCTCTTTCTCTTGCTTTCCTACCTTCCTTCCTTCCTTCCTTCCTTCCTTCCTTCTTTCTTTCTTTCTGTTTTTTGGTACCGGGGGTCAAACTTGAGACCTTGCACTTGTGAAGCAGGTGGTGGAACCACTGAGCTAAATCCCCGGCTCTGGAGGAAACAAACATGCAGAGCCTTAGCGGGGGACAGAAATCATCCTCTCCCTTCATCGTTATCCTCAAAAGACTTCTGTAATTGTTATTCAGCCGTCCTTACCTATGATGGTTTACTCATTTCAATCTCCCAAAAAGAAGCCATCAAATGTGTTTAATCGTGTTCAGAACTTTCCTGATCCCCTGTAGTAATTTAGCATGCATGCTTAATTAGAATCAAGAGCCCCCAAATATTGATTTAGTAATTTGGGCTGTCTGTCAAATCATGTCACTTCTAATGTGGAACAGATGACCTTCTCAAAGCCACCTTAATCAAAAGAACAACAACAGCCCCCACCCCTGCATGTTCTTCTAGTTCTTGTTTGGTTAAATATAAAGAATAGCTACTCTGTAGCATCAAAGAGATGCAGGGAATGTTTGCCAGACACATAACTCGTCAGGTACCTCTGGCTAAGGCACTGAGAATCTGAAGATGACAGGGATACAGACTTGGATTGAGATGAGTTTGGGATGGCAGCCACTGCCAAGTCAGGGACGCGCGTGAAGTGAGATGTGTGACTGGTATGAATGGTCCTAATAGAAGGAGAGCCATCCAATTAAGCACTGCCCCAGATTCAGCATTCCTGCCCTCCATTGTGTATTCACTGCTAGGCCTGGGGACACAGGAGGCCTGAGAGTCAAAGACAGCTACACCCGAAAGGAGCTGTTCCTTCCAGAGACAGCATTGAGCAGGCGAAGATGGAGAGCCAACAGCGAGTATTCCTGAAACATGTTTTGGAAATTCCTGTTGAACGCATATATTCGGCAGCATACCAAGGCCCTTAGTAACAGCCCGTTGGGTGTTGTGACAACAGTGTGAGTGTGATGACAGTAGCATGTGTGGGATGTGGCAGTATGCAGGGGTAGAGCAGCAGGAGTCTGAGGTTTGGTTTTTATTTCATTGGGAGTTTTGCGCATGGTAGGGCCGCTGAGGTCCATGCAGAGGGGATCATCTTAATGGAAGCCAACTTCACGTGGGAGGCCCTGCTTCCTGACAGGAAGAAGGGTAAAACTGCCACGACAGAAACTGGAACCCTTCGTAGCTGTTTAAAATTGTCCCTTTTAAAAAGCTTGTACATTGAAGATGGCTTTCGGGATGGATTTATGGGTTTCTGATTTCTATGTGGAAAATGCATTCTTTTTTGTACAACTATAATCATAAATTCTATCAGAAATGGTTCATATTCTCTACATTCATTTGGAATGAACTTTTTCATACCAGATAAGGAGCTTGGCTTCTCTTCTGTGAATATACATTCCCAAAGAAAATGCATCTTTTGGTGGGGGTTGCTGAGGATTGAACCCAGGTCCTGTGTCTGCTGGGCCAGTGCTGTACCACTGAGCTACACCCCCCATCCTTAAAAGCATCCTTTATATGTTGTTACTCTTTTCTTATATCTCTGCAACTACCTTAGTAACATTAAATCAGCAGGTGTTAATCATTAGAGGAAAATGAATTTAGAAAATTTAGTTTTTTAAAAAAAACTTTAAAGTCAAATTTTGATTACTTTCACAAAAGTAGACTTTTATTTAATGAAATAATTTTGTTAAATTATTTAGTTATTGCAGGGAGATGGAGTGATTAAAGTGTTTCATAATGCACTGTTGCCTTCCGTGAAACTCTAGTGTAGCCCTGTTCCCTGGCCACAGGAATGTAAGAACTTCTTGGCAAATACCTTGCCCTAGGATCGGGTGGGATGATGTATAATTAATGTCAAGTGTTGTTGCCCTTCCCCAGTGCCATCCACCCACTGACCAGCATTGCCCTCTTCCTGTTCTTTCTGTATTCAGAGCTTGGTTTACACCGCTCTCATTCTAAATGTATTTGGATAAAATTCTGAAATTCTGGTTTCCCCTTTTGAGAATACACATAACAAGAATCAGGTTTGTGTGAAGAGGAGCAACTTTTCTTATATCTTTGTTCACTTAAGTTCAGAATGAGCCAGCATTTTAACAGTTGGAGATAGATAATAGTCAAAGTAGGAAAGCTGTTTTGTTTTGTTTTTTAGTTTTCATTTGTTTGTTTGTTTTTTTAAAGGAACATTCTTATAGCTACTTATTAAGAGATATTTTTGTTTTGGTTGATTTCAGTGTTTTAACTTCCTCCTGGCTTGACAGATATTGGGAGAAAATGCCTGGCAACTATTAGTGAAACAGCAGGATCTTTTCTCTTACTTGTTTCTGTAAACTTACTGGACAGGATTAAGTCCAAAGAACTAATAAAGTGAAAAGGTATTTGTACAATAAGAAGAAAGGGGTAAAAGTACAATTCATGAATATTTCAAGACAATATTAAACTGGAATCAAAGTAGAAACCATGAAATTTAAGCACAATATCGTGTAGCTTGCTTTGTAAGGAAAATCATAACTGTAAAAAATTAAAATTCCAAGTCAATCCTGGGGTTAATTTTAACTAAATAAATACTTCTTCCTGTGAGGTTCCCAGGAAAATAATTTATAAGCCAAATTTAGGAATGCACTTAAGGATATGTCTTAATGGGATGATGATACTCAGCGTGTCAGTGTTACTGTGCCCTAGAACACTCGTCCTGGGTGTTAGAATATTTGAATACTTCCGCACCACTGGTAGATAGCTGGGGCTTCCAGTCCTCGGGGCCCTCCGCCAACCTGTGGCCAGCCTGCCAGCCTAAACTACAGCTACTAATGGGATAACACCCAGCCCCCTGGGGTTGTCTGAGACCCTTTCCAGCCGAGTTAACTCTGCTTGGCTGGTGCCCATACCCTACTTATTGTTAAGTACTTTGGCTGTCATACTCATCCTAATGGAAATGATATAAAAAAAAAAAAGAGTGAAAACAAGGCTACCTCAACAGGAGATTCGGACAAATGTGATACCCAGGGGAAAATGAAGAGTGCAATTTAAAAACCAGTTTAAGTAAATTGTAAGCAAAGCCTCAGAGTTACAGGCACACAGGAGAAGATTAAAAGCCCCTGCATAGTTTTTCTCAGCCTGTTACTTTGCTGATTCACCAAAGACTGCACGAATTATTTTCCTCCCCCAAATCACTTCGTCTGGAAAGTATAAAATGAAATTCCTTTATGACAACATCACAAGTAGAAATCTGAGAGGTTGCTCAAGCGTGAATGCTTCATTTGAGATGAAGACGCTGCTGTGTACTTAAGAGCTGCGGCTGAGGCTTGCACTTGCTGCTCTTGGACACATCATATCCACCCTGCTGTGCCACTGATGATATTTAGATGGTGACATCTGCAGAGTACAATTTTGGTTGTTGCGATTTCTTTCTGTGTGTTAGAGACTAGATCTCTTAATATTCTTTCCTTTTCTCCTTGGAAAGCAGACATCTATCATTTCTATAACTTTTAGTTCCCTGAATGAACAAGAAAGGGCCAGAGGGAATTGTGAGGCTAGAGGGAATCTTAATTCATGGATATGATGTACTCTGAGGAAAAATCATAGCTCTTCGGTGAGTTCGCAGTATAAATTAAAGAAAGATGTTGGGGTTAAAACATATTTTTGCTATGTCTTAGTAGCAATACATTTGCTAAATCTGAGAGTCAAATATTTGGTTGGTTAAGGACCTTGGTTTCATTTGGTAAGTGTTATATAGTATGCTGAGGCGTTCACTACTAAATAAAATTTTTTATAACTCCTTGAATTTAAATTCAGCAGCCACTGTACTATTTCCATATAAGAATAGATGGCTAAGGCCAGGTGTGGTGGTGCATGCCTGTAAACCCAATACTCAGGAGGCTGAGGCAGAAGGATCACTGAGTTCAAAGCCAGCCTGACCTTGTCAAAAAAAAAGATGGCAAAACTGGGTGGGCACTTATCCATAATCCCAGAACTCTGGGAAGGCGGAGGCAGGAGGATCATGAATTCAAGCTCAACCTGAGCACCCTGGAGAGACCCTATCAAAATTTAAAAGTTGCTGGGCATGAAGCTTAGTGCACAGGCCCTGAGTTCAATTCCAATATCTTTAAACAAAGATGCTCAAATGTGTCTGTGTCTAATTTTTTCATACTTAAATATAAGTGTTATAGAGAAAATTCGGTGACTTCAGAAATATAGAATATTATCAGCCCAGGTGTCCCACACAGGAGTAGTAGGGAAATAATAATTATCTGGTAAGAAGGGATGGAGTGGTAATCCTCAAGGCTTTCAGAGGTGGGTCTCGTGCGCATTCCTGTCTCTACATGTAGGGCTGTGTTGACCCCTTCCTTCCCTTCCTTCTTTGTTGAGCACCTCTCTCTTGCTCCACTTGCAGATCCTTCCTCTTTCTAACATGCTTCTTGAAGCAGGGATTATATTGTTCACTTAGGAAGTATTCAAAAGATCCCTGACTGAATGAATGATTGATAACTCTGGGCAGATTGCAGTTATTCTTTCTCTGTGTAATGCAAGATGAAAGGTTCCATTTCTTACCCTGAGTTAATTTAGACTCACCCATTTAAAATAGGTTCTATTTAATGTCCTCTTATCACCAACTGAGACCTGTTTTAAATAGACCACACTGAACCCTTTAGACTTCCCTTTGGGCCTAATCTCATGTGGTACATTTATTTATGCTGCATTTCACTTCAGGGTTTTAATTCAATAATGCTCATGGCAACAGGCTGAAATACATATGGTTTTCACAGATTTGCATTTTCTAAGCGTCTTATTGCTGGGTTTGAGTCTGCCCACCAGATTAATTTGTGCCAATACGTGAGTCCTTTTCTGACTTAGACATTGATCCTATCTTTTCAGGACCATAAAAGTAGCTAGTGAGGCTAGGCACACTGGTGCATGTCTTTAATCCCAGCTACTCCAGAGGCTGAAAAAAGAGGATTATAAATTCAAGAGTAACTTAGTTAGATTCTGTCTTAAAATACAATTTTAAAAAGGCTCAGGGGCCAGGGATTTAGCTCAGTGGTTCTGCCGCCTGCCTCGCAAGCTCAAGGTCCCAAGTGTGAGCCCCAGTACACGCCCCCCGCAAAAAAAAGATAAAAAAATAAAATTTTAAAAGGGCTTGTATTGTAACTCAGTGGCAACGTGTCTGCCTAGCATATGTGAGGTCCCAAGTTCAATCCTCAGTATATAAAAAAAATGGCCAGTGAACTTTGATTCGATGGACACATTCAGACACTAGGTCTCGGCTTCTCATCCATCTATCCACCAGTATTTATTGAACATCCATGATGTTCTGGGTTCTCTGTAGGGGCCAAAGGTAATACCCCTTGACCATGAGGAGCTCGTGACTGCATGGACACATCGTAGTATCATGCGTCAGTGAGATAAAAAGCTATAGGAGCTGCACAGGCAAAGTATTCTAGAGTACAAACAATGCAACTGAGAATTTGAGGAGCATTTAAGGGAGGAAATGACAATTTAGTTGACTTTTGAATGCTGGAGGGAAGGGACTAATAGGCAGAAGGAGAAGACTAAGCAAAGCCACAGAGGACCCCTGGGCCTGTCTATGAGAATGTGAAGATATCGCATGGTCTGGGTTTGCCATTTTGTTTTGCCCCAAACTGGGGCTGTCCCAGAGACATTTCCCATTCTCTCCCTAGGCCAGGGAAGTCTGGTAAGTCAGTACATACTGCAGCTGGAGTGAGCCCCCTAGGCATGTTTGCCTTTGACTGCTGACCTGGGCCTGGCTCTGAACCCTCCACCCTAGCCCCATGGACCCTGAGAGAATTGTAGTTTGACCTGAGAGCAGGGTTGCTTAAACTGGTAGTATTGCCTCTTCTTCCTGCAGCTTTACAAGAGTAACCTCTCATCCTGAGATGGCACTGAGCCTCAGAGCTCCCCCAGCAGAACAGACTGTAGATTTCATGACCTACACTTTCGCAGGAGGAGATGGGATCCAGATGGCCCTTCTGCCTACAGAAAGGCATACATTTGGTGGGTTTTCACAAGGTAGAATTCTGTAGGGTCACACTGCAAACACTGAGTGGGATGAACTGGCTAAATATTTCCATCTCCAGTTGAGACTGAATCCTATCTGTACAACTGAGGTGGCTTTTACATCCTGCCAAAACCACCCCTCTTCCAACCTCAGGGGGCCACTGTGTATGCTCCACAGCCACCCACCTCCCAGTGCTAGTAATCACAGACCTGTGCTCTCATGGTGTCACTGTCCCCTGGGGGCCGCAGTCCCACTGCTGACTTTACTGTGAAGTCATTTAAGCAATGATGTATACATGATAATACACATCTACTAGCCTGTGCATATAACCTCCACGGCTCAGTAAGCTAAGATAATACTGAACCTCCTTTGAACGAATGTCCTTGTTAACCTTTTCTTGCCTACTGCATTTACTTTTCTAGTTTTAAAACAATAAAATGTTAAATGCCTTTCAAGCGTAAGACCTCATCATGGTTTGTGCTGTTATGTTGGGAAAAAAAGTGAATGGGGAAGCTATTATATAGTTTCATGGCAGAGTGATCCAAGACCCTCTTTCTGATGGAGCCTAATCTTTGCTGCCCTTCTCTGCTGCCATCACTGCTTCAGGGTTTGAGAAAATATGCCTCAAAACAGGTACAAACACAAATAACAAAAAAAATCATTTAAAATTTAATCCATTATATCGATGTTTTGTAAAGAAACAAAAGTATGTGAATTGAAGGTAGACCCACTAAGTTAGATTATCAGAGGTATGACTAAAAAATATGGTGGAATGTTTGCTTTTTAAAAATGTTACAGTGAATGCCACATTGTGACTAAGCCCTCTCAGAATACTCTCCCTCACTTCACACACACTTATCCCATCATTTTTGGCACTTTCTGAAGCGGCTCTGGAAGTCTTCCTTCGTAGATGTCTTTAAGTGTGTTCTTGTGGCCTCCTCCATGTTGATTCAAATGTTATCTCTCGTGGTCATTTTGACTTTGGAAAGAGCCAGTTGGGACCAGCTGAAATCACATGGTGATGAGTAAGGACGATGAGGACCCATTGGTTTTGCAAGCCCGCCTTTCCACCGGATGGTGCTCAGCAGTACCATTCACTGCATCTTTTTGCACACCTCCTAAAGATGTGAAAAATGGCATCCAGAACTGCTTGGAAAGTGGAAAGGATGATGGGGTGTATTCAAGGCCAGGAGAAGTATTTTGATGGAATTAATAACAATGTGTCTTTTACGGTAATAAATTTCTAAGAATTTAAACATTTACTGTATATTTTAGTCATACTCATATCTGAATGAAATAGGTGACCCCATAATTCATGAAGAAATATTCTTCCATCAAGATTCCACAGTTTTTAAATTTGCTCAGTGGGTGCTCTTGTCAGTTACTTCCTAAGATTTTGGCATATGTAGTAGGATGCAACTTTATGAATATATGGTGTTTAAAAACTGACAGCCCGAGTAAGTGCTGAAGTAGCTACTAAGACTAGTGAAGAGAATTCCTATTTTAGGGCTTGCTCTATTGAGAAAAATTTTAATAACCTTATTTCATAGGTAATTCATTCATTTAGGATAATTTCTGAACAGTCTAATAGTCTGGGTTTTTTTTCCAAAAAAATGTATTTGGAATTAGGTTAAATAAATAAAAGGAAGACAGCATTTCAAGAGTATCTGTTTGTTTCCTGGCTGCGTACACCATTTCCCAGCAAAGGCACAAAACTTGGCCCTCTGGGAAGGAGTCAGTTCTAAGACCCACACCTAGGTAGGACCTTTGCCTTCGCACAGCAGCATAAGCCAAGTCAGTTCTTTTAGAAAAAGATGTCATTTGTGTTACCAAACAAAAATTTGTATTTTTTTGTGGGAATAAAAATGGGAGGAAGTCTACCTACACTAAGAATTACTTGGGTCTTTTTAAGAAAGTTTCCCCTTCTGATTTCTAAAAAGAGGTATCCCTTTTCAAACTGGTTTAGCTACTTGGGCCTCACAGCACTCAAACACCTTGCCAATTCTTACCAGTTTGGTTTGAGTAGCAAAGTGCCTCTTGATTTTTCAGAATCTAGAGTATGTTTTCTGAGTATATTTGCATATTAGGTTTACTTGTAGAGTATAAATGATAGGACTGTGATCAAATAAATGGAAATGCAATCTTCTGTAGCCACAGGAAAACATCAAATAATAACATACATTCTGACTCAGAGGTAAATGTTGAGGATTAATAATTACTAGCAATGGTGCATGAATATACAATATATTATATGGTATTACAGGTGAATTTTGCCTCTAAGGAAATGTGTTTTTCTTGTAATAATTGCCAACCTCTAAAAAAAAATCATAGATATCTTTCCTTTACTTTTCTGTTCTGTAATCATACTTTAAGATACAGAGATTACATTTTTAGTTAAGAAACCGGCAGCTCTGAATCTTCCTATGAGAATTATTCCTGTTCTTTTGCAATTTTTCTTTAAAGACACTGAGTTAGAATCACTTACTAACCACAAATCCAAAGTGCATCAGGTTTTAACAGCAGATCTAAATTAAAAACTCAGTAAAGTGGAACAAATGAACCCCTTACTTCATTTTCAAACTAAAATGTTGGTTACATTTTATTGTTTCTAAACATTTCTTTCTAAAAACCATCAATCCACTGACTTCCTTCTGGTTCCTTCGAGCTTTGAACTGTACCCTTACTATGGAGCTATAAATTAGCATGTCCCTGAGCTACATTGTAATTTGCATGAATTTTTTTAGAGTTAAAATTGTCTATCTGTGAAGACATCTTTATAGTACTTAGAGTTTTCTCAGAAAAATAATGCCCAACCAAAGAATCTAAGACATAAATTTTAAAAACATGCTTTGGCTTTTATCTTGAGGTGAAAAATAAAAGAGGTTAAATTATGTGTGTAATTCTGTGATCCAGGACTCACTTTCTACTACTTCAGTCCTGTTGTTTTGGGCACAGACATTTCAGCATCAGGAAGAGAACAGAGTTCTGTTTGCACCCACCAGAGGACAAGGAAGTTAAGGGGAAAATGGCCAGGGTCATAGAATTGTCAACAAAATGTACTGTCATCAGCGAGCTGTGGGATGCATGGCAGGAAAAGGTGAAAGGTCTCAGTGGAGAGGGGACAGGGGATCCTCCGGATCCTGCTTTGGTCAGGCTCACACAAGGCATGCAGAAGTGACCCAGAGCAGGTGCTACAGTGGCCTTCATGGGGCTCCTCAGAACAAGTGTCCAGCCCCCTGTCCTCTGTCACAAAGCTGGCTGTTGTGATAGGGTGGAATGTGTGATAGAGAGGAGGCAGTGGGTCACTGGAGGAGGCTCTCAAGGGAAAGAACCCTCAGCTGCTCCCCTGAGTTCCCCCAATTTCTAGAGAGCGAGCCTTCTGGTTGTACAGGGAGCTGTCTGTCCCCTGTAGCACCTGTTGGTGAGAGTGACTGTGTCTGCCCAGCTCCTTGCTCCCCCTGCCCACTCTGCCTTTCCCTGTACTGCATCCTGCAGAAGTTGATCCCTCACTGCAGTTTGTTTTCCAAGCTTTAAAAACAAAATTACTGGGAGTGTAAAAGAAAACCAAAGCCTTCAGTCCTTGGGCGGCATGCCACCAAACTCCTTTAACTCAAGCCCTGGATTTCTATGTTCCTTTGAAATAGACACAGTTTGGGTTGAACCTGCACTTCCTAGCATCTGGAGAAGAGGAGGAAGAATATACTATTTTTAAAAGGAACTTTCTGGAAAGTGTACAAGACCTGATAATTAAAAAAATAAAAGCCAAACCCTCAGCTGCACAAACAGCCCTTGTTCTCTTGCAGCAGAGGTCTGTCAGGAGTGCCCACCTTCCTCTCCCTGAGAAGAGCAATTAAGGAGACCAGGAAGCATCACTGGGTCCCGTCTGTTTTCTAGCAGCCTTTTCAGTCCCTCCTTTGATCTAGCTGTGAGCGCGGGGAGGGGAGCTCACCCAACCTGCCTCATGCCTGCAGCCCAGTTTTTAGGCACTGTGTTCACTGAGCCTTCTCTCTCTCCTAACATGTTTTTTTGAATTGGAGTGTACACATCTGTCTTTGTACCCAGCCGCTTTTCTGGCCCCAAACAAGTTCTCTATGAGTTTCCCCAACTGAGCTCAGTGGGATCTCTGTCAGCTGCAAGATTTATGTCATCTTGTCCAGTCCTGAGAACTGTTCCTTCAGCTTCTCACATCTGGATCTAATTGGAAAGACATTAAGTGCACTGGAAAAGCATATTTTATGGCAGTTCTTTATAGACACCCTTATTAAAGAAGCTGACCACCATAGGTTCAAGTGGGATGAACCAGGACAAAGTCTCAAAAAGTGGAAAGCACAAAATTATGAAAGAGCTGCTGGAAATGAGAAGGGTCTATTCACAGATCACATTTGTTCAGTTGCTGTGGGAGAGAAGCGAAGAGAGGCACTGCCAAGGGCAGGCTTTGTCTGGCAGCATGTGAGATCCACAAATGGATAAGTAGATCCTTTGCTGTTGGTATGGACAGTTTCTTTCTGTGCCTGGGCTTTACATCCTCATACCCTGGCACTTGGGTGTGTATGCACAAACATTTTAAAGGAGCAGGAGTGTGGTTCGTAACACAAATGCCGTCATCTTCTTGCCTCACCGTCCCCTCTAGGTCCACCACACCCTGTGGTATCTTGATACATAGCCATAGAAGCATCTAGTCAGCTTGGAGCCAAGACAGAACACATTTGTGTGTTGGCAAACTCCCTCACTCCCTGGCCTTCTCCTGCTTTAGCAGACACTGTGAAGTTTTAAATAAACATATGCAAGATGGAAGGGAAAGGAGTCCTTGAGTTGATGAGGTGTATGCAGTTTCTCCACTGTGGCTCGTGTCCAAAAGGCTTCGAAAATCAGAGCAGTTGTCATCAGAAGAATATTGGTATCTGTCTTTATCTGTATTATACCTTGAAGCCCAGAACTTTCTAGTTGCTCCAGAGTGGCCTAACCTGCACACCCTCAACAGATTATTAGTAGAGAGCAAAGGGAGTATTTTGTTTTCTAGCCTGGGCTCCACATCATCACATACAAAGCTTTGGTTAAACAGAGATGCTTAACCTTGTTTGAGCCAATGGATTCTTTTGCTGATCTGGTGAAACCTACTCACCTCTTCATAGAATACTTTCAAAATGTGTAAGGTTTCACAAAATTCTATTGAAAAGCAATTACCAAAAGTTTTAAAAATTTGTGTTATAGTGATATATTCCTTTAAAACATTGATTAAAAAGATCTAGGGCTGGGGATTTAGCTTAGTGATTCTGCTTCCTGCCTTGCAAGCACAAGGACCAGAGTTTGATCCCTGGTACCTACCCCCCGCCAAAATCTAGCAATTATTTTAATAAGCTAGACACAATCTGAAAGTTTATTAATAGCAAACTGGTTAAATAAGTTATGTTACAATGATATACTATGTGGCCATTATGCATAATGAGATGGTGCCTTTCATGGCTTCAAGAAAAGATATCCAAGGTGTGTTATTACATGAAAGAAAAAAAAAAAGCTAGCTACAGAAAAATAAGCACAGTGATTTCTTTTGCAGTTAAAACGAAAAGTCCATAGGGTCAGGAATTTAGCTCAATGGCCCCGCACCTGACTTGCAGGTGCAAGGTCCTGTGTTAGATCCCCATTAGCCAAAAAAAGAAAACAAAAGTCCATGTGTATATGTGTATAACAAATAGAATATCTGGAAAAGTGCACACCAAACTGTTAATAGTATTTACTTCTGTGTGGGATTGGAATTGAAGAAGACAATATGGGAGACATTTTTTTTAACATTTCAACATTTTTTAAAGTTTTACAATGCAAATTATTCATTTAAGATCAAATACTATTTTTCAGAAAAAACACTGCCTTCATTTTATTTTTGTTTTCAGTTTTTCTTTTGAAGTAATTATAGATTCATGGAAAGCTGCACAAATAGTACAGAGATGTCCCCTGTACTTGCACCTACTGTCCCCCAGTGGTTACATTTTACAGACCTGAGTGTCCAGAGCAGGAAGTCCAGGGTAGGGTAGGGTAGGTGTTGCAGTTCTCTTTCATATTATCATGTGCAGATTTATATAACCACCCCTTGTCAAGATGCAGACCTCCGTAGCAACTCCTGTTACCTCTGACAAACACACCCTCATCCCGTTGCCCTTCATCCCAGCCCTTGGCACCTACTCATCTGTTCTCCATCTCTGTGCTTTTGTCATCTACAGATTATTATAGGAATGAAATCATGTTGTAAGTGACCTTTCAACATTGGCTTTTTTCTTTCAATCTTCTGCCTTTGAGTTCCCCTTAAATTGCATGTGTATCGATAGTTCATGTCTTTGGTTTCTTTGTAATCATTGGTACGAATGCATCTCTTTTGTCTAACAATTCACCAACTGTGGGATGTTTTGCTTATTTCCAGTTTTTTACCATTTCAAATAAAGCTTGGACTACACCTTCTACATATGTGCGTGAATATAAATTTTCATTTGTCTGGGATAAAAGCCCAAGAGTGTTAACTTTTTTTTTTTAATTTTTTATAGAAAACTATTTTCCAAGCTGGCTGAACCATTTTACATTCTCATCAGAAATGTATAAGAAGGGCTGGGGATTTAGCTCAGTGGTTCTGCCAGACCTGCCTCCAAAGCGCAAGGGCCCTAGTTCAATCCCCTGTACCAAAAAAAAAAAAAAAAAAAAAAAAAAAAAAAAA
>NW_022900917.1:38053780-38112134 GCF_012274545.1 Fukomys damarensis
ACCCCTGAAAAAAAAAAAAAAAAAAAAAAAAAAAAAAAAAAAAATATGAGAGATCTAGCTTCTCTGAGTCTTTGCCATCAGTTGGTGGTGTTATGACCTGATCTCAGATGTCCTGATAAATGTGCAGAAGTGGTGTGGCCTCAATGTCCGTGAGTGAAGTTGAACATCTTTTCATGTGTTGATTTGCAACCTGTAATTCCTCACTGGGAAAATGTCTCCTTATTTTCTTTGCTCATTTGCTAATTGATTGTTGGGTTTTTTGCTTTTGAGTTTTGAGTGTTCTCTATGTATTCAGGATACTAATCCTCTGTCAGGTGTGTGGTCTGCAAACAATTTTGTCTACTTGCAGATTGTACTTTTCAGCCTCTTCTAAGGTCTCCCACCTAGCAAAAGTTGATAGCATTTCAGTTTATCTTTTGTTTTTAGAAAATAAATAAAGTTGCTTGCTGCTTCATTAATATTCATCTTACTCCAACCTGCCCTGCAAAAGCACCTATTTTAGTTGTTCCTGAATATTGACAGATGGACTGTTCTTGGTTTAACAAAACCAAATGGAGTCAGAATAAGGCTCTGGATTCTCATGAAGTTCTATGTCCTGCTCACTCCCTATAGCTTGGCTTTCTCATTTGATAAGAAAGTCAGGTTCAATTTTGGTTTCCTTTTATTCTTGAGATTGGAGTTCACTAGAAACTCCCCTGCTCATGCTTTATCTTCTAGGATCCCCACTTCCCTTTCCCATGGGAGCGTCTCCTAAGACAAAGTGTCTGAGGACTTGTCCACTGTTGGCTTGTGGTATCTGTGTCCTCTTGAGATGTTTTTGTAGAGTAATCATTCTAAGGAAGAAAGGAAAAATCTGAGTATTTCTTGGAAATATTAGATTGTAGGACACTGGTCTTTGTATCTCCTGATGGACTTCATGAGCCAGGCAGCCACATCTGTTGATGATGAGTACAGCATCAACTCAATGTGAGTTAATGAGTCAGATACCAAGACAAGGCCCAATTCTGCCCTATTCTGGGGCCTTAATATTGAACATAGGGAGATAGTCATGCTGATTCCTCACAAGTGAGTACAATGATCTGTACCATATAGTAGAGATGAGTGCTTCATGCCTGCATTATTGGAATTCTCCTCAGGTCACTGCTAAACTATGACACCCAACCTCTCTTAGAGTTAAGTGTGGCACATCACTGTTTCTGGCTAGTGGAACGTGAGGGCTTCCAGTGTTTCCCTCTGCACAATCTTCCTTGTTATTTTCTTAACCATTGGCTGAATAGAGAAAACCTAAAGTTAGCCAAGAGAAAGGCACAATCACAAGATTGACCAGGGTCTACTGTTCAGGAATACCCTGTTGCACTTTCCATGAACATTGAGATTCTGGGGTGTCTATCTAGAAGTTAGCTTATCTTGAGTACAGAGGTTATGGGAGTCACAAGCCCGTGCTCCATTCCAATATAGAAAGGCTTTATAGAGACAGTGCCTGATTTCCTTGGACATATGCCTGACACTATAAGTACTACTTTTACAAATCAGGGTATTGCTATGTTGCCTTTGATGTTTGTACTCATTCACTAATTTTTCTCTGTTGAACTATTTTACCCTTGTTTGACTAATAATACTAGCTATTCAAAGCACTAAAGTTGCATGCTGTAAAATCCCAAATAACTCATTGTTTTTAGAAACCAGACCCCCTTGAGTAAATTCTTCTAGCCTTTTGATAACTTAATTCATATCCTTTCCACATATTTATCCAACAAGGAAGCTTTTTAGTTCTGGAATGATCACCCTGTTTTCCTCTTGAGCTTTGATATTACCAGATGCTAGAGGAAAAACATTTGCAATATGCCTACAATCTATTTCAATATACAGTTCTATCCAATTGAATGTCAGGCATGTGTAAAGAATGCCACTAGTTGATACAATGTCCCTTGCTTAAGTTAAGGTTTTAATTTTAAATTGCATATTGGAGTGTCTTGTGTTGCATTTTGCCCCAAAATTCTAAGTCTCTCCTCTTATATTTATCTTGCATCATTAAAAGTTTTAACCATTAGGAATGGATTTCAGCATGGTGTCTTTAGAAAGCTAAAGGAAAAAAAATCAGCTTTAGAAAGGGAATATGCCCTTGGGCAAAAAAAAAAAAAATCTATCAATACCTGCCAGTTGTCAGGCATATAGCTTAAGATGGATTAGGATTCCATCACTGATCATCATATAAATTCTTACTCTTGTAACCTTACATCTTCATTTACAGCCAAGCAATTAGTATTTAAGTATTTGGATATATTAGAATGTCTCAACTCTCTTAGAGAACTAGCACTCTCTAGAAACAACTTAGAAATTTTTGACATAAGTATTTTCCAGACCTAGCATATATCCTTAAAAAAATTCTAAATTTTTTATCCTTTGGGAATGGAGGTAGGTGAGGGGTACTGCTTGTGACCATATTATTATAACACAAAGAGCATCTCTTTGATTATATTGTCTTAATGAAAATTTGTTGAGGAAATCAAGGTGCTAACTTGTCCTTTTAAATGGTTATATAATTATAAACTTTAAAAATTACTTTTAGTGGAGACTCTAAAAATTACCAGACCACATATGGTCTTTTTAGAGATGTGAATTTTTTCCACTTTTAACTTTTAAAAAATGTATAGTTTACATCTTGAACTTTATAGTAACTTTGCATTTGTGTTGATTTTTTTAAAGTTAAGATCTCCTAGAAAAATATTAAAAATAATTTGAATAAAGTTTATTCCAAAGTTGCAATAATATAATTGACATAAAATAAGTTTACATCGCATGAGCACATGCAGACCTATCATGATTTTTAGCATAGTTTACTTGGAAGACCACATCTGTAGTCCCAGCCACTCCAAAGACTGAGGCAGGAGTATTGCAATTTCAAGGCCAGCTTGGCTAAATTAGTGAGACCCTGTCTCAACATTTTAAAAAGGATGGGAGTGTAGCTCAGATGCAGAATGTTTGCCTAGCGTGTGGGAAGCCCTGGGCTTGATCCCCAAGAACTCCATCCACCTCCCTGAAAAAAAGACCAACATTTAACCAGTGCTCACTCCAGTGAAATAACTGGTCTTTAAACACCAGATGAATTGTTACATTTAGGTTTCAAAGAATGGGAGAAATAATCTGCTTCCTGATTTCAAGAGAAAACTTCTAAGAATTAATAAAACTATATATAAGAGATGGCTTTGAGGTGACTAGATATTTTTTAACTTGGGCTCTTTTTTTAAGAGGCCTTTCATTCTTTTATTCATTCAACCAGTAAATATTTGCTGAGGGTCTACCATTCCAGGTGCTCAGAATGTAGCAGTGATTATAACAGACAGATTTCTGCCCTCATGGAGCTTAGGTTCCAATAGGAGACACAGGTAATAAAGATATAAGTTAAATGGTTAAACAAGTATAATAAAAATTTAGGAGACGATAAAATGTAATTGAAAATTAGGCAGTTTGAGGAGATGTGAGACTATCAGGTAGAAGTGGGGTGATGTGGTTCCTTTGGACCCCATGCTCCTGAGAAGGGGACGCTTGAGTAGAGAGAGAAGTGCAGGGGTGAGCTCTGTGAAGGCCTGAGGAAGAGTGTCCAGGTCTGCGGGATGCTTGTGAAAGTCCTGGAGCTCTACGAGCTGTGAGGCTGCTGCCTTGGAGCTCCAGGGGCTCAGGAGAGCTGGCTGGTGAGGAGACTGCAGCTGGAGGTGCACAGGCTGGCTTAGGACTCTAGGCCCAAAGTAAAGAATTGGAGGGGCCAGGGATTTGGCTCAGTGGTTCTGCTGCCTGCCTCGCAAGCACAAAGTCCTAAATTCAATCCTCAGTACCAAAAAAAAAAAAAAAAAAAAAAATGGAGTTTGTCCTAAGACAAATGTTCTAGAAGACACTGGAGGGTTTTAAAAAGGGTAATAACCTGCTCTTGTTTATATGTGAGAAAGATATATGCAAAGGCTAGTCTTTGGGTCTGCAGAGATGTGAGTCGGGTAGCTATGGCATGAGTCTCCAGGGCAGTGAGAAGTAAATTCTGGATGCATTTAAATAGAACCAACAGAATTTGCTCATGGGTCAGATGTAGGAAGTGAGAAAGGGAGCAAGTGAAGCTGATTCCTAGGGATTTGCCTCAGTAACTGGTTGGCTGGGGGACACCATTTCCTGGAAGAGTAGTGGCTTGAGGGTGGTGCTCATTCTTGGATGAGAGAATATTAATAAAGAAGAGGTCCAGGGATGATCTTTAAAATTCAGAAAGAAAAGCCAGCAGCACAGGAGAATGAAAACAGGTAAAGTAGAAGGAAAAGCAAGTGGGCAGGAGATCCCAGAAGCCAGGCAACATGTAGCATTTTAACACCAGGAAGGAATCTGAAATTGCAAATTAACAGAGATTAATTTATACTCCTTGGTTAGCCCAACCAAGTCTGGGTTCCAGTCTTGACAGTGTCTCCAAATAGCATAACTCCAATTCTTGGCCCCATGTCAAAGGTCAGTCCTACCAGCTCTCAGACCATCCTGGGTTGTACTGATCCTCCCATCCAGACAAGTCCAGCAGCCTTGCTGTCAGCTCTACACCTTCTTAAGTCACACTCCCACCACCCCTCACATCCTGGAAGACTACAGCTCAGAAGCAGAAGAGAAAAATGGAATGGATCGATGAGGGATGGTAGCACAAGTCTAATCCCAGCTCTGGAAAAATGAGACAGGAAGATTCCAAGTTCAAACCCAGCCTGAGCAAGTCAACAACTTCATGAAACCCTGCTTTAAAATTTAAAAATAAAAAAGGGTTGAAGATGAAGCTTAATGTGATGGCCCTGTGTTCAATTCTCAGTACTGCCAGGGGGAAAAAAAAAAAAAAAAAAAAAAAAGATGGTGCCTCATGGCCTACATTCCGAAGCCAAACCTTGGCTCACACAGGGCTCATGGTCTGGCCCATGCTCTGTCATGAACAATCACGTGACACAGCCTCTCACTAGCTTAAGAGATGGTTTACTGAATCTATGAACTCACGAATTGGCTGTTTAGCCAGACTTTAGATCCAGAACTGTGGGAATAAGGCATATGGCCTTGTACACATTTTCCCCCATGTCTCTGCAGCCCAATCCTTAACTGTGATATGCTCATGTTGTCATGGTGACTGTGAAGGTTACAAGAGTTAGGAAGTGGAAAGTCCTTAGCACAGAGTGAGTGCTTTGTCAGTTGTTGGGATTCCCCTTGCCCAAGGTCAGAGGGGTAGTAAGAGATGGAGCCAGTGGTCAAAACTAGGTTTGTTTGGTTATGCAGCCACTGTTTGCACACCTTCCTCCCTACTGGAAGACACACCTTGAGAAGGATTGAATATTGGCGTTAGTTTTCCTAGTGCCCAGCACAGTGCTTGATTCTCAGTAGATATTTGTTGAATGAATGAATGAACTGTACTCAGTGGTGAGTCAAACAGATCAAGTCCCTCCCTCAATAAAATAATGACAGACTGTGACAAGTGCTTTGGAGGAAATAAACAAGATTATGTGGTGAGGTTGGGTTATGTGGCGAGGCCTCCCTGGAGATAAAACCTAAAGATTGACAGACATGCAAGGGAGGAGATGGACAGAGAGACTTGGAGTAGGAAGGAGCTTGTCCCAGTAGAGAGAGGAAAGGAGCCAGCACAGACATAATGAAAACAGAGGAGAGTTGGAAGAGAGTAGATTTCCTTCTAAAGGTAGAGGGAGCCACTAAAGGATTTAGGTGGTCAATGACTTGATCTTATTGCAATGACTGCTTCAGGAGGTTAGGAGTGCTCCTCTTCCTACCTACCCTGGCTTTTGGGGAACATGGAGCTAGACCTGAAGGACCCACTACAGCTCAGTCAGGCCCAGAACCAAACTAGTCTCAGGAGAGAATCTGCATTAGATATTGACCCTTGTTGTTGTAATAGTTTATTTAGCTTTTTAGGTAGGCAGTCAGTGCAACCTAGTGATACAGTTCGATAAAAGAAAACAGCACACATTGAGTTAAGAGCTAATTCAAGCAGTTAGTTAAACTTTGAAATATAAAAGAAAACACAAGAGAAAAGATAGAAGGTTAGGATAAGAATGGAGAGATAAGGACCCTTCCTCCCAGGAAGATCCTTATGCAGTTAGATGATAATTCCTCTGTACCTCCCACTGGACTTGTAGAAACATTAGAAATGCAAAATAACCAGGTTTTGTTTTTTTTTTTTAGCTCATCTTCTCTGAAACTGAGCTTTTCCCTTTATCCTCTGCTTATTTATATAGAAGAAGGACAATACAATTTGAACTTCCATTCAGAATCCTTTTTTGGTGGGTATCCACCAAGAGCTTATTTTTCTTATTATTCTTTCTAATAAACACTTTCCTAACTTCCTCTTTTTGTCTGTGATTTTTCATTCTTCAACTTTGTGAGATTAAAAGTTCAGATTTATACAAAATTAATGTGATTTTCATCCTTCAATTTCATCTGATGAAAAGCTCAGATTTATACATAACCATGACTTCATTATGACTTTCAGCTCCCATGAAAGTATTTGTATTTGTTTTCTATGGCTGCTATAATACATTGCCATAGATATGTTGGTCCATAACAACACAAATGCATTATTTTGCATTTCTGTATATCAGAAGTCTTACATGGTGCCAGTGCCTGGGTTGCACTGCTTTCTGAGGCCCTAAGGTAGAAGCCATGTTCTTGTTTCCTGTTTCTAGAAGCTCCAAAATTCCTTAGTTCATGGCTCTTATCTCCATATTTAGAGCTGATGATGACATAGACCTCTGACCCTTTTCCCCCAGGTCATCCATACTCCATCATTCCATTTCACAGCTGGTAAATGTTCTCTAATTCTAAGCACTCCTGTGATTGAATTGGACCCACATGTATAGCCAAGTTGCAGGCTCCTCTGAAAGTCTTCAACTTAATCTCATCTACAAAGTCCTCTTTAATATGGAAAGTAACATATAAGTACCATGGACCCCACTGAGGGCTACTGCTTGGAGGCCATTGATTTACCCACCTTAGAACTCCTAGGTCTTAAGAGATCAATCAATCAAAATACAATGTGTGAATTTCTGGGATATAGATTAAAATATACCAACTTTGAGTTTCTTTGAAACTACTAAGGAAAATTTAAAATGAGTATTCAGATGATATAAAGGATTTATTGTTAATATTGGTAGTTGTGAATATAGTGACTGTTATTCTACAACTGAGAATTTTTAATGGCTTTTAAGAAGGCAGTTTAACGATGGGGTTCCCCTAGACAGAAGACTGAGCGAGTCTTGTAGTCAGGGTCTGCAAGGGAATAGTTTTAATACAGGACACATAATTTATAGGATTATTTTATAATAGATACCCAAAAAGTCAAATGCAGTGAAGTGCAAGAGATCTGTCCACATCTTAGAGACCCAAAGGATCCAGCTGAGGGCCTGAATCCCACAGCAGTGTCCTCCATGAGTCCAGCTGGAGGACTAAAGCCCACAGAAATGACTCATGCAAGTCCACATCGAGTATCTGCACCAGGAACGCCCAAAGGTGGAAGCTAGAAATCCTGTGCTGGCAGGGTGAAGAATTTGTGTGACCAGGCTGAGGGATCTACACTGCAGGAAGGAAGCAGCACTCACGGTGACGATCAGGGGACCCCCGTGAGGAGAACAGCCATTCCCAGCGATGGTGAGGCCCTGAGATCCTCCTACGAGAATAGTGAAGTTCACATTGGGAAAACCAGCCTTGACAAGCTTCTCCAAGAAAATCAACAGCATACAATCCTCCTTTCCAGTTCTTTTTTTATGCTATTGGCAGTAATCTTCACAGCCTTGACGCTTCTCCAAGAAAATCAACAGCATACAATCCTCCTTTCCAGTTCTTTTTTTATGCCATTGGCAGTAATCTTCAGGTGGGTCTTCCATACCCAGCCTGCACTGATTCCATTCAGCTGGGTGTTCCAACAGAGAGCAATGGGTTGAAAAATTAAGAGAATTATAAAGGAAACTAGATTTACAGGAACATGGAGAGAGAAAAGCAGTATAGGAATCTTATAAGTGGATACTAGATTCATGAGAGAGCAAAGAGGAGAGAAGTGGATGTGGGGGGGAATCTCAGTCTATGATAAATTAGCCCTGTTGTTTTGGGCCTGTGCAAGCAGCACATTATGGCTGGAATACATGATAGAAAAACTGGTCACCTCATGGCCAGAAAGCTAAAAAGAAGAGGAAGCAGTTAGAGATCCCACAGTCCTCTTACAGGGCTTGCCTCCAATGATCTAAGGACTTCCCAGTAGATTCTGTCTCTTAAAGGTTCTACCACCTCCCAGTAGTGCCACCTTAGTGGGGACTAAGCCTTTCACACAGGCTTTTTGGAAAACATTCAAGATCCTAAGTATAGCATTTTTCCCTTAGCCCCCAGAGGTGTATGTCAGTCTCACAAGGCAAAATGCATTTGGTTGATTTCCAAGAGTCACAGTCTTAATATTTCCAGGACTAGTCAAAAGTCCAAGCCCAAAGTCTTCACCAAGGCAGGCTGTTTAGCTGCAAGGCCCTGTAAAAGTAAAAAGGATAGGTAGGACAAACAGAGGGCAAACTTTCCTAGTCCAAAAGAGAAGAATAGGGGAATAGAAAGGAAGAATTAACCCAAAGCAAGACTGAGATCCAGCAGGGAAAACATTAAATCATAAAGCTCAGGTCTAGCATTCAGGGCATACTATGTTGAGAGAGAGGCTTCCAAGGACTTGCTGTTTTCACTCCATATGACCACATTCTCAGGCTGGCTTTGCTAGCTGGTTGCAGCTTTCTTCAGCAGGCATGGCACATTCCTGGCATCTCTCCTCTGCTAGAATCTCCATTGCAGTTTAAGCTTCATTATGACAGCTCCATGCATCACCTTATCAGAGACTGCTTGCAAGGACTCTATGCAACACACTGGCAGGTATCTCAGGCTTTCCTTTGAAAAACTTTTTTTTTGTTTTTTGGTGTTTTTTTTTTTTTTTTTGTACTGGGGATTAAACTCGGATCCTTGTGCTTGTGAGGCAGGTGGTGGAACCACTGAGCTAAATCCATGGCCCTCCTTTGAAATCTTAATGGAAGCTTCTATGATCCCATAGCCCTTGCATTTTGCATGCCTGAAAAACTAGCATCATGAGGATAATGTCAAAGACTGTTGCTACCACAAACTGAACCACGGCCTGCTTAAATCATGGCCATAGGCTCCAACCTACACCCCAGTGCCTTGATGGCTGAACATGGGAAAATAAATCCTGGGGAAATAATTGTCTAAGTTAGTGATGGCTAACCTTTTAGAGACAAGTGCCCAAACTGCTCATGACATCATTGCCTGGTGCCTCTACTCCTTTATAAGTATGCATGTGCCTGCTATGTGTGTTATTATCTGGTGGCTGCTGGGGCAGTGCTGTGGCAATTTGGCTCACATGCCAACAGAGAGGGCTCTGGCACTCATGCTGTAGGTTTGCTACTACTGCCCCAGGTGATCTTGGGAAGGCGGGGTACCCGGAGCTTTTTTCTTCTTCTCCTTCTCCTCCTCCTCCTCCTCCTCCTCCTCCTCCCTTTCAAAGGCTTTGAAACAAATTTAAATTTCTATACCTTTGAGTCTTTGATGGTTGGGGTGGCTTGCAGATTACTGAAATGCCCTCGAAGCATCTTTCCTCTATTCCCAATGCAACTCACTTGGCTTGTTTTTTACCGGTGCTAGCATCCTCACACTCCTTGGCTGTGCTTTTACACTTGCTTCTTTTCTAGCAAATGCAAATTTTTCAAATCTTTCCACTCTGCTTTTCTTTGCTCTTGATTCTCATTGTAAATTTGGCTAAAATAATACCCATAGGCCACAGTCTGAGTGTTTCACCCCTTTGAAATTTCCTTCACCACATAAACTAGCCCAGCACCTTTTAACAGCCTCCCACAGTCCCAGAAAATGGATAAAATGCATTCACATTCTTTGCCATAGTGTAACAAGGATAGCCTCTAATTCAGTTCCCCATAGCACTCTCATTTCTATCTCAAACCTCAACAGCATCACCTTTACTGTCTACATTTCTGTCAGCATTGTGGTTTCCTGAAGCCTCCCTGGAATTGCACATTATATTTTACTTCTAGCATTCTAGGCTTTCTTTAGCTTGCTCCTCCAAACTTCTCCAAATTCCTTCCAAAGATTTTTCCCGTATTTTCAGATATAGTTAAAGCAACAACTCCACTACTTAATACAAATTTTCTGTGTTAGCTTTCTATTACTATAACAAAATCCCTGAGATAACCAACTTTTAAAGAGAAAGGGTTTATTTTGGCTGATAGTTTGGGAGATTTTAATTTATGATTAATGTATTAGCCTTGTTGTTTGGGGCCTGTTGTGAGATAGGACATCATGGCAGAAGAGCATCGCAAAGGAATGCTGACTACTTTATGACTAGGAAGCAAAAGAGAGAGGAAAAAAAGAAAAGGGCTAGGTTCCCACAGTCTCCTTTGGAGGCACCCCCAAGTGACCTAAGGACCTCCCACAGCCCCCATATTGTAAAGTTTCCATCATCTCCTGATAACATCACCCTGTGGACAAGCGTTTAACACATGGACCTTTGGGGGACATTCAAGATCCAAACTAATGAACTCCAAACACCAAACCTCTTTCTCTTCTTTGCCCAGCTGACAGGGAAAGAGTATTAGTTTTCACATGCTGCTTTAACAAATTTACCACAGATCCGTGTTAAAACAATACAGATATGTCTTAGAATGCTGTAGGCCAAAAATATATAGGGCTGAAATCAAGTCCTCAGCATTTCTTTTTTGGAGGCTCCAGGAATAATATCTTTCCTTCCCTTTCCTTTGTATATGGCTTCCTTCCTCCATCTTCACAACTAATAATGCTGTACCTCTTTGATCTGTTTTCCCTGGTCACATTTTCTCCCTGGCCAACACCAGGGAAGGGTCTCTGATTTTAAGGATTTGTGTGATTAGAGTGGACACATCTGGACAAACCAAGCTAAGCTCTGTATTATTGGCAAGACTGGCAGCTACATGGATTATCCATTCGGAAGGTCTGACCACAGAAAAAAGTTGTGCCTAAATCTGTAGTTTAAATGCTCAATTTTTAAATTGATTTTTCAAAACATCTGTTTTAGGAGACTAAAAAAAAAAAAAATCTGCTTGTCTCTCTGACCACCTACCTTCCTTTTTTTCTTCTTCTTCTTCACAATAAGTAACCATAACCTTAGCAGGTAGGCAGTCCTTTGTTCTAAGGGCAAGCCATTTTATAAAGTACTAATTTTATGGAAATTACTTGAGCTGCTTGGAACATGGAAGAATGAATAAAAAGCACAGGCTATAATGAAATAGCAGTACAGCAAGCAGGTTACTTGAAGCTCGGTGTAATCCTTTTTCATTTTTTAAAAAAGTCACATCATTGATTTATTTGCAATGAATAGCTGACTGCTATGTGATAAAGTTTAGAAGTACAAGTCTTATTTTTGTTTATCTTGTTTTGTGTGAGAGGAGACATAGCATTTAATTATAGACCTTTCAAAACAAAACAAACAACTGATAAACACTAAAATTCACATTATTTTTGTTTCTTTTTATTGAGTTTATTGGTACATTCTAGGTATACATTGAAGTTACATTCATTACAGGGATCTTGTACCTTTACATGACAGGTCTTGGTTCTCATTTTTTCCCCTTGTCCCTGCCCTCCCTCACCCCCTCCTCCCCTCCCCATTTACAAACACTTTATTTCCATTTTTTTCATTTTCTCATATTTTTTTCTTTTCCCTTATTCCCTTTCCCCTACCCTTCCCACTTTCCCTACACCTTTAGCCCTTTTCTTCCTATTTCACATTGTTAATTATCCCATTAAGATCTTGTGTGTTATAGTTTTTCACACCAGAGAAACTATTAGGTATTTACACGTGTGACTTATTTATTTCATTTAAGAGTACATCCTCAAAATGTACCCATTTTCCTATGAATGACTCAATTTCTCATTCTTTATGGCTGAGTAGTATTCCATTTTATAGAAAAAACACATCTTCTTTATCCAGTTTCCAACTGATGGGCAAATGGGCCGTTTCCAAGTTTTAGCTATTACAAACTGTGCTGCTATAAACATAGGTGTGCATATGTCACTGTGATATGATTCTTTTAATTCTTTTGGAAAGATACCCAGCAGAGCTATGGCTGGGTCAAATAGAACCTCTAGTCCCAGCTCTTTGAGGTATCTCCATATTGATTTCCATAGTGGTTGCACCAGTCTGCACTCCCACCAACAATGGAGAAGGGTTCATTTCTCTCCACAACCCTGCCAACATTTGTTATTGTGTTATTTCTTGATGGCAGCCCTTCTTTGTGGGGTGATGTGGAATCTCAGTGTTGTTTTCATCTGCATCTCTAGAATGACCAGTGATGTGGAACATTTTTTCATATATTTACTTGCTGCTTTTACTTCTTTGTCTGAACTCTGGAAGACGTTGGCATAGGAAAAGACTTTATGAACAAATCCTCATTAGCACAGGAACTAGCACAAAGAATCAACAAGTGGAATCTCATTTTATTAAAAAGCTTCTGTACTGCAAAAGAAACCATCAACAGAACGAAGAGACAACCTACAATGTGGGTAACATTTTTACCAGCTGCTCCTCAGACAAAGGATATTATCTAGAATATATAAAGAGCTCAAAACAGTCAGCGCCCCCAATTTTAAAGACCCAATTCAAAAATGGGCATCTGAAATAAACAGACATTTCTCAGACAAAGAAGTAAAAGCAGCAAGTAAAATTCACATTCTTTGAACTTTCAGGCTTACCTTGAAAACCTGGTTTTTCAGTCATTTAAGTGACTTAATATAGAGTCAGTCCCAGAGATAGTGGAGAATCCTCCACTACAGTGGGAATCTTCCACTGTAGAAGAGATTGTTTGCATTTCAAACCTATCATTTCCTTGTGACAGTAGACTGATTTAATTCAATGCATACATGAC
Source organism: Fukomys damarensis (assembly GCF_012274545.1). NCBI lineage: Eukaryota > Metazoa > Chordata > Mammalia > Rodentia > Bathyergidae > Fukomys > Fukomys damarensis. Next base: position 38,066,737 of record NW_022900917.1, read on the forward strand.
CACCATGGGCATTCTGAGCTCACTCCAGCAGTTAGATCCACTCCCAGGAAGAGTCAACATGAGCACACATTTTAGGGAGAAAAAGAAAAATAAAACAAACCTCAAACACTTAAAAAATAAAGGCCACATTCAGCCATGTATAGTTACCATCAACTTTAATAGGAACAGCCTGTTTCTGGGAATCAGGGTAAGTTGGTGGGAAAATTGTGATCTGAAAGAAAAGGAGATAAAACAATTCATTGAGCATCATGTTCAGTGACTTCACAGAGAAATGCTTGTCATAAAGGGATGAGTTAGAATTCACATTTTGCTAATGAAGACCATTGTTGTCTCTCTGAGAATGACCTAATGCTACTAACATCATCCTTACAAACTAATCCCTGAAGAAGGAAGCAGGAAAAACAGGCACTGATTTCAACACTGTTTGCTAATTGCTAATTGACAAGAGGAGAGTTAGAAACTACAGAAAGACTAGAAAAGACCTCCATTTTGTGGCAACACACGCACATGCACACGCACACACGAATCCTGACAATACGCACAGAAAATATCTTATTGGCATCGTGTTTCCAGCATTGCTATAATTACGCACTAAACAAGTGATACATGAAATGGTAGTGACATATGTTCTAGAACCTGCGGGGCTTTACTCACAAAGCAGTTGTAAAATCTTTTGGGGACAAAAATATTTCTGTCTCTATGCAGATGCTTTCCTCCAAGGGAAACAAACACAGCCGCACGAATGGATACAAGTCATAGAGCTGAAAGACCGTAATAAAAACAAGCAGTGTCATCCACTTCTTTAAAATCCTTCTTTAACTTTTCTCCTTTTAAATGAAGCTACATTTCTCACCTTGGATATATATGTATGTGTGTGTCTTTTCTTTTTTAAACCATAGAACATGTTAGTTTTCATAAAGCTAGAGTTTAAGATTGCGGTTGGTAGGCTGTGGTAACATCTAAATGGATGCTGAGTGTGTTTGTTTTGATTTGCTAGAAAAACATTTTCTGACCTAAGAAATGAAATCATTGAGTTGTTTATTTGTTTATGGCCAAAGACTGATGGTGGTTCTGGGTACTTATGTTAGTGTATCTTTGAAATTCTCCAATCCACAGTGAGTGGGAAGTTACACAACTTGGGTTTAGCATCATTCAGGATGTTCCTCATTAAGGACCCCAGAGCTGCTTCCTTCCCAGGACTTCCCAAGATCCGTTTACATTTATCATCCAGCAAATCGTCCATGCTGAAAGGCTGAACTGCAGACAGCAGGAGTGCCTCTCAGTATGTAGAACATTTAGAACTTGCTTCTTAATGAAGTTTCAAGTATGTCTTCTCAAATAAGGGTCATTTGATTTTTCCCTCATTCCAAAGAGTTCTTTAATATTAGGTAGCATATTTCTAACACATTTGGAATTTTTTTAAAGCTTCTAGCCTCTTGCTTTTAAACTTTTAAAGTAAGTTAATAATTTGTTTGGTTGAAATAGTTTGAGCTTAAGATTTTGTTGATTTTACCATCTTCAGGACAAATTAGGAGAAGCGAAGTAAAACATTTTTGTGGATTGTTAAATTCTGGTGTATTTATGTAAAGCCACTGCATTCTCCATTGTCCTCTGAAATAATTGATCTGATAGCAAAGGCTTAAATATTTGTCTTGCTAGATGTAATGTGGCTTTTTCAGGCACTGTGCATAATCCTGTTGTTGTGGGCATTTTCTGTACACAGAGAAGCCAGCCAAACTCCTTCCATGGAATTCTTTAATCTGTAAATGTCTTTTCTCGGAAAACAGTGGGTGATAAATTGTGGGTGGAGGGAGAAGGAAAGCCCCTGTTTCTGTGGTTGGGCTCATGGCAAGTGGAGGGGAAGCATCTCCGAGAGTATGAGGCAGCTCATCGTCCTGTACCTGCAAGGGGAGGTGCCCAGTGGCTCAGCTGCCCTGCCTTCCTCTGCTTCCCTAAGCCAATGGAGCCTGGAGCTGAGTTCTCTATGAAACACAGTTACACCCTCTACTCCTTGATCGTTTCATCTTTGCAACCGCACACCTCTTCTCACCGATGTAGCCTGCATCCCATAAAGCCCACAGAGCCCTGAAGCCCCTTTCTCTCTATTGCCAGCAAATCCAGGAAGGTAAAATGAAAAAGAAAATCTCTTCTGGAAAACAGAGCAAGGAAGCAAGTAAAGGGAAGAAAACTTGTTACCCTTAGGATGTTAAGAAATATGTGCCATGCCGGGGGTTTGGCTCAGTGGTTCAGTCACCTGCCTCACAAGCACAAGGACCTGAATTCAATCCCAGAACCAAGGAAAAAAGAAAGAAAGAAAGAAAGAAAGAAAGAAAGAAAGAAAGAAAGAAAGAAAGAAAGAAAGAAAGAAAGAAAGAAATGCCATCTCACTTGTGGTCATTGTATAATTCTAAGTGACAAAATAATTTCTGGAGTCACTGCATATTAGCCAAAATTGCAAGTGTTGTAGAATCTTGTCTGTCAACCTAGGGGCTACAGAGAGGGATGTGAGACCCCCACAAGCCAGTAAATTCCTTTTCTAGAAAATGGAGGTAACTTTCTGAGCTTCAAGTAATTATTGTGGCAAACAAGCAGAATGAGAATGGCAGATGTACTAAGAGGGCTTTTGAAATAATGACTCTTAATTGAAAATAGACAATCTGAAATCGGGCAGGATGAATGCAAGCAGTTGTACGATTGGAGAAAATAAAGTGATGTGACCAAGAGTGTAGTTTGAGTTCAAACCTCTGCTTTGCCATTCACTAGCCGGTGACCTCAGGTGCAACACTGACTTCTCTGGGCCTCTGTGTCCTTGAGGGTAGAATCTGCCTTGTGAGCCTGTGACAACACTGAAGGCCATGCAGGTAAAGGGCTGGTCCTACGACTTGGCAGAATGATTCTCATCAAATGCTCTGCTCCTGTTTATAGAGGTTAAGATAAACTGTCCTCTCTGCCTTTTATAAACTAAAAAGAAGTCCTCTCATACTTATAAGCTATTGTATTCAGAGTTGTCAATAGGATGTGGGTTGAATGATCTCATCAGATAGATAAGAACATGTTATTTGGAAGCCTTTAAGCATACCTTTGGAGGCCAGCAGTCACGCAAGAATTTTGAATATCATGGCATTGAGTGAAAGAGCATATGGCCATTCCAACCCATAGCACATTCTTTGAATGGTGACATTCATTTTGACAGTGCACCAGGGACCTGAAAGACATGATGATAAAATCACCTGGGAGGTTTTATAAGAGCTGAAACCCTGAACCTGCTCCCTGAGACCTGGCCTTCATTTCCTATGTGCATCTCTTTGGATGGAAGGGAGCAGGCACTGAGGGGCCTGGATGTAGTAAAAGAGGACATTTGATTCCTGGTTTTCAGACAACACTGGAAACCAAGTGTTCCCAAGGCAACTAATGAAAATAGTCTACAATTAGCCTATAAATGATTTTTAAAATTCTTTTAAAAATTTGGGGGCTAGAGATATAGCTCAGTGGTAGCTCATTTGCTTAGCATGCATGAGACCCTAAGTTCTATCCCCTAGCACTGCAAAAAAATATAAATTAAAAAAAAGTTTGGTCCTTTTTGGTAATAAAACAGGACTGAGAAGATCTAGAGCTCTCAGAAGTCTCATTCAGTTATATCAGATTGCAAATTTAAATTTCCTAGCACTCAATCACTGTTGTCAGTCCATTTGAGAAGAAATTGATTAAAAAAATTAACATTCCTGCCATATTAATGGATCAGAACTAAATAGTTGATCTTTTGTTCATAATTGTTGAATCTACCAAGAACTCCAAATGTGTTAGTCCACCTTTTGAAGTTGAGGATATTTGGAAAGTCAGGCACAGACTGGTTTTTGGATCCTAGAAATGAGTAGTCCTGGCTCTTGGGACCTTGATGCTTATAGAGAGAGTAGAACAACCAGAGAATGCACACACCCGCAGGCCTGTCCTCAGAACTGCAGCCTAAGCATGCAGTCAAGTCTAAATGACAGTCAAATCTTCCACAAATTCCTTTTTTTTTTTTTTTGGTACCGGTCATCCAACTCATCCAACTCAAGACCTCGGTGCTTGTGAGGCAGGTGGCAGAACCACTGAGCCAAATGCCTGGCCCTGCAAATTCTTTTTTTAAAAAAATTTTTTGGAGGTATGCAAGGAGAGCTCCCCAAATCTGGGTCTTCAGAGAGTGAGTTTAATTGTTGAAAGCAGGCAGGCTTCACTACAGCCAAGCCTAGTGAATAAGGAAAATGACCAGGATGAACAAATTAAAAATAAGGTGGGGTCATAAAATGACAAAACTGGTTTGCTCATCTAACCCACAATATGGTTCTGAGGGGTAATTCCAGAAGCACTGAAAGAAAAACCTTCCTTCCTCCTATTCCTGGTGGGGATACAATATTTATGAGGGCAGCTCGAGAGCGCAGACCAAAAATCTTTAAAAATAGGCATTGTCATGAGTCCAAAAATTAAGCTCCTAAGGATTTATTATAAAGAAAATATTGAGATAATTCACAATGATTCCCTGAGTAAATTTGGTTCAGTAATAGCAACAGATTAAAAATTGGAACTGGCCTCAGCATCCAGTTGTTTCTACTGCTGGATTGGCTAAATACAAGAGGGCTTATGAAATAAATAGGACATGGTGAGCCATGGAAGTGATGCTCTACCTGGGTGTGGTGGCTCACACCTGGAATCGAAGCACTTGGGAGGCTGAAGCAGGAGGATGGCCTTGAATTCAGTACCAGTCTGGACTATATATGAGTTCAAGGCCAGCCTGAACTACATTGAGAGACCCTATCTCAAAAAAAAAAAAAAAAAAAAAAACCCTCCCAGAACACTTCTGTTGGTATGAAAAACTGCTCATGTTCAGAGAAAGGAGTAAATTACAAAACTGTTAAGGAGCTATGATGTGCCTGTATTAGTGCACTAGGGCTGCTGTGACAAAAGAGCACAAATGAGGTGTCTTAACAGAAACCTTGTTTCCCAGGCTAGAGGCTGGGAGGCTGAGATCAGGCGCGAGCAGGCGAGCAGACTGTTCCTTCCGTATGCTGTAAGGCTCTGCAGCTGGTGCTTTGCTGAGATTCATGGCTTCTGCTGTGTCACTTTAATCCCTGCCTTCGTTGTCACATGGTGTTCTGAGTGTGTGTGCCCCGATTTCCATTTTCATAAGGACACCAGGTAGACTGGACTGGGATAGTCTCACGGTAGCTTGGAACAGGGCAGAACCCCACATACTGGTCATGACTGTCTTGTGCTTCTGTGCTTTGTAAATGATAACCATGGGTTGAGAAAAGGTTAAGAGTGATACCACTAAGCCTAAGAGCCTTATTATTAGTCCAGGAAGGTGTAAAAGTCCTGGGAAACTTTCATGAATGATTTCTAATGACATTATTTCCTATGGGAAAAATTCATTTGGTACCCATCAGTCTCAGCCCTCAACATGAGTTAAGGAATGAACTAATGGCAAGTACAAAACAGAACAAAAAAGCTAGAAAGCCGGGCGTGGTGGTGCACACCTGTAATCCCAGCACTCGGGAGGCTGAGGCAGGAGGATCACTGTGAGTTCGAGACCAGCCTGGGCTACATAGTGAGTTCCAGGTCAGTCTCAACTATATAGTGAGACCCAGTCACTCTCAACTAAAGGGAGAAAAGGTAATGGGTATTGTAAGTATTATAACGAAACCTGCATGTGGATATTTATAAATACCTGAAATTAGAAATAATCAAGATACCCTTCAATAAGTGAAAGAGTAAACAAACTGCAGTACATCCACACAACAGGGTATTATTCATCAATGAAAAGAAATGAGCTATGAAAAGACAAGGAAACCTTAAATGCACACTGCTAAGTGAAATAAACCAGTCTGAAAAGGCTGCCTCAAGTATGGTCCCAACTCTGTGACATTCTGGAAAAGGTAAAACTGTGGAGGCAGCAAAAAGATGAGTAGTTACCAGGGGCTTGCTGGGCTGGGGGAATGGAGAAGGTGAAGGAGGTGAATTGGCAGAGCTGGGATTTTCAGGACGGTGAACGACTCTGTGTGATCCTGTACTGATGGATGCGTGTCTTTACGCATTTACCAAGACCTGCAGACTGCACAACAGAGCAAATCCCATGAAAATTGTAACTTTGGTTAGTTCACACACCAGTATTTGCTAACCAGTCATAGCAAACGTACCACACCATAGCGAGACGTGAGGAATAAGGCAATTTAGGACAGGGAGTGTGTGTATACTACCTGCCCAGCTTTTCTGTATAACTGAAACTGTGCTAAAAAAGTCAAGTCTATTAACTTAAAATTAACCCCCAAATATATTCTACATAAAGAAAGGTAAAAGAAATCATGCACTTAGCTAGCTGCCAAAGGGGGCCTGTGGCAGATAAAAGTTCGGGAAACTGCAAGAGTTAGCTCTTTTTCAAAGGCAGCAGAGAAGACACAAATGACCAAAGTGTGAACCAGTGGGGCTCTCAGAGATTCAAACTCCTGACTGCTGACACCTACCTCAGACTCAACAAAGCCTTCCTAATGGCACTCAGAAGGCAGCGGGAGGGGAGGAGAAGGGGAACTAAATTCTTATTCAAAGAAATAACAATTTGGACCGTGCACAAGAGTGTCAACAAGTTATGTAGATCTTATCAGCATCGCATTTTTGGTGCCTCCCAGCAGTCCAGCCAGGCTCCACAGCCTGTCAGCACCAGCAGCATCCCCTGCCTCTGGAGCCCATCAACACCTTGGGAGGCCCTGCCCCAGCCAGGCCTGCCTCCCCAGAGCGCCAGAAGCCAGGGACCCATCCTCTCTCTCCCTCTCCCCTCAGGGTACTACCATGTCTTCCACCCGGGCAGGCCTGAGTACCTGCTGTCCACTAATACACTTGGCTTGGTTGCAGCTCAATGTCAGCAAAACTGAACAAATCTTTTTTTCCTCCCGTTAAGTTTATTGGTCCATTTAAAGCAAGCAATGCAGTTACATTCATCATTGGGATCTTGTACCTTTACATGATCTGTCTTGGTTCTTGTTTTTTCTCTATACCTCTGCCCTCCCTTCACCCCCTTCGTCCTTCCCTATTTACAAAGAAAATTGAACAAACCTTAAAGCTAATTTTGCAAAGAGTATACAAGGTGGAAAAATCTAATGTCTTCACATGGGAAGGGAAGAGAATATATACTTTTGGTCCTATGGAGAGAAATTATACAGATGTTGAAGTATTTTAAGCTTGTATTTTCCATGTACTGCCGAAGCAAGGACCAAAGTATTTTAAGTTTGTATGCGGTGTCTCTACATTTGCAGATGGAAACATCACGATTTTGAAAAATTATGAATAAGGGAGAAAGGCATAACACTCCACTGAGATTCTTGTCTTCAAACCTCCTAAAAAATGAAGCCCTCAGAGCCTAAAAATACATATGTAAATATATAGTTACATAATGTATACATTTATATATAAAATGTGTGTACACTGATTCATGATAATGCAGACTTTCAAATGTAACTTTGATAAAGGATGCAAAAAACATTCAGGCGATGAAATGATTGTCTTTCTTTTACAATTACCTGTTTATTACATTACAGTCAGTGAATGGCTTTCTTTGTTTTCATTTTTAGGCAGCTTTAAGTGCTTTGAAACAATTTTCTGAACAAGGACTGGATCCAATTGATGGGACAATGACTATTGAAAAAAGTTCTCTTGAAAAGTGAGTAAAACTTCCCTCTGTATTTATCAGTATTTTTATATTTGTAATTTTGAAACAGTACAAAAGATGAGACATAAATGATTTTAAGGCTTTTAAAAATTCAGACAGTGTTATCTAAATTTTACAAAATTATTCATAATACAAATTTTTAAAGATTGTATTTATTTTTTAAAATTTTTGGAAGGGTATCAGGGATCTAACTCAGGACCCTGCACTTGTGAGGTAGGCACGGTGCCTCTGAACAAATCCCTGGCCCTCATAATACAAAATTAAACTGTAGTTTTGTGTGTGTGTGGTAGTGAGGCAGGTACCTAGGAATTTTCTCACTGAGCCACTTCCCCAGCACTTTTTTATTTTCTATTTTAAGACAGGGTCTCCCTAAGCTGCCAGGTTGCCCGAGCTGGGTTTGAACTTGCCAAACGCCTGTCTTAGTCTTGCAGAGGGGTAGAATTGGAAGTATGTGCCACTGGGCCCAGCTTTAAATGCAGATAAATGAAAGCAGTATACTATTTATGGTCATACTTATCTCCTATAAATTTTCTGTGAAACTTGTAGCCTGTAAACTGAAAACTACTTCTGAGTTCTAATGCCTTTATTAGAAATATTTGAATCTTGTTGACTGTAAAGACTGTAAAACTTACAAAAGATTGCTTTTTTACTTTATACTGCTAGGCATTCTCTGGCCAACCTCTTTTCTGCAGTTTAAAAACAAAACAAAACAAAAGAAAAAAGCCTCTTACAATTCCGCTAAGTTGAGGACAAAACTAATAGAAAAGAAAAGAAAAAAAAAAGATGGAGAGGCATCCTTTTCCTTGAATACATTTGGCTTTGCACGCTATCATAGAAGTGGGCTTCCTGGAGCTGCAAAGGCAAAAATGCAGCTATAATAACTATTTTGGAAATCTAGCTAATAGCTTTTATGAGGCTTGAACAGAAGGTCCTATCTAAGGAACTGATTTTGGGGTCTTTCCAAGGACCCAGTTCATACTAAAAAAATGAAAAGCAATCATATACATATAGTACATTCTGAAGTCCTTCAAAGTAATAATGACAGCTAACGAGATCCCTGAACACGCACTGGAGATAACATTTTTAGAATTAAAATAAAAATAGATAACCCAAGAAGTAAAAACCAGATATAGTGATCATATAGTTAAATGAGTATTACCCCCCAAAATACCCCAGAAAACAATAATAGTAATAACAAAAACAACCAATTTTAGTCACCAATATTTGAAAAGAAAGAGTGTGAGAAGAAAACATTTGGTGAACAGACAGGGCATTTTAAGGCGTCTATAGACTGGCAACTATTTATAAGCTAATTTAATCAAAACCATTTCCACATGATCTCATCAGCAGACTATCTGAACATAAATATTGTTGTTTCACTTTAAAATGTCACTTTCATGGTGACCTTTGAATCCTGTGTGCCATCTGCTAATAAACATGTCTGAAGATGTGCGACCCTGGACCTCAGCTCTTGTTGCTGTATTAATCTTTCAGACAAGCCAAGCATCTGAGGGAGAAAGCGGACAATAACCAGGCAAGCCCAGGCTCCGTCGCTCAGGACTGCAAGAAATCAAAGTCGGCCATCTAGCAGCTCTCAGAACCCCCGGCCGCCACCGCATCCTTATAAAGCTGTCAGCACACATGAGGGTGTCTGTGTTCAAGAAAATGAATGACTAATACCATGATTTGACTCTTATGTGAAGACAACACCATTCTAACACAAGAGATCATATACATGGTACTGTTTATTCAACTGGGGGAAAATAAAACTTTGAGCATTTCCCTTGGAACTTGAGATTAGATCATAACTCATTTGCCCAGAGGCAGCAGAAATCTGATCCTGCTACTGGAGCTTAAAATAACAATTAATGAAAAGTGTTAAAAAACAGAGCTAAAGTTTTAAAATGATTAATACAGAAGTTGGGTTCGGTTCTGTTGTTATGATTGTTTTGTCGTGGCACTTGTGTTCAGTTTACTCTCTCTCTCTCTTGTTTGAAATAATGCTTGACGATTCAAAAATTAACCAATGACGTGCTGTGGAATGTGATGGTTGTTGTCTTCATATAGAATCACACAGTTTCTCTTTTTATGCAGATATTTGTAATCTTCATCCTATATCGATATGAGTAACTTTAAGGTGTGCTACACAAAGATGTATGCAAACAAATATGTTTTAAATCAGGTCAGATATTTGACTAAGAACATGAAATAATGCTAGGAACGAGTAGTTTCCATATCCTCCAGGAATTTAAAGAACAAAACCAAACCAAGCTGTTGTGGCTTTTGAGCTCCATGATACCATTAGCAACCAAGGGGGCGTCTTGCCTCTGCACATCCCTTTCCTGGATTCCACTCTCTCTTGTGGAAATTGTGCCCACCCACCCCTCCTTGTGTTTAGCCACTCACTGTTTTTTGCATCGAGAGTGTCTTTATTAACTTCCTCTGGACTTGGGGCAGTGAGTGGGGTCAAAATAAATAATGTACGTGGCGGGAAGGGAAAGCCTGTGGGAGAAGCTTCCAGTCAGCCACGCTCTGGACCAGCATGTTGGAATCCAGCGTGGTGGCCAATGCAGTAAAAATGTGGTCAGTTTCTGTGTGAAGTGTTGTTGTTGTTCTTTCATTCCCTCACTCTCATCTTTTAAATATCACCTCAGTGAAACCCATCTGAAGGCCGCCACCCGGCAGAGTCATCCTGCTCAGCAGAGGAATTAGTGGCTGTATCTGTGAAACTGCCAAGCTGCCTCCTGGGTGACTCGGGCCAACTTCCTGCCTGGCCGACGTCATCTCATTGTTCAGGCTTTCTCCTTATTGATTGCAAACGTTGTGTAATGAGAAAATCCTATATGGTCTAACTGCGCGACCCAACCTGAAAATAGGAATAATTATGTAAGATTTCACAAGCAAAACCACCACAAATCATGATCTGGCTGACTCACACGCGACTGGAGAATAAACAAACAGCACCATAAGGAAATAACTCTGGGGTTGTTGTTAATGATTCCCATGTGGGGAAGTCCATCCGTATTGGGAGGGCTGGGTGCCCTTGAAGGAAATAGGTTTTGTTACATAAAGCTGGGTCCCTGTGAGAAGAACAGCATGTTTGTGAAGTTGGGGTTCACAAAGGTAAATTGTTTGAAACATAGCCCTGTTGCCTAATTCAAGGGCTTAGGGGTCCTAAATCATCCTCTTAGAAGGGGACAGCCCTTTTCTTCAGCTAGGACACGGCCACCTGAGGCTTCTGCCCTCAGATGAGGTGGAGGCTTATTCCAGGCAGGGTCATGAAAGTGGCTCTTTAGTTTACCTCACACAGCTGAAGCCTTCTGCAGTGACATCCAGGCCACCAGGTCCATGGGAGGGTGATGAGTGCAGGGAATAAACAAAGCTGATCAGTTCTTGGGACCCAAGTATCTGAAGCATCTAACGGGAGCTGTCCTCAGAGCTGATACATCACTGAGCCCAGAGAATGGCCAGCACGGTGGCAGCGGAATAGAAATTTGCACAGGATCTCAAGTGTCACACGAGATAATTTATCCACAGTCCCATGCCCTCTGCCTGCTGGACGAGCCGCAGGAAGGTCTTCAGTTATCTTCCCCGGAACAGCAGCACTTCCTGGGCTTTTTTAAAAATTACCAATGCAAATGATGGGTGGCCTGCAGTCCCTGGCAAGGACCTGCTGCATGCTTAGTTCCAAAGCGCAATGTTATATATCATTGGGGGGAAACCATTAAGTAGATTTATTGAAAGAATGTTTCTTCGGCACAAGGAGATCTTTTTGATGAAAAATGGAACTCATTATTCTTTAAAGGACACAGATTGACTTATCTCTTTTATCAATTACAGTGTCTGCTTTCAGCTTTTCTCAATCAGCACAGGGCTTTTGTAGTCATTTCCCAGTGCTGAGGCCAATGTGCTTTGTGAAAAAGGGTTGTTTTTACATTTTATTTGGAAATATAATATTGTACTTTAGAACTCTGACCATCCCTTCCAGGATAACTTGCCAAAGATCAACGGCAAGAAACTACCCATCAGGCTATGACAGACATTACTCACCTTTCCTGGGGTGACCCTTCTGAGAAGATGTCCCAGCATTCTTCTCCCCAGCAAGCATTCAAATTGTGCTTTAAAAAATAATAATTTCAATCAGTTTTGTACATCATAAAGTAAAAATAGATTAATGAGAATACCTACTGACTGGAAATGTGGCCCAGACCTACTGACTAGTGCTGCAATGAGTAGTACTATAACTGCCCAGAGTTTATTTTGCACCTTTTTATTTCCAAAGGACTTTTGTTACCATTATAGCCAAGAATGACAGAAAGCCTAACAGTCTTGCACATAGAGCCGATAAGTCATTATGACAAAAATCAGGTATGAAATCACCTTTGACTTTCTCATAGCCTAACCCGCCATGATATAAGCACCTGGTAGATGTATAAGTGATAAATTGAAAAAGTGGACAAAGGAATGATCTATCATCCAAAACTTCTTGGAGAAATAAATTTTAAATTTCACCCAGAGAGATGGATACTTATAGTAACACATGGTGTTACTATTGATAAGATATTATACACTCAACTCCAGGGAACTAGGGTTATTAAGTCAAGGACATGGCAAAAATCACTTATTGCAGAAGATTTTGGATCCATGGGACTTCCTTCTCCCATCTTCTCATTTTTAATTTATATTTTTTCCCTAGTCTAACAGAATTAATGCCAATCCCCACCCTGAGATAAATTCCTGTATTTCCAATCTCGTGTGCATAACTTCATGAGGAAAGACTTTGTAATATCTGGTTCAAACCAAAGACTTCTGTAGATTTCATCAAACTCAGCTGTCCATTTCTGGCAGACACAACCCAAGTTCCATCTCACCTTGAAATGCTTGTTTCAAAGTTATCTCACTGGAGAACCTTTCCTTTTAGGTTCTAGCCTCTTAACATAAGTAAGAGTTCCGTGAATGTATCTACAGCACTCTCTAGTGTGTGCTGGGAATTCAGAAAATAATAAAACAACTTCATTTTCAAGAGTTCTCATTCTGGCTATTAGAAAAGAGCACCAAGATGAGCCTTAAGATTTGAATGTGCTCCACCCGGAAATGTGACAGCTAATAGTTCACCCGCTCTTCTTCAATGACTGTTCTTTCCCTCTTTCATTCTCCTGAGCCTTGGAAACGATCCTCTTTGTTCTGGTGACACTGTCAAATAAGCCGTGTCTGCTTTTAAGGACTTTTTACCTTAGTAGCATATCTCACCCCTATCACTTTTCAAACATCCACTGCCCCCTCCCAGGTATACACATACTAGGGTGAAATTGCTTTAAGCTCACCAACACTCAGGAGGCCAATCAGCCCATTTTTTCTCTTTGTATGTTCTGATCTGGAGCATAGTCACCTTAATACAGTGAATATTGAACAGTTATGTTTGTTGATTAGATGAACAACATGGGAAAACTGCTGGGATGATTTTTCCTTGTCTATTTAAAGCAATGGTGATCTGGATAAGTGAGCTTGGGCTATTGGAAGAAGCCTCCTGCCTGAGATTAAACTTCTAGCTCTAGTTCAGTTAGCATGTAGCCTTGTTGAAGTTATTCAGCATCTTTAAGTTTCAGCTTTTCACCCAAAACCCAGGGGAAAAAAAGCATGCAGGAATATATGGACTATTTTTGAATGTGTATACACTGTGGAATTAAATACAATATTTCAACCCATCAGTGGGAATTAGGAAAGAGGAATGGTCTAGAGGTCTAGTCTGGTGTTCAGACAGCCTCAACTACTCTACATTTTTAAGTGAGAAAGGCTTCTTATAATCATATGCTAATTCTTTCACATAGTATACAGTGAAAGTTAATGAATATCGTTCCCCAAATATCATATTGGTCAGACAGAGATAGGACTTTGGCAAGAGATATAGTCTTCCTGGTCTCATTTTTCACATGCATAAAATGATGGCCTCCAAGAACAATGTGGCTCTACACTTCCCATAGTACCTTTATTACTAGTGGTACACTTATATTCAAATTTTGTCTGTAAGGGATATGAAGTTTTTAATCAAATGCCTGGAGAGAAAATACCACTCCTGTGTCAATTAGGGTCCTTCAGTTGCAAATTATGAAAATTAATTCAAAGCCAGATAATTGTTTTTAGAACCTAAGAGCAGAAATACAGAAACACACAGCCAGGAAATAGAAGGCTCTGGGGAAAGTAGGAAATTCCCTCTCTGTCAATTCCCCATTCTTTCTCTTTTTTTCTGTTTCCCACACCAGTTCCTGCCTGTCAAGTGTAACACACTGGAGGACATGGCTATCAATAGAACTCAAGACTGCAGATATCATAAGAAACACTGCCTTTCTCTTTTGATTTCATCCCCAAAGTCTTAGGAAGTGACCCATGATTGGGCTAACTTGTACTAGGTGTTTAGCCTTTGTCCCATGTTGTGCAAGTATGGCTGCCTTAAATTTAGTCCAAGGCAGCAGTGTGGCAGTGTGGCATAGGCCTGGAAGATGACAGAACTACTGTTTAGGGAGACAAACCAGTAGATATCTGCCTCAGCTACATCCTACATTTTTACTGGGGCAAAGCTCCTTATAATCGTGCACTAATTCTTAGTTTTGACATAATAAATAGTGAAACCTAACTGAATGATGTTCTCCCAAGTATCAGAGATTGCTCTCTCAAGTTTGTGAAGGCTGTAGCATTTTGTTTAGTTTGTTTCATCCTTCCAGTCTTTAGTTTCAAGGGTCTTCTGAACCACAAAATTATGCTGAATGAGTCATAAGACTACCGCATAAAAAATAAAAACTTTCCAGTGATTTCAAATTAATGTATTACTCTCCTTCCTTTTAGCATACACAAATAATGAAAAAAAATTTTTTTTAGTGCAGTAGAATAATCAAACATCTTCTAATTTCTACAGACAAGGAAACCAAAGACTATGTCCCTGCTTTTGTTATTCTGAAAGATATTAGCCAGAAGGGATTTCAGAGTTTTGCAACTGAGGTTGAGAGAGACAGAGGAAATTTTGATGTCATTTTCTTTCGAACTTCACTCGTATCAGGATGGTCCAAAGAAGGCAGAGAACTTGCTGTTATTTGTTTTGTTTTAAATGGGTAAGAAAGAATCAGAAATTTGGTTTGAAAACCAACATGGCCGAGAAAGCCAAATGGCCTTAGAGAAGAATGGGAGGATGGGGAGCTCTAGAGAAGGCTTCGCTAGGAACAAAGGAGGTGCTTCCTGGAGTAATTCTTCAGTACTGAGCAGTCAACACCTTCCATTTCCTTGTGAGCTTCCCCAGACCCCGTACATGAATAGTCATTTTTTTCAAAGGGCCAGGGATTTGGTACAGTGGTTCCACCGCCTTCCTTCCAAGCATAAAGGCCTGAGTTCAATCCCCCACCCCCACCCCCAAAAAAACCCCAGATAAAGTAAAATAGTCATTTTTTCAGAATGGTGTTTGACCGCTGGTTTTTCCTCATTTTATAAGTACAAAGAAGAAACAAGATCCCTCTTCACTAACTCAAGATGATGGGTAACCTCCCACCCAACTTTGGCAAAGACCAGGCCTAGATGTGAACCCCAAGGAGAATCCAGTTAATGGATTATCCCTCCATTTCTGATACCAGGGAAGTTCAGAACATTTTGGCGGCGGGCAGGAACCAGAGTTGCTTCTACAATCATCCTGACCTAACACAGTACCTCTTCATACATCCAGCTTCACTGCAGTATCTGCCTCTGTCTTGGGAGGAGAAGAGGCTACAAGCCTAAAGATATCCAGCTAAACAAAGCTTGCCCTCTAATTTCAAACTTGGCCAAATCCTAGTCTATCAGTAAGTTAACAAATGTAGTCTCTGTCCTTAAGTTAGTCACCATGAAAAACCAAATAAAGCCTAAAGTAAAATCTGTACTCTCCAAAACACCCAGTCCATTTGGGAAGATGAAATAGAAACAAGACATTGGGAGAAAATGCAGGGAGAGTCAGATATACTTCAGTAGGTATTAATTTTAGCTTCTGCTCCCACATGCTTGCAGGAAGCATCATAAGGGCATGTGGGACAGTTTCCCAGGTTTTAGTACTGAGAAGAAGAGTTACCCTGGATTTCTAATTTCGTGACATAGGCTGACCTACTATAACCAAGACACTGTAGGAATCCAATTTGCATGTTTCTTTTTTCTGGGATAAATTCTTGTGATAACTGAAGCTTTAGGAGTTGACAGGCCTTCCACAGCCACCAATTCTACCACCAATAACCTTCCCAACTACTAATACTCCTCCACCTGTCACCAGGGAAGCATTGTTAGGTGTGGTTATGTGCTGGGATTCCAAGCCAGACTGCCAAGCTTCAACTCTTGGCTTTTCCACTAACTCCCCATAAGTTTAGGAAGTGACCTCAACTTTGCCAAGCCTCACTTTCCTCAGCTATCAAGTGAGGATGGCAGTGTGGTTATGTGGATTCATTAAATTCCATGAGTCAATACATCTAAAGTATGTATGTGGCACAGGGTAAGCACCCATAAATATGAGTTATGATTGACCAAAAGAGATCAATGAACTAATAAGTATTGATCAACTACTGTGTGCCAGACCCATAAACAAGTGCTGAGAAAAGGGCAGAGATGAGTACTGCATCATAAAATTTTTGGTTTCTTAAAGATCACTATAAAATATACACGCAAATAAATATTATACCAAACCTAAAGTTCTCAGAGACTCAGGGCAGCGAACATCCACAGGAAGTTCCACTGGGCCTCTCGTACCTTGTGATCACTGTTTAGATACCTGTTCCACAAAGCCAACTATCTGTGACTCCCGGTGCCCCTCAGTCCTGGTATGGTGAGGGTGGCTCGCAGGTGAAAGAATATTTTTCACCAAGGAGACCCTACTCTCCCACACATCTCCTGTGGTGCCTCCTTATCTGAGTCCTCAGGGAGCCAAGGGAAGATGGTTCAAAACAAAACAAAACAGGCCAGGTATGGTGGTGCACACCCATAATCCCAGCACTCGGGAGGCTGAGGCAGGAGGGACGCTGTGAGTTCAAGACCAGCCTGGGCTACATGGTGAGTTCTAGGTCAGTCTCAACTACATAGTGAGACCCTGTTTCAAAAAAATAAAACAAAACAAAAACACTAACAGTGACCTAAGAGAGCACACACAGCCCCAGAAGTCAGGAAAACCAAAGTTGCTGAAGTGCCTCTGAAATATCAGGTCCAAACTGGGCTTGGCCTTTGTCAGTATGTTTTGAGCGGGGGGACCTCTAAATACCCCAGGCCCTCCTAGCCAGTATGGAAAAGACAGCAAATTTATCCCTCCTACTCTATCTGGTTAAAATTCTGCACTACTACAACAGTTCTTTTACATTGTTTCTTAGTACACCAACCTGATCAAGAAGAGAGACACAGGATCAAAAAAATAAAACAAAACAAATACACTAACAGTGACCTAAGAGAGCACACACAGCCCCAGAAGTCAGGAAAACCAAAGTTGCTGAAGTGCCTCTGAAATATCAGGTCCAAACTGGGCTTGGCCTTTGTCAGTATGTTTTGAGCGGGGGGACCTCTAAATACCCCAGGCCCTCCTAGCCAGTATGGAAAAGACAGCAAATTTATCCCTCCTACTCTATCTGGTTAAAATTCTGCACTACTACAACAGTTCTTTTACATTGTTTCTTAGTACACCAACCTGATCAAGAAGAGAGACACAGGGAATCCCTCAGAATGGGTAATAAAATAATCTGTAATGGGGTTGAGGAGTCAGGGTCTCGGTGAGGGCAACAGAAGTTAAGATGGAGAACAGAAAAAGATGGATAGATAAAGAAGGCAGACTCACCAGGGCCCAGCACCACGTGGGTGCAGGGGCAGATGGGAGGCGATAGAGGTCCTGGCTTGGGGAGCTAGGCAAGATCCAACCTCTGTCCACTCAGACAGGAGGACAGGGAAAGAGTAACTTAGTAATGAGTTCGGTTCTGGGCTTGTTGAGTTTGAAATGTGTGTTGGACATACGAAGAAAGACCTTGAGGTAGTAATGAGAATGGAGTGTTAAACACCGGGAGAGACAGCAAGGTTGAAAAGAAGGTATCTGTGAGCAATAAGGTCTTTGGTGGTAATCATGTGAGTCACTCAGATTCCCCAGATGGATCCTGAAGAATCAGAGAAAAGCAAAAGATCAAGGACAAAGCTTTGGGAAGCACCAACATTTAAGGGGTGGCTGAAAAAATAAGCTTATGAAAGAATCTGAGTAGAAGCAGGCGTAGTAAGAAAGGGAGGGCCAGGGGAGGACAGGGAAGTGAGGAGTCTCTATCCCCATGGGAAGGAAGTGTGTGATGGGAAGGTGGGACGAGAGCCCTTTGGTTCAGCATGCCATGGATGACTTTTCACAGTACTGTTCAGGAAGGCAGCAGAGGAGGAGAAAGTAACGAAAGGAAGCTGGTTTGAGGCAATGGCTCTGTGGGTTATGAGGACGGTCTTTGGGCGGACACAGATTAGGATATGCTGTCTGGTATGAAAAAGCCATAAGTAAGTTATTCTGGTAGATTAATAGGGTAAGGATGGTTGTAAATGACCTTTCTTCTTGCTTCCTTTTTTCTTTTACTGCTTGCTTTTGTTCCTTTTCTTTTTTTCTCTCAAGGCACAGCTCAAGGTCCCCTTTAAGAAGTGGAATTTATCTGGGCAGCTGTGCAACTTCTAAATCAATAGAACCTGGTGGAAGTGACCCTGTGCCAGTTTCAGGTCTGGCCTTCTGCGTCCAGCCTCCTTCTTGCTCCCTCCGGGGACACACCTCCTCTGGCGTTTGCTCTTGGAACTTGCCACCATGTTGTAAGAAACCCAAGCCACACAAAGAAGCCACATGTAGGCACTGGGTTCAACAGCCTCAGCTGTGCTCCAAACCACAGCCAGCAAGCAAACCACAACCTCACCAAGCGTGTGAGGTGCCATCTTGGATGTCTCAGCCCAATAAAGCCTCAGATGACCTCAGCCCCTGCCAGCATCGCAAAGAGCAGAAATACCACCCAGCTAAGCTTAGTGAACCCATGGCCTTGTGAGAAGTAATAAAAGAGTTGCTGTTTCAGTCACAACACATTTGGGATGGTTTATTATATAACAGTAGATAACCAGAACAGTTTTCATTCATAATTTCCATACAGCCTAGTTGCTGGAGTAATTGATGCATAAAACCTGTGAATTACCTATTAGCTTCTATCTCAGCCTCACAGAATCCTTCCCATGATTCTTTTCAATTAGCACAGAGGGTTGGAATTCCTTTTGCCTCTCTGTCTCCTTATAGGTGCATACAGTCGGGTAAATGTCTCAGGTGTGAAGTAGGGGCAGAGAGGGACTAGGAAAATCACCCCTGGAGAGAGGGTCTTCTCCAAATGAGTTATCAGAAACACCTGGAGCTGGGGCTATTTTTACATAAACAGGGAATACAGCAGGTTTTTTTGTTTGGTTTTGTTTTCGGTCATTCTCCAAAGGAGTCAGATGCCATGACTAGATGGGCCCAGGTGGCTAAATTCCTGCTCTTTGGTGCATTGAGGACCAATTGTAATGACATGCTATGACCTTTCATCACAGCAACTATGAAGTTGTGACTTTATGCAGCTTGACCACTTCAAGCTTCCTAGATACTCTGAGCACTGCTCAGCCTTGGAGCCTGCTCCAAAATCTCAAAATCTCAGCCTTATGCTGCTCCAAGGAAGGGCCAGCACTTGTTTGGAATCTTGGACCTTGCTTGGCAGGTCAGGTAAGAATGACAAAAACCTGAAACATCTTTCTTTCTGTTTCAGGGACAAGGGAGTCAAGAGAAATGTCAGGTCACTAGGAGAGTGTGGCCCTAGGACCACAATTTGAACTAAAAACAATAGTGCTTGGGGCTGGGGATTTAGCTCAGTGGTTCTACCGCCTGCCTTGCAAGATCAAAGCCTGAGTTCGATTCCCAGTACCAAAATAAATAAAAATGCTTAGAAATTTCTGGTTCAACTACCTTGACCAAAATTTCATTTTTCTTGCTGGAAAGATAACCTGAAAATTAGTAAATATGCTTAAAGTCTTCAACTCAAATGAATTCATTTTTAACATAAAATTTGCTTAAAGCTCACACTGTTTTATAACACTGCATTTCAAATTTAAAGAAATTTCTAAACTGGGTGTGGTGGCACATGCCTGTAATCCCAGCACTCAGGAGGCTGAGGCAGGAGGATCACTGTGAATTCGAGATCAGCCTGAGCTACGTAGTGAGTTCCAGGTCAGTCTCAATTGCATAGTGAGACACTGTCTCAAAACAACAAAAAGCAAAAAACAACAACAAAAAAGAAATTTCTAGCATAATCCTTGCATTTTTATATAGTGTAGAACTTAAAATCAGGAAGACACTGTTACTAGGAAAAAATAAAACTAAACAAGGTAGTCTGTGGTGAGTTATTGTGTTATGGAATTAATTTCACATTAAGGTTTGGATGATCTCATAAATTGTTCTTGGGTTGACAGTTTCACCCTAGCCTGTTAGATTGAATTATTTCCTTGTAATTCAGACCCCCTATCAAGTGTGTAATTAAGAACATCTTGTGTGTCTTGGCTGGCGTGGACAGTAGAAGACAGCTACCCACAAGTATCTAAGAACTGTGGGCACTGAGCTCTGCCACACATCCCCCAGGTACAGTCAGGGACGTTCAGTGTATTGTTGCAATATTAAGTACAGGGAGACAGAGTGGGAGGAGGTCCTAGAACATGGTATCTGATGTGAGTCTATTTAGACTATGAGATCTATTTCAGACTCTTGGGCCCAATACCCATAGAACAATAGGATGTCTCAAACTTGAAAGACATTGTCCCAAGAGATGGACGACAGAGTCCTAAAGGCAATGGCTTCTGAAGTCTCTTCCTAAGGAAAAGGATTCACATGCTTGGAGGACAAAAATGGCTTCCTTGGGGGCCAGAATCTCAGATCCTTTAAATCCAGGGGACAGAAATAGGCCTACAAGAGAATAACCTTCTAGAAATAAAAGCTGAGTAGCTGAAGAGTCTCTTTTTCTTCCCCACAAGGTGCAACAAATTGTTCTCCAAAGCTGTATCCTCTTTTGTGCAGGTACTTAACATGGAGCCAAGTCCTCCAAAGGCTTATGATGACCTGACCTTCAACCTCTAGGTCAATGTCTATAAGGCTTGCCAGGTGTACATTGCTTTCTCTCTCTGAAATCTGAAAAGAAAGCCATGTAACATCTAGTCCCTCGTAAAAGACCATGGAAACTGATCCAGAAACCATGTTTGCTGCTAAAACCAATGGCCTTGACTCTTCGGAGGAAGAGTATGACTACTGCCATATCTGCTGAGGCCTGCAGGCCGCATTCCAAAGACAAACAAAAACAAACAAACAAAAAACTGGCTATAAGAGATTCAGTTGCAAGGCTCCACTTAGCCACTCTTGCTGCCTGGTGAGGTGGCTCTGAATTTTGACTCGTGACTGTCAGTACATATCTCTAAAATCCCTTTTTGTAGGCTTGTGGTAGGATGTTTGCGTGGCATGCACAAGGCCCTGGTTTCAATCTCCAGTGCCATAAAACAAAACAAAAACAAACCAAAAAAGCTACTTAAAATCCTGTTAGAAAACCAAACTTTTTTTTAGAGAAAAGTGCTTTACTACTATTTACAAGATGACCAATCATCCCAGTTTGCTCAGGACTGAGAGATTTCCTAGAACATGAAACTTCTAGTGGTGAAACTGGAACTCCAAGTAAACTGAGACAGTTTTCACTGTAGGAGCAGAGGAGTTGCTAAATTCCCTAGAGTTCCATACAAGCTCTCCTCTAGCTGGGGGCCGATTAGCCACTCTGGGAAGTTTAGGCAATTATTCTCTCTGCTACCCAACATGATTAATTCTGGGATCTAGACCATGGAAACCTTTCAGCAAACCATGTCTTTTAACACAAAAGAACAATCAATCATGTGCAAAGACCCACAAGGCCCTGGGTTATTCACACCCTCTCTCCTAGTCATTCCCCCCTCCAAGGGTGGCCTGCCTTATATGACCTGGCAAATCACATTACAAGGCTGGTTCGGAGACTTGGCAACCCAAATGTGTTGTAAGATCTGGGAGAGCTGGGAGTTGATCAACAGATTTTCTCCCAAGGCCATCTGTGAATCTTCACAGCTCTCTGAGTCAGAGACTGAGGCTTAATCATAGGTAGTCACTTTGCTAAGTCTGGGAAAGATACACAGATTAGAAGGAGTGGAGATATTTGGTTTTTCCAAGAGATGGTTTGACCTACCTAGAAAAAAATACAAAATAACATGAAGATCGGTCTTGTTCTTGTGATGTGGAAGCCCCAGGATGATGCCAGCCCATTTGAAGCACATTGTTTTGTGGGCCAGATCAGTCACTGAGGATGGAACATGAGCTTTGAAGATGTTCTAATTTCACTACCTTGGCCAAAATCCAGCTTTTCCATCCTTCAGATCTGTAGGAAAAAGAATAGGTCATGAAATCACACACTGGGGGAGTCTAAGGAGGAGGAGTAGGAGATTCCCTGCTTTATGCAATTTTTGTGACATCTAACCACACAACTAAAAACTAAACAGTAAAACTGAAATGTCACCACAGCAGTGTTGGGATGTCAGACTCAAATTTCTGAAACTGGAAGTTCTAAGGAAATTTCAAAACTGTGAGTGTGTCTGGATTTTTTGGAATTTGTTTTGGGGCTAAAATTACTGATAATCTCTTCTGGGAGGAGGAGAATCTGTCACAACTTGAAACTCTTGGCCTACTATTTAAAGATCTGAGCCCTAAACATCCACCAGCCTGGTTTTATTCTCCCTTCCCAACCCTTCTAGGCTAGGAAGATTTTCGGTATTTACTTTTCTGAACATACTTAGCCAGCCTGTCTCCTCTCCTCACTTTCTTCTGCTCTCTGCCCAGGAACTATTTCCCTTTTCAGATACAGTCTAGGTCTCACTTCCAGCAAGAAACCCTCCTGGACTCTTGGATCACTCATGCCTTGGAACACAGAAGGTCCCATCCATTCTACCCTATCAGATGAAGAGTCCCAGGCTCCAGGTGTGTGCTCCTCCGTTCTCCTCCATTGACAGCAGGCACCTGGAGGACAATTTCTATCTTTCATTTTCTATCCAACCATGTCTGGCCAACAGAAAAACTCAGTTGTGATTATGGATCTCATTTGAGTCAACATAAACTCTTATCAAAGCTGGGGGATATATGCATCTACTTACTCTGTGAACCAGAAATTCCATGTCTAAGTATTCACCCAAGAGGAAAGAATGCAAAATGCCTGCAAATGATGCTCAGCTGTGTTCACAATAGCCTCACACTGGAATGGACCCACATGCCCATAAATAGAAATAGATCTATATGCAATGGAATATTATTCAGCAATAAACAGGAAAGTCTATCAATAAATGCAACATCATGGATGAATCTCAAATGTATTATACTACATGAAGCCTTGCCTGAAATGAGAAAATGCTGCATGATTTCTTCATATGGAGTTTTAGAACAGGTAAAACTCACTGTTGGTGAGAAAAGTTCCAGACCTGAGCTGGCTCCTTGGGGTGAGATAGGTGAATGACTGGAACAGGACTCCAGTGAGCTCCCTGAGATGATGGCAGTATTTTGCATCTGACAAGGATTGTGTTACTCAGGATCTGCTTTTGCCAAAGCTCACCAACCACCCACATAAGATTTGTGCATTTCATTGAAGGCGAGTTTTATCTCAAAAGGGAAAAAACACTCACAAATATTGAGCATTAATAAGGTACATGTGAAGACTACTGATTTTTGCATTTTCTTTGAAATGCTCAGAAAAAATATATGCGGAAGGTGAACAGATTGATAAGTGTTAAAGAATAACAGTACTGTAAAACGAAGCATAAGTAAAGCAGCTGGGGTCGATCACCTCCAAGCTACTGTGCTCCCTTGCTTTCAAGGCTGCCACCCTGGTAAAGAGGGAGCTGGAGGGGTGAATGGCTCTTCTGACAAGACTGTAGGAGAGGAAGTGGTGGCCTGGGGGGTCGGCAGGCTCCCAGGGAGCCAGGAGGGGAATGGCCAGGTGAGAGCAGTGAGCTTTGCTGCTGGTGGGAAGAATCGGGTCAGGAATGACATGGGAGCTCTGAGGGGGCTGGGTGGAGAGGACTAGAGGGAGGCAGGGACCAGGTGGGGCATTGGCTGGGGGCAGCATGGCTTAAGGCTTTGATCTGCAGCCACTGCCCAAAGGGCTGCCCATTCTTGGCATGAACCAGGTCGGAAGGAATGTTTTCTGAATGGCAAGCTGACTGAGCTCGCTCCATCCCTGGGCCCACAGCCCTTGAAGTCCATCACTGAATTCATGGTTCAAAGAACTATCTTAGGAAACGTTGATAATCCAAACCACATCTAACCTCATTCTTCCTTTGATAGGGTAACTGGGCTGGTAGATCAGAGGAGAGCCTTAGATTTGGTCCATCTGGATTTCAGCAGAGGTTGCAAACTGGCAGCCTCAGGCTGGATCCAGCACACAGATGTGTTATGTGTTTTGTTTGGCCTCTCAAAGGTTTTCTTTCTTTTTTTTTTTTTTAAGTTTAGTTTACTTGCCAAGATTTTTTAAATCACATAAAGTCTGGGTTTTCTGCATCTCTTGAAATGTAGGAAGATCCAGTAACCATGGGCCTTCATGATGATAGCTGGCAGGAAGGAGCAGAGGCCACCCCCTCAGAAGCTGACCCTCGCTTGTTTCACTTGTTGCTGTCCCTTAGCTTGTCCGATGGGCACTGACGTTCCACCTTGCATGCTGCGTCACTTAGTGACAAGAAGGCGAAGTCAAGGTTGGCTCCTAGCAATGCCAAAGTAACCAGAATGCAACAAATATTGACTAAACTCAGTGTTTGGGTCTAGAGAAGCAGTGGAACAAAATTCAGCTTTTCTGTTTTCCTAAAGGAATTTAAATTCTGGAAGGGGAGAAAGAAAGAGGGAGCAGGAGAAGGAGAGGGGAAGGGAGGGGGAGGGGAGAAAGGAAGAAGTAGAGAAGGAAAGAAAGGAAAAGAAAAAGAAAATCATTACACACTGTGATAATTCGAAAGAAACAAGAAAAGACATGAGATAGAGTGCACCTTGGGGTGGACAGTGCTTGACCTAATAAGGTGGTGAGGAGGCCTACTGGTGGTGACATATTTCTAGGCCAACTCCAGAGAGACTGAGGAGACTCCAGGGAGTGTTCTGAGGCTTTGGATCAGGAAGTGTTTGGGCTTCAAGGAGCTGAGGAAGCCCCTTGTCAAGGACCTTTCAGTGACAAGGGGTAGGAAACAGGTGGAAAGGTTCACAGGGGCAGGGCTTGTAGGTCAGGTAAATTGTTTAGATTTTATTCAGGTGCAGTGGGGGATGGCGTGGGACAAAGAAGACACCTGATCAGCTCTACGCACTATAAAATCACTCTTCTGGATAGGAAACACAAAGAAGAGTAACCAAAAGTCTCATTGGGAGGCTATGGCAGGATGGGATGCAGGTGGGAAAGGATGGTGGTTTTTCAATGGAAGAGGAGAGAAATAGGTATAACTAAGTACATTTGGAAGAAGTAAATTCATAGCTGGATGCAAGAGAAAGCAGCACTGAAAAATCCCACCAGTGGCTGTACTGGGTTCAGATTTGCATGAGAAACTAGACAGAGATTGCCTAGGATGACAGAGTATGATGCTAATAGAACCTGATCGATCTGAGATTCTTACAAAATGGACGATGCTTCCCCATAAATGACGACTTCCTTTGATTACAGGATATAACCTAAAGCCCTTCACTGCAAACAGAAAATGACTTAATGTTCACACAGATTTTGCTATCCGTTCAATAATATACCTGTATTTGATCTAATTTTTTAAATTTGTAAATAATACAGCATCAATATACAAACAAGAAAAAGACACAGAAGATCCTCCCAGTGTCTAACTCTCTCTGCCTCGGCCTCAACCTCCTCTGCATACCAGAATCCCTCTGGAAGCTTCAGCAGCTGCAGGTGCCCAGGTTCTGATTTAACTGGTCTGAGCTGTGATTTAGGCTTCTGGGCTTTTCAAGCACTCTAATAACTCTAATGTACAACCACAGTGGAGAACCACTGCTTAGAGTAGGTTGTCAGCAGCCGGCATACAACATGGAAAGTTGTAAGAAATTTGATTTTCACCCCAGATCTGCCAAAAGCATAATTCTGGGGGAAGGGCCGAGCTCTCTGCTTCACCAAGCCAGTCAAATGATTCAACTGCCTACTGAAGGTAGTAGACAATAGCTATTCCAGATTCTGTCCCTTTTGGATTAAGAAGCCTGGACTGTATTGCATCTGACTCTTACTGGGAGAAGTAGAGTAAGAAGGGATTGGAAATAGGGCTTTGGTGATTTGTCGCTCCATGGCTGGCTGAGGACCCATGTGTAGACATTTTGAAGGCGAAAGTGATAGCATTACACTCCTCTTGTCAGCTGATAGTTCTAATAGTGTAGGGAGTCCCTTCAGGGAAGAGACACACAGTCTGCCATGTGGCTCTGAACAGTTAGTAACAGTGTCCCCAGAAGACCATAAACTTTTAGCATTATTATGTGATTTTTTTTTTCCCCCACCGGGGATCAAACTCGGGTCCTTGTGCTTGTGAGGCAGGCGATGGAACCACTGTGCTAAATCCCTGGCCCATTATTATGTGATTTTTAAATGACCTTTTTTCGTGCTTTGATGACACGGTGCTCAAGTATGGACTGTTCGGGAGATGGGAGACTGTGTAGGGCAGGCACAGTGCAAGGCTACCTCTACCTCCTGTGCCCACTATGTCAATCAAATCAAAACCCACATGTGTCAGGTATCTCATGGGCTTGTGCAATTTAGCAAGTAAAATACAGTGATTACCAGTAACAGAATTTAAATCCAAGTATGCCTGTGCATACGTATGCCTGTGAAGATAGTAATTTATTATTAAGCAGGCATGTAAGTTTTTAATTTAATTATTAAATGGGTTTATTGTGTTATTTTGTTTTATGAAATAATAAGAATATAAAAATAAAAAGGTTTGTTATTAATATACATTAACTATGATATATTTTATATGTAATCCAAGACAATTCCTCTTCACTCAGTGAAGCCCAGGCAAGCCAGATGTTTGGACACCCATGGTGTAGAAGGTTAGCAAACAGGATCTTAAAAGGCCAGTTAATAATTGGCTTTGTGCCCTTACAGCGTGAATGTAGCTTTGGCAATATATGGCTGAATGATGGGGGCTGTGTTCCAACAAAACTTTATTTATAAAAGTAGGTGAAGGACTGTGTCTGGGCATGGCACTTTGGTCCTGCTTTGGGCCAGCACAGCCACAGTATGGGGAGCCCCGAGGCCCTGTCTATTACATGTATCTGAAATGTCCCCCAAAGACCCATAGGCTAAAGGCTTGGTCAGCAGCATGCAGGGCTATTGTGAGTTGGTGGACCTTTTAGGAAGTGAAGCCTGCTGGAAGAAAGCAGGCCACTGGGGGTTTGCCCTTGGAAGAGAATTGAGATCCAAATTGCTTCCTCCCATCTACTTCCCCACCACCCCAAGATGAGCAGGTTTCTGCCGCCCTTTGGCCAGCATGTGCTGCCTCACCATGGGACCAAAAGCGACAAGCCCAAGCCTCTGGGCCAAAAATACATCTTTTCTCCTGTAAGTTAGTTTTCTCAGGTATTTTGTTACAGTGATGGAAAGCTGACGAACACATTGTCCAAGGATAGGCAGCAGTGAGGACTAAGACCCAGATAGAGGAAGTGAAGATGATTTGCTATCCAAATTCAGTGACTCATTCTTCTGGAGAATACTTTCATGGAAAATTTTGGAACATTATAAAGCCACTGAATACAGAAGGAAAAAAATAATAACTGAGTGAAATGAATAGTGACAAAGACCCATCAGAGTTGCCAGAGGGTAGCTCTTGACCTGGCCAAACATGCTGAGTTTCAAACCCACAGGATAGTTGCAGGAGTCAAAGTCCTGTCGAGATTTAATTGACATAATAAAGTATACATTTGACTCTATTTCTCTCTCTCTTCCCTTCTCCCCTCTATCTTGAAATTTATAAATCATTTGTTGAAAAAAATAGATATGAGGAAGGGTTTAACTATTTAATTCCTATGTTGGTTTTAGGACTCTACATACTCTAATTTTTTGTAAGTCATTATTTTTGATTTCCTGTTAATTTGACCCTTTTCTAGAAACAAACCTGTTCACAGTCTTTGTTTCTTTGTTTTGGTTTGTTTTTGGTACTGGGGATCGAACTCAGGTCCTTGCAGTTTTGAGGCAGATGGTGGAACCACTGAGCTAAATCCCCAGACCACCGTTCATAGTCTTTTCTAAAAACATTTTAATTTCTACTCCATCTGTTGCCATGTCCTCCCATCATTCCTTTTGTCTCTTCTGGTACCCTTTTCTTCTTGCTAGGTCTTGACACCTGCCACTTGACAAGTGACAAGAAGTTTGTTACTGTCTTAATCCATTCAGGTTGCTGTAACAAAATACCATGAGTTGAGAGTTTTATGTACAACAGAAATCATCTCTCTCAGTTCTGAGATAAGGATACCAGCATGGTTGGATTTTGGTGAGGGCCCTCTTCTGTACTGGGGCTGTGACTTCTCAGCACTTCTTTCTGGTATGTCACTTACGAGGCCACTGATCCTACCCCTGAAGCTGTGGTCCTCATGAGCTCCTGAGCCAAGTCCTCCTCCTGGAACTTCATTTTGAGGGTTTGGATTTCAACATAGGAATATGGGACGGGGAGAAGGGACACAGTTGCTTTGGCTTTCTTGATTCTCTTTACTATGCCTTTGCTTTTTATTTGATTTTTTTCTTTACCATCCTCCTATTTTACTTGTGTTTATTTTGCTCTTTTTCTTGCTTCTTAAGTTACACACTGATTTTCAGGATTGTTTTGCTTTCTTAACACAAATATTTAAGGCATAAATATCCCTCTAAGTAGGGCTTTTGTTGCATCCTACAAGATCTGACATGGGCTATTATTATTAATTTGTTCAGATCTGAATATTTTTTCATCTTTCTTTGTTGTTATTGATAATTTCAATGAGAAAAAAATCCCAAATTTTTGACATTTTTTGAGATCTGTGTTATCAACTAGTAAGTGATCAATTTGTGTGAACGTTTCCTTTTCTTGAGAGAATCTGTATTCTCCAATTTATTTGGCATTGTGTGTTTTTCCTATGTTCATCAGAGCATTGCTATTTGAGTTTTTCCAATCTTTTACATATATACTAATGTTCTGTCCTCTTGGTCTATCAAGAATCAAGAAAAAAAAACAAAACAGGTGTGGTTTCAAATGTATTCTGGAGACTGAGGCAGGAGGATTGCAAGATAGAGGCCAGTCTGGGCTATGTAGCAAGTTCAAGGCCAGCTTGGACTACATAGTGAAACCTTATCTTAAAACAAACAAACAAACAAAAAAACAGAGGAAGGGTGAGGGGAGTGAGTAGGAGAAAGATTATTAAGAAAAAATATTGAGATCTGCCACTTTTATGGTGAATTTATAATTTTTTTCTTGTAGTTCTATCAATTTTATCTTAATATATTTTAAGAGTATTTGACACATCTTGAACTGGGTTATATATGTTTTTTTTGTTTTGTTTTGTTTGGTTTGGTTTTTTGAGACAGGGTCTCACTATGTAGTTGAGATTGACCTGGCACTCACTATGTGGCCCAGGCTAGTCTCGAACTCACAGAGATCCTCCTGCCCCCAGCCTTCCAAATGCTGGGATTATAGGCATGCACCACCACAACCAGCTGGGCCATATATGTTTTTAAATCGATGTTGTTTAGAAATTATTTTTTAAGGGGACAATAAAATGGGTATACCAGTTTTTTGGCTAGCATTTTACCTAACATTATTTCTTTGCTTCCTTTTACTCTAAAATTTTTCATGTTCTTTTATTTTAGAAGTGTTTCTTCTAAACAAAGTACAGTTTGGTTATTTTGATCCAGTTTGATCTCTAGTTTTTCTAATTGGTATTTATCATCACCACCATCCATCTCCAGAGTTTTTCATCATCCCCAACTAAAACTCAATACTCATTAAGGACTAATTTCCCATTCTCCACTCACCCAGCCCCCGGTAACCATCATTCTACATTCTGCCTTTATGAATTCAACTGCTCTAGAAATTTCACATAAGTGGAATCACACAATAGGTGTCCTTTGCAACTGGCTTGTTTCACTTACATATGTCTTTAAGGAATATCCACATTGTAGCATGTGTCAGGATTTCCATGATTTTTGAAGCTGGATGATATTCTGCTGTATGCATTTGCCAAATTTTGTTTATGAATTCATCCTTCGATGGACACCTAGGTTGCCTCTTGTTGAATTTGAAGAGTTTTTCACATACTATTAATGTAGCCCAATTTACCAATTTTTTAATGTTGTACTGGGGATTGAATTTAAGGTTATGTGCATGCAAGGCAAGCACTCTACCACTGCACCAAACCCTCAGCCCAGTTTTTAAATTTTAAACCTTGAGATGCTAAGTTGCCCAGAATAATCTCAAACTTGTGATCCTCTTGCCTCTGCCTCCCAAGTAGCTCGAATTGTAGGCATGCAGTACATGCCAGTCTTATTTGACTCATTTTACTTATTTACTTATCTAATAGCTGGAGAAAGTTTTGATGTGATATTTAAGAAATCTTTGCCAAACCCAGTGTCAAAGAGATTTTCTATATTTTCTTCTGAAAGTTTTTTTTCCTCTTAAATTCTTTTATTGGTACATTTTAGGTATACAATACAGTTGCATTCACCATTGGGATCTTGTACCTTTACATGATGTATCTTGGGTTTTATTTTTTCCCCATTTCCCTGCCCTCCCTTGAACTCCTCCACCCCTCCTTATTTCCAAAAGCTTTGTTTCCATTTATTTCTTACCTCATATTTTTTCCTTTCACTTCTTTCCTGTCCCCCACCCTTTCCACTTCCTCTACCCCTTAGTACCCTTTCTTCCTATTTCACATTATCAATTATTCATTTTAATTCTTATTTACACTTTCAGTTTCTCACACCAGAGAAACTTTGGTATTTACACGTGTGTCCTATTTATTTCACCTAAGAGTATGTCCTCAATGTGTATCCATTTAGCTATAAATTTCTCTAACGTTTGGGCCTTTTATCTATTCTCATGTAATTTTAAAATATGGTGTGAAGTAAAAGTCTTTTTACATTTAAATATCCAACTGTCCCAGCACCAACTGTTTGGTTTTTGTTTTTTTTTTGTACCGGGAATTGAACTTGGGTCCTTGCACTTGTGAGGCAGGCAGGTAAAACCACTGAGCCAAATCCCTGGCCCTCAGCACCAACTCTTGAAAAGACTATTCTTTCTTTTGTTATTTCTGTGAAACCTATTGAAAATAATTTGAGCAGAAATGCAAGTTTATCACATTTCTATGCTCATTTTTTACCGATACTGAATATTCTTGATCACTTTCTACAGTAAATTCTGAAACTTTAAATTTTACTTTGGCTACTTTGGATTTCCATATGAATCTAGCAAAAAAGACATTTTTTGTCTCTTTCTTTTCATTCTGTATTTCTTTGATTTATTTGCCTTGTCTTGGTATACTGGGTTGACATTCCAGTTGATTAAAAGTGGTGAGAGCAGACATTCTTGCATTTTTCTCAATCTTAGATGGAAAACATTCTACTTTTCACCACTACATATAACGTTAGCTGTTATTTTTTGTTGTTGGTGGTGGCCCTTTATCAGGTTGAGGAAATTCTTCTCCATACATCGTTTGTCAAAAGTTTTCACCATGAACAGACATTGGATTTTGTCAATTGCTCTTTCTGCACCTAGGATGCCGATGTGGTTTTTGACCTATTTTCGACTTATATAATTTATTACATTAATCAAATAATTATTCATTTTTAGGATACTAAGCCAATCTGTATTCATAGAATAAATCCCACTTTGTCATGGCAAACCCTCATAACCCTCATATGCATTCCTGGATTCAGTTTGCTAATATTTTGTTGAATATTTTTACGTCTATATTCATAAGGGATATTGATCTATAGCTTTTCTTTGATTATCATTATATCTTTTCCTGACTTTAGTATTAGGTTAATATTGACCTCAATGAATTAGTTGGAAACTGTTTCCTCCTCCTACATTTTCAGAAAGACTTTGTGTAAAATTGTACTATTTCATTTCTTATGTTATTTTTTATTATTGTATAAGGCTGATAATATTTGTTTATTATTTTATTATTGCCTAACCTGTCTTAATTTTGGGTTTGAATTGGTCATTTTGCCCCAGGTTTTTAAGATGGAAACTTGTATTATTTATTTTAGATTTTCTTCCTTTTCAATGTAAACATTAAAAAATATAAAATACTCTCTCTGCAAATTTTAGTGGCAATGAAAGTTTTGATACAATGTGTTGACAATTAGGTTCAGCCCAATATATTTTATTTCTTTCTTTTTTTTTTTTTCTTATGGTACCAGGGATCAAACTCTGGCCCTTGCACTTGCAAGGCAGGCAGCAGAACCTCTGAGCCAAATCCCCAGCCCCAGCCCAATATATTTTCTAATTTCCCTTGTGCTTGCTTCTTTCATCCCTTGATTATTAGAAGTATACTGTTTACTTTCCAAATATTAGAGAGATATCTCAAGTTAGTTTGTGTTGCTGATACCTAATTTAATTTTGTTTTACCTGACATACTTGTATGATTCAAAAACATTTAAATTTTTTCCACTGAGTTTATTGGTACATTTTAGGTATACAGTTCAGTTACATTCATCACTGGGATCTTGTACCTTTACATGACAGGTCTTGGTTCTCATTTTTTCCCCTTATCCCTGCCCTCCCTTCATCGCCTCCACCCTCCCCTATTTACAAAGACTTTGTTTCCATTTTTTCCTTTTCTCATATATTTCCTTGTCCCTTATTTCCTTTCCCCTGCCCTTCCCACTTCCCCTAAACCTTTAGCCCTTTTCTTCCTATTTCACATTATCAGTTACACAATTTGGGGCTTATTTATACTTTTAGATTTTCACACCAGAGAAACTATTTGGTATCCATTTAAATTTATTGAAGCATTTTATGAACTGTCATGTGGCTTACAGAGAACAGTCTATATACATTTGAAAATGAGATACATGCTTCTGCTGTGTTTGCTGTGTTCATTTAGTTAGGTTGATTGTGAGCATTATCCAAGTCTTCTGTATCCTTATTGGTTTTCTGCCTAGTTGTTCTATCGATTGCAAAAAGGTGGTATTAAGGTCGCTAACTGTTAAATTGCTTTCTTTTCTGTCTTGAGAAATTTCACCCATGTATACTGGGAATTTATGTTTGGTTTTTTATTATTTATAGTTGTCTCTTCCTGCTGCACTTCCCACTTTGTCAGCAGGGTTCCTTTGAATCTTTAGTAATATTTGTTGTCTTGAATTAGACCATGTATCATTCTTCTCCCCACTACAGGACTCTCATAGTTACGCTTCGCATGTTTATATGTGTTTTCCTTCTCTTTACTTTCAATTCCTTTAAATCTGTGAATTTGAAATTTGTCTTTTACAGACGTCACAGAGTTTGATCTTGCATTTTAAATCTAAGATGCCGATATTCCTTTGCCCTGCATGCTGAGCAGTTTGTTCTCATAATCTCCCATTTCACACATTCTCTTTTCAGCCGCTAAATCTAATCTGAAACTTAACCCTTCCGTTAACTTTAATATTCAAATTTCATATTTTCCCTTTTTC
Organism: Fukomys damarensis; assembly: GCF_012274545.1. Taxonomy (NCBI): domain Eukaryota; kingdom Metazoa; phylum Chordata; class Mammalia; order Rodentia; family Bathyergidae; genus Fukomys; species Fukomys damarensis. The sequence goes on from NW_022900917.1 coordinate 38,100,145, forward strand.
TTCCCCTTTTCATTTACTTTCTTTATGCACTTAAGATTTTTACTATTGTGATACCAAGTAAATCTAACAAGTATTTACCATTTTTAGCTTTGAGCAGTCTCATGTTTATTATCCATTCGTTTTTGTGACTGCTTTCATTATTTTTAAAAATGTCATATATATTTGTTAATTTCAATATTTTCAGTCTTTGGGGTTTGTTATTTTTTTATTTTTGTTTCTATCCTCACTCATTGGTTTACCTTCTTATAGGCTTATTGAGGTTTAATTGTGAGCTCATTCATTGGTCTTATTCTTCAGTGATTCTGCTGGACTAAAGTAAGAAATATTTCTTCAGGAGATTTTTCTTTAAGAAGATGAAGGTTACAGAAGGGGAAGTTGAGGGTAACAAACAGTGCTGGCATCATAATTTGGACTTGAATTGGCACCACCCACAGAGCCTGAGTTCCCAGTGCCTAGGTTCTAGCCCTGCTTCTACCAGATGTCAGCCCCTGAAAAGCATCTTTGCTTAGCACTCAAATCCCCAGTCCAGCTTTCCCACCTATTTCATGTTTTAAACTCACTAATCTAATGGGGTGTTCATACCTATAGTCAGAACAATGTATCCTAACCATTTGTTAACTGTTTGGGTCCCAAAAAGTATGTCTTATGCAGAATATGATTGCCCTACCAGGATCCCAGAGAACCTCTAGTTATCTATAAAATCATAAAATGAAGGCATATAATAGGACCTTAAATGAGGAAAGTGACAAAGTATGTGCCATACTTGGTAGCCAGTTTAGCTACAGAGCTGGGATAGACCCTGGAAATCCAGGTTTACTGGTAGTGCTAGTGCCAGAGACAACTTGGGTCAAAATTATGATGCCAGCAATGTTTCTGCTCCCTCAACTTCCTCATCCTGTGATCTTTCTCTTCATGAAGCCACCCACACACCCAAGGTTCTTTGGACCTGTCTTTTACTTTTCAAGTGTGTCAGGTCCTCATGTTCACATCTCTTTCCAAATGCTCCACACGTGTCTAAAAACTATGGTCTGGCCGGGGATTTAGCTCAGTGGTTCCGCCACTTGCCTTGCAAGCACAAGGTCCTGAGTTCAATCCCCGGTACAAAACAAAAACAACTATGGTCTAAAAATATCTGAAATTGAGTTTTGCATATAAATAAGTAACCAAGGACTTAAACTAAAGTCTTTCATGTAAATGAATGATAACATGTAAGACCTCAATATTTCTTTACCTAATGGATTTCCCCATTCTTATGATATAAATCCACTTAAGATGTACCTACTTCTTTGTCTGTTAGACTTTATACTTTTCTTTATTTCCTTTTTTCTTTTGAGACTGAGTCTCACTATATAGTTTAGTTTGGCCTTGAACTCACTATGTAGCCCAGGCCTCAACCTTATGTCAGTCTTCCCTGCCTCAGCCTCCCATGTGCTAGGATTATAGGTGTGAGCCACTATGCTCAGATAAACTATATTGTTCAAAGCTAAGCCCTATCTTCTACCATTTCAGCTGACAATGTAATCTTCTTTAGTAATAAATATAAATATATAATTTCAGAGTTTACAAAGTACTGCCACAATCATCATCAAATTTAATACCTTATCTATAAAGTTCACTTAAACTCCATTTAACAAAACTGAAACTTACGCAAAATTATTTTTTGATGCTGACAGAGTATAGTATCTGACTTAAGTGGAAGAAGGAGGCTGATTAGGCTATACAGAAAATTCTTGTCCATTCCCAAATTGTTCTAGAGTATGCTTATTTCTTAGAGTGGGCAGAGAGTGGTGAAAGTAAGAAAATCTATTGTTTTTAAGAGGGAGATTCTTAGAGATGGGCAATCTGAATGACTCAACGTTAATTTTCAAGGGAAAATTTGTAGCTTTCATTGTAGGGCTCAGGAGGAATATGATAATATTTTAATTTTTAAAATTTTTTATTTTTTGTGTCAGGAATCGAACTCGGGACTTTGAGCTTGCAAGGCAGGTAGCGGAACCACTGAGCTAAATCCCCAGCTATGATAATATTTTTAAAGATTAAGCAATAATCAGATTGTACTTTTAAAGATTAAAGATGGAAACAAGCATAATTACTCAGTGACTATGTATCCCTAAATCTATTGGACTGTTGTAACAAAATACCCCAGACTAGGGGACTTACAAGCAGCAGAAATTTCTGACACTTGTGGGGTTGGAAGACCAAGAGGAGGGCACCAGGATGGTCAAGCTCCGGTGAGGGCCCTCCTGAGTTGCAGACTGCTGACTTCTGTACTGTGTCTTCGTGGAGTGGAAGGGGCAAGGGATCTGTTTGAGGTCTCTTTTAGAAGGGTAATAATCTCGTTCATGAGGGTTTTGCCCCTATGATCCTAAGGGCCTCCTAAAGATCCCACTTCTTCATACTATAACATTGAACATTAAGTTTCAACATATGAGTTTTTGGGGTCACATCAGAATAGAGCAAACCCCCAAGTTCATATGTTGAAATCGTAACTCTAAAGATCAGACTGGGAGGATACAGAGCCCTTCCACTTTTGCCCTTCTGTCTTTCTGCATGTGAGGACACTTAGATGGCTCCATCTATGAGAAAGCAGGCTTTCAGCAGACACTGGAGCTGTCAGCACCTTGATCTGGTACTTCTTGGCCTTTAGAACTGTGAAACAATTTTTTCTATGTTTATAAATTAGACATTTTTGGACCAGGGATGTAGCTTGATAGTAAAGGGCACACTTAGCATGTGTGAGGCCCTGGTTTCCATCCTATCATTTCCAAGCACTACAAACACTAAATGAATGAATGAATGAATGACCTAGGCTCAGGAATTTTGCTAACAGCATGCATGGACTAAGATAGGCGCCACAACATTCAGACCCTAGCATATTCAAGTCTTGGAGGTCAGTGATAGCTTCTCACTGCAGGAGTTGCTGCAAGATCAGGGGTCACTGAGATGGGTATGGCTGGGCTCCTCTAGCCTCTCCTTTTGTAAGTCACTTTTCTTCAGAATGGATGACTTAGTATTTTGCATGTGCTATTCCAGAAGGAACAGAGAATCCTGGAAAGAGTTCTCATCCCAGCGACCCTAACCTGGTTCTTGGGGAAAGCTGTGTGGACATTTTCAACACTTGTCACTGACTGGCAAGGCCCAGAAAACATATTCCTTCCATTTACTTCCCAATAGATCATTTTGCAAACCATTGGAGAGTTATTGCTCCAGCCTTTTAATTTTATTCTAATGTTTTCATTTCTCTAACAAGAACTAGAAATGAGCAGAAACTATATGAAATGGATGAAAAATTGTTGGGAACCTTGAGGAGGAGCTATGGTGTCAGATGTTTTTCTTGCTCATGGTAAATTCATGGAAATTGGACCTGGAATGGGTGACAAGCTCACACAGTCTTACACACATTAAATTCATTATGTATCCTGGTATAATTATTTGGCATTTTATTACAGATTTCAAGGAAAGTTATGTTTTATAAATAACCTGGATTTTTGCCTTCAAAAACGCTTGATAAAAGATATTTTAAAAATGAATTGAGTAACAAGAGTACGAGAGGAAAACCTGGCGTGTCTTGAGTCAAGCTTCTATCGCTGTGGGTCTCAGTGAGAGACATTTCAGCCTGGGGGTACAAACTTATGCAGCATTTATTTATTTGTGCTGAAAATTGAACCCAGGGCCTTGAATGTGCTAGACAAGTACTCTTCACTGAGCCACACACACAGCCAAAGACCAACTTTTTAAAATCCCATCTAAATCACTTGTTGGCTGTATTACCTTTAATAAATTACTTAGAGCTTTGTTCACTATTTTCTCCACTTTATATCAAAGTCTTCCTGCAAGAAATAATGGATGATAAAGGCAAAGCATTTAATGTCAGGTTCATAGTCTTATGTGTTAACTTGTTCATAACTGAATGCAGAGTCCTCATTTTAACTAGGAGTACAGGCAGGTGGAATTGGATAGAGAAAGCTACAGGGGCAGCAAATAATCAAGTTTTGAGTTGCAATATTCTTTCAGTGAGAGTTGAAACCAACATTTGATTTTTTTATTTGAAGAGAATAGTCTGTTAAATGCAAATGAATAAATACAGGAATTTTGTTTTTAAAGAATCTTAATAATCTTTTTGGGGGGGCCAGGTACTGGGGATCGAACTCAGTACCTTGTGCTTGTGAGGCAGGTGGCAGAACCAATGAGCTAAATCCCTGGCCCTTTTTTAAATAATCTTTTCAAAAAAAAAAAAAAAGAATCAATAGAGAGAGAAAGGATACCTCAACAAAGAATCAATAGAGAGAGAAAGGATACCTCAACACATACCATCTTCCCCATATTTTACACCATGATTAATATAATGAGAATTGTAGGTACTGAGTCAGTTGCAATTTTCCTTGTGATGTCACCCAGTGTTTAAGTATTCCTTCCTCCTGACTCTCACCACTAATGACATCTACTAGAATTATTAATGTATCTGTTTCACCACCAGAGTGTGCATTAAGAGAAGAAACCACATCTTTTCATCAGAGCTTAGAATATTGTAGGTAAATATTTGTTAAATTAATATATGCATATGAATGAGTTAATGTATACTTAAACTAGAGACACCCACACCCCATTAGGCCTGTGAGGGCATTTTATTTTGAGCTATTTCTTAGAGCAGTCAAAGAGGAAGATATTTCATTGGTTATGGTAGAAATGGTCAATGTTGCTTGAGGGACATGAGGAAAATATATGTAAGCCTTTGATATTTGTGAACCTATCTGTGGTATCTGGAAGAAAAGTTATTTTCCAGAGTAGTTTCCTCATTATAAGCAAGGGATATATTATAGTTGACTGTCCAAAATCAGTTTGACTGCAAACGATTAGCTTTAATTACTTAGTGTAAGCCAAATAGGTTATTCCATCATCCTTGCCAAGAATGACTCGGGATCAACACACACACAGTCTAATGAGATAGATACAAGGAGGCTGCTGGGAAGCCCCTGGGGGAAGTTATCCCTCTCCTGTAAGGGAACTGTAAGACAGGTAATGTTTCTTTTCCGTGTGCACATTGTCTTATCTGGCTGTACCACCTGGAAAAGTTGTGGCCACAGCTTGACAGGCAACCAGCTTAGCAGATGGTGGTAGAAAGAGAAGGAACTCCCCTCACAAGTGTTTGATGCCATTAAGCAGTTAAATCAAACACCCTAAATCCAAGACTGCCCTGCCTTCCTCTGTCAAGAGATACATTTCCTAATTGTTTAAATCAGTGTTGAGTGCACTTCAGATGAGCACATCCTTAAATAATAGAAAAGATTACATAATTACCGATTGTTGTTCCTGGAAGGATACTTGGCAAAGTCCATTTTAAAGGTCTCATTTTACAATGAGGAAATTGGAGCCTGGCTGTATTAGTCACTTTTCCATTGCTGGGACAAAATACCTGATACCTGCAACTTAAAGGAGGAGAGGTTTATTTTGGCTCATGGTTTCAGAGGTTTCAATCTGTGGTTGGCCGGCTTCAAGTAGAAACAACATTTCAGAAAGACATGGCAGAGGAAAACTCCTGGCCACAGGGAATAGGGAAGATTCAGAGGGCCCCAAAATAAGGGTTCAGCAAACAAATAAAGTCCCCAAAGTCACACCTTCATGACCCACCCAGGCATGCCCAAAATGTGCATTACTCATCTAGACCATGCAAGTTAACAATCAAGATTAACTGAGGCCATGGACAAGCGGAAAAAATGAAAACCAAGACCTGTCATGTAAAGGTACAGAATCCTAATAATGAATGTAATTTTATTGTATACCTAAAATGTACCAATAAACTCAATAAAAGAAAAAAAAAAGATTAACTACTAACTGGCTTAGAAAGGCAGAATGAAAAACAGAACCAGGGCTATTCCTAGATTCCAGGGTTCTAGTTATTACTCTTTCTCTGAAACTTGACCAGCCATAATTTTATGGTCATGGGAAGAGGTAACTTGAGAATACACATGTTTTGAGTGTATTTACCTAGAACTCCATTAGGAAAGTTTCTGGGATAGCTTTTGCTCTTTTAAAAAAAAAATTATCCTTACTCTCTTTATTCTACTTTTCAATGATAATAACATAAACAGAAAGTGTTTAAAATATTAGCAATTATACAATAAAAAAGACATATCAGAAAAGTTAAAATACAATTCTTTTTAGTTTGTTATTTTATTTTATTTGGAAACGGGATCTCACTGTATCATTCAAGCCGGCCTTCAACTACAGACCAGGGTGGCCTTGAACTCCTACTGTCTCTGTCTTCCAAATGTTGAGTGCTAAGATTGCATCATAACAATCAGCTACACTATCCTTTTACACCTTTGATTTACGACTTTAAAAAATACAATTATAAATCAGCTGTGGTGGCACATGCCTGTAATCCCAGCCCTCAGGAAACCGAGGCCAGAGGATCACTGTGAGTTCGAGACCAGCCTGGGCTACATAATGAGTTCCAGATCAGCCTCAACTACATAGTGAGATCCTGTCTCAAATAAATAAACAAACAAACAAATAAATAAAAATGCAATTACAATCAGTGTCATTGACAATGAACTGAAATGGAGTCAATTCAAACAGCAGAAAAGAATGTAAATTGGTATAGCCTTGATATAAAAAGAAAAGCAGGAAAAACAGCAAAAGCTTTGGAAAATAATCTTTTGTACATTTAATAATTATTTGCCATAATAAATATTTATGTGAAGTTTCAAATACATATTAAACAAGACTGACTTGATCCTATTCATGATCCAGTGCTGGAATGAAAAACAAAATTTTGAAGTTATCTAAAATGCAGGTTTAAGTATCTAATACAAAAATAAAAAACTAAAATGTTCTGAACTCTGAAATTCTTTTGAGAACCAACATGACGCTTAAAAAGATTCATATTCTGGAAAATTTTGACTTCAGATTTCTCACATTAGAGATGCTTGACCTATAAGGGTTATGCAAATGTTCCAAAATGCAGACAACTCCAAACTCTCAACACTTCTACTCCCAACTATTTTGGGAACTCAACCTGTACAAGCTACAGGAGGAACAGTACACAGACAATGGGAAGGCCTTCGCTGACAGGTATCCCGTCGTACAGTTACTCCTCCTACACTATGAGGTAAATGCCATTAGCGTAGTTACTCTTTTTTTTTTTTTTTGGTACCGGGGATCGAACTTGGGTCCTTGCGCTTGTGAGGCAGGCCACCGAACTGCTGAGCTAAGTCCCTGGCCCTAGTGTAGCTACTCTTAATGTGAGAGTATTAAAGCTTGAAAAGTAATTTGGCAGAAAACACAATTAAGCACTGGGGCTTCTTAACTCCAAACTATTTTGAAATTATTATACTTACAGAGATGTTTTCTAAAAAAATACTCAAATGTACAAAAACAATTCAATTGAATTTTCACCAGTGTGCCATATAGAAAAGTGAAAAATCAAAATAAATGCTCAATAAGAAATCATTAAATCATATGTACTTAGTGCATTAAGCATTCTGTTTTGAATAAAAACTGAAAAATTTAAAAACGTGATATGACGTTTATTTTTGCTTTCATAATTCAGGTTAAAATTCAATGAATATATCTCAATTTCTCTATTATAAAAATAGAAGCAGTGCTTGTTTCTGGATAGCCTTCTTTTCCCCTTTCCATACTTTCCTCCATTTTCTAAACTTGCCACATCACCCTATAATCAGGAAGAAAATCAAGAGAATCTGTAGCTTCCATCCAGACAGACGGGAAGTGACAGATGATGTTTGTCCCAGTTAACAGTACTGGAAGTTGCAGTCTTCAAAGTGATTTTTATTTTCTTTTCCTAAGCTTTACTTTCTACCTTTTCTATTAAAAAAATGTATATATGACTTCTTTAGCACATAACCTCCCATTTTATTTACAGCATATAAAAAAACCCTTTAAAACCAATACATAATTAATAGTAGTGCTTCCTTATCATGCTATAACTTTTGCCTTTTGAAGTAGGTGGAACCCCTTCTTTCTTTCATCTTTTCCTTCCTGGAAAAGAGTCATAATGCCTGGAAGTGCTGCAGCCATCTTGTATTTTTGAGGTAAAAGAAGTGATCTATTAAAAAATGATATAGTGAAAAAATGGGAGCCTAGGAGCTTCTTCACTAGTTCCAGGATGGTTAGTGTGAGAAAGGCAGACTCATCTTTGTGTGAACTGGATTGTATGAAACTTGAAGGAAAAGCATTCCTAATGGATACCCTTTAAACTGTCCTTTCATACGATGTACTTTCTCTGATACATGGGTAGATAGTGACCTACTGCAATCATTACAAGTCACCTAGAACCTTTTCTTTCTTTTCTTTTTTTTTTTGTTGTTGTTTGTTTGGTTTTGGTTTTTTGAGACAGGGTCTCACTATGTAGTTGAGACTGACCTGGAACTCACTATGTAGCCCAGGCTGGTCTTGAACTCACAGAGATCCTCCTGCCTCAGCCTCCCGAGTGCTGGGATTACAGGTGTGTGCCACCATGCCCAGCTTAGAACCTTTTCTGTTATAAAGACTATGTGCAATTTTCCCTTGCATTAACTATTCTTAAAATATATCTGGTTCATTTTTTTCCTCTTTTCAGTAATACATTTGTGTCGACAAGAATCAAATTTAGGTTGACAATTCAATTGTCTTATCTTTTTACCCTCTTTTAATACAAAATAATTCTTTAGATTTTTGTCTTTTATGAGAACTGACCTATTTTATTAGAGTTCATCAGCTAGTTTGCTCATGGTTAGAGTAAGGTGATACAGTTTGGACAGGAACATGATATTGGTGATTTGTCCTTTTTACAGTATCACACTGGGAGGGTGTGACAGCAGGCATTATGGGGGTACATTTTGTCACTTATTAAGTGGAGCTCATTTCTGGCTCACTCTTATGAGTCTAATGTGAAAGTTATCAGAAGGACAAGGCTTGGGATTTAGCTCAGTGGTGCTGGGACTGCTTCACAAGCGCAAGGTCCTGAGTTTGATCTCTGGTATCAAAAAAAAAAATTTTTTTTTCATAAGGACAGAGAATCATCTCTTTTATGTGATCTGTGAGCTACATGAAGTCATTTCCATGGTTTCCTGAGTACTTTGAATCACAGAGCTCTTGGTAAGTGTTGATTGAGAATGTATTTTGTAAGCTGCATTTGGGATACAGACCACTCTGAATGAATTCAGTAAGCTAGATGCCAGATATCCTAGAGGCCAGTGGAAAAGAGTTTATAAGGACACAGGCCCTCTGGTTTTTCCTTAAGGATCACTGAGCTTCTCCCCAAATCATTCCTTTACACCTGAACAAGTTAAATGGTCCTGTTCCCATGGAATCTACAACCAATGTAGCCCTGACCTGTGATTTATATAAAAAGTAGCTGATTCTTAATTTTCCCCACAATGGCTTCATTCTTACCTTATGAACCTGCTTTGTCAGTGTTCTCTTTGATTTATGGAAGATTTCAAACTCCCCAAATAACTATCCCTTTTCTTTTCATTAAAGTTAATCCCCACAAAGACACTTTCATCGGCTGATTAGTCATGCCCCAGTGAACCGTGCTAACCAGAGGCTAAGTTATTGATGTGTTAGAGATGTAATCTCTTGGTCTTGGGACCACTGAAGAAACCCCAACATGCTGTTTGACAGTCAGCAGTGCACAATGTATTGCCTCCTTTGAGCAGCCGTGGTTGCACGCGTTCCTTGGGGTCCATAAATCTCCCTAGCCCCACTGTCTGTGAGGGCTGAGTTGTTGTGGGGCCAAGATTCGGCTGCCAACACACACTGCCCTGAAACCCAGGATATTGTGGTATGTTCTCTAAGTCTCTTGTTTCCATTCCTAATTACCAATGTCCAGCAGCAAATCTATTACCCACCAGCAACAGCTCACTGTTTTATGCCCTGCTTGTGGTCTTTCTCATAAATTTACACCAACTTGAAAGTCAACAGGGCTGTAATCCGGGTGTGCTCTGGATCACCAGTGACACTCACCCTGCCTCCTCCCTGTGACTTGGAGCTTCATGTGAGCTCAGCTCCACCATTACTGAGTCTACTGGATGGTGATGAGAACTTCTGCTATGCAGAAGGGAAGCCACCAGGGGAAGGAACCTCTTACCAACCATTTTCAAGTTTATGCATTTAAGAAATACAATCCTAGATCTTTTCACATGAGTGTGACTCACTTTGGTCTCTGTAAGGCCAACATTTCTAACTGGTGGGACAGTCCATGAAGCAGCATGTTCCCTACACTGTAAGATGTTTGGGTTTGCCATCTTTAATGCTTACAATGAATGGCAGGAAAGTCCCCCAAACATTTTGACAAATGGCTACACATATTTGATTTTCCTACAAACATTAAGGTAGGAAGGTGCTAGGAAGGCAGCATCCCCATCTTGGAGCCTCCCCGCCACCCACTAGTAAAGAACTAGAACCTTAATGAAATCAAAAGAAAACAACCAGAGCAGGAATGAAGATGTGGATACCATTTCTCTAACGTATGGATAGAAGACCCAGGAACACATAGCTTTGACCCTGATTTTGTCAAAGATTTTTGGTTTTGTTTTTATACAACATCCATTTATCAGCCTACAGCTCTGGGAGTCAGAAGGCTGAAATCAGGACATTGCTGGACTTATTTTGAAGCTCAGGGAAAGAGTTGTTTCCAGGTGCAATTAAGCTGCTGGCAGAATTCAGCTCCTTTGGTTGTAGGACTGAAGTTCCTGTTTTCACGCCAGCTGTCAGTCAGAACCCACTCTCAGCTTCCAGAGCCCTTCACAGACCTTCTCACATGGCCCTCTTTCTTCACATCTAACATATGTTACATTTTTCTCTTACTTGGAATCTCCTACCTTTCTTTTCTGCTCCTAGTGGGGAAAGGAAAACTCTTGCTGAAATGAACAACTTGGCTACACACTCTTTATCGGAATGAATCCACCGATCATGAGCTTGGACACTGGGGAAAAGTTAAATTGCTGTAAAATTCTCTAGTGGCTTTCTCTCAGTTTCTGTCCCTCACTTGTTGCAGTCAAGTTTTTTCTTTTTAATGAAAAATTTTAAAATAATTTAAATGACACAAGACATAGATGAATACATAAAACACAGAGACTACAGATAGCTAACAGCTCCCACCACCACCTTGCCACAATCTTATCCCTTGCCACCTCTCTCCAGAAGATAACTGGTGGGTAAACAGACAGACTGATGTACCATTTCACACACATTAATATGCACCCCCTGAAAATTATATAGTATTGTTTCATGCGGGTGTTCTTCTGTACAGGGGATCACTACACTATACAAATAATCTGAAAGTTACTTTTATCACCCAGAAATGTGTTTGGGAGGTTACGTACATCAACCTGTACATCTGATTAACTTCTCTTAATGTACTGTTTATTGTTCCATTTAGGCATCTCCCCTTTTGGTCTACATTTATAATTGTTTTCACTGATAAGCAATGCTGCCATGACAGTCTTTCATGGGCCTACTTGTGCTTGGGTTTCTTTCTTTTCTTTTTGTCCCCCAGGTTTCTTGAGAGAAGACATGGAGAAGTGTCCAGGCTGGGTCATAGTTAAGAACCCTAGAAGTACAACAGATACAGTTAGACTGCTGCCTGGTTTTTCCCCATTGATTTGAACTACTCGCTCTACTGTGCCCTGAAATCCCACATCTATACCTTGATCTATCTTTATTCATTTGTACCTGTCAATTCCATATGGTTTTAAATGCCTTAGCTTTGTAATATGTCTTGCTCTTTCATGTAGCAATTCTTGCCTACTCCACCTCTTTTGGAGACAATGTGTTGGTTATTCTTTTTTTTTTTCATTGAGTTTATTGGTACTTTTTTAGGTGTATTGGTACTTTTTAGTTACATTCATCATTGGGCTCTTGTACCTTTATATTACAGGTCTTGGTTCTCATTTTTCCCCATTCCCTGTCCTCCCTTCACCGGCTCCAACCTCCCCTATTTACAAAGATTTTATTTTCATTATTTCTTTTCTTTTATTTTTTTT
>NW_022900917.1:38112252-38134437 GCF_012274545.1 Fukomys damarensis
CATTATTTCTTCTTTTATTTTTTTTTTTTGTTCCTTATTTCCTTTTACCTACCCTTCCCACTTCCCCTATACCTTTAACCCTTGTCTTCCTATTTCACATTATCAGTTATACAATTTGAGTCTTATTTACACTTTTAGTTTTTCACACCAGAGAAACTATTTGGTATTTACACATACGTGTCCTATTTGTTTCACTTAAGAGTATGGCCTCAATATACATCCATTTTCCTGTGAATCACTCTAGTTTCTAATTCTTTATGGCTGAGTAGTACTCCGTTTTATTTATTTATTTATTTTTATTTTTATATTTGGTACTGGGGATTGAACTTGGGTCCTTGCACTTGTAAGACAGGTGGTGGAACCACTGACCACTGAACTAAATCCCCGGCCCAGTACTCCATTTTATAGAAGAACCACATCTTCTTTATCCAGTCTCCAATCTATGGACAGTTGGGCTGTTTCCATGTTTTAACTATTACAAACTGTGCCGCTATAAACATGGATGTGTACATATCGCTGTGTTATGATTCTTTTAATTCTTTTGAAAAGATACCCAGCGGAGGGATAACTGGGTCAAATGGAACCCCTAATCCTAGTTCTTTGAGGTATCTCCATATTGATTTCCACAGTAGTTGCACCAGTCTGCACTCCCACCAACAATGGAGAAGGGTTCCTTTCTCCCCACAACCCCGCCAACATTTGTTATTGTGTGATTTCTTGATAGCAGCCATTCTTTCTGGGTTGAGGTGGAATCTCAGTGTTGTTTTCATCAGAATCTCTCAAATGACCAGTGATGTTGAACATTTTTTCATGTATTTATTTGCTGCCTTTATTTCTTTGTCTGAGAAATGTCTGTTCATTTCAGATGCTTTTTTTTTTTTTTTTTTTTTTTTTTTTTTTTTTTGGCAACGGATCAAACTCAGGTCCTTATGCTTGCAAGGCATGCAGTGGCACCACTGAGCTAAATCCCCAACCCCAGATGCCCATTTTTGAATTGGGTCCTTATATTTGGGGGGCCTGATTTTTTTGAGTTCTTTATATATCCTAGGTAATAGTCCTTTGTCTGAGGAGTAGCTGGTAAACATTTTTTCCCACATTGTAGATTGTCTCTTAGCTCTGTTGGTAGTCTCTCTTGCAATGCAAAAGCTTTCTAATAAGGTGAAATCCCAGTTGTTGATTCTTTGTGCTAGTTCCCATGTCACTGAGGATTTGTTCAGAAAGTCTTTTCCTATGCAAATATCTTTGAGAGTTCTGCCTAACTTATCTTCCAGCAAGTTTAGTGTTTCTTTTTCAATATTTAGATCTTTAATCCATTTGGATTTTAGTTTAGTGCATGGTGAAGGACAAGGGTCTAGTGTTAATCTTTGGCAAGTTGAAATCCAGTTTTTGCAATGCCATTTATTAAAGAGGCTATCTTTTCTCCAATAAGGATGGTTCACTCCTTTGTCAAAGATGAGGTAACTGAGTATATCCAGGGTTGTTTAAAATCTTCCAATTCATTCCATTGATCCTCAGGTCTTTTTCTTTGCCAGTACCATGGTGTTTTTCTTACAGTGTCTTTGTAGTATAGTTTCAAGTTGGGGATTGTGATACCCCCTGTCATATCTCTGTTGCCTAGAACTGCTTTGGCTATTCTAGGTCTCTTCTTGTTCCAAATGAATTTTTGGATTATTTTCTGTAGTTCTGTGAAATATACTGTTTCAACTTCAAACAGGATTGCATTGAGTCTGTATAGCAGTTTTTTAAGTATGGCCATTTTCACTATGTTTATTCTTCCTACCCAGGAGCAGGAATGTCTTTCCATTTTCTTATATTCTCTTCAATCTCTTTTTTTCAGTGTGCTGCAGTTTTCATTGTAGAGGTCTTTTACTTCCTTCATTACATTGATTCCTAGATACTTTATTTTTTTGGAAGCTATTATGAAAGGAATTGTTTCCCTAATTTCTCTCTCAGTGAGTCTATTATTTGTGTACAAGAAGGCTATTGGTTTTTTTGTTTTGTTAAATTTTTACTGAGTTTATTGGTACAATCTAGGTATACAGTACAATTACATTCATTATTGGGATCCTGTACCTTTACATGATAGGTCTTGATTCTCATTTTTTCCCCTTGTCCCTGCCCTCCCTTCACCCCCTCTTCCCTTCACCATTTACAAACACTTTATTTCCATTTTTTCATTTTCTCATATTTTTTTCCTCTCCCTTATTACCTTTCCCCCACCCTCCCCACTTTCCCTACACCTTTAGCCCTTTACTTCCTATTTCACATTATTAATTATCTCATTAGGATCTTGTGTACTATTATAGTTTTTCACACCAGAGAAACTATTCGGTATTTCAGTTAAAGAAATCTCTATATGAACATTTAAAATAGGGAATCCTAAAATAAAAACTAAAAAGGAAAGTAAAAGAGAAAAGGCAATGTCATAAAATTAAAATAATCCTTAATTCTGAAGATGAAAATGGTCCTTGAACATATTTAAGTTGCTTCTTGCTCTTGTAGTCTTATATTATTCTTTTTTTCATTATTTAGAGAATACTTTATTAGTTTCTGTAATCAAACCCATGTAGATATGACCTTACATATTTAATACAGTGCATTAAAGCAAAATCCAACAATATATTGTATACAAGAAACACACCTAGTGTGAAAACAAGCCCATAGACTGAAAGTGAAAGGATGGAAAACAATTCTTCATGTGACAGGAGCCCAGAAGAAAGGCAGGGGTAGCAATCTTATTTGCAGACAAAGTAAATTTCAAACCAAAACTGATTCTAGTAATATAGATGTAGGACAGCACTGTATCATACCTCTGTGAATGTAAAATATTTTGTACCTGCTTTATAATACCTAGTAGTGACTGTGCTTTATCAGAGCTATTTTTAATGATGTTACTCTAGAATGTTCTCTCTTCAGATGATGATTAAGATGCTAATAAAAACAATGGTGCCAGGTACCACAACGGCTATTGGTTTTTGAGTGTCGACCTTGTATCCAGCTACTCCACTGAAAGTGTCAATTAAGTTTGGAAGTCTTTAGGCAGAGTTTTTTGGGTCTTCTATTAGAGTATCATATCATCAGCAAATAATAACAGTTTAACTTTTTCTTTTCATATCTTTATTGCTTTAATTTCTTTATCATGTCTAATTGCTGTGGCTAAAGTTTCCAGAATTATGTTAAACAGGAGTGGTGATAGTAGACATCCTTGTCTTGTTCCTGATTTTAGTGTAAAGCTTTCAGTTTTTGACATTTAATATGATGTTGGCTGTTGGTTTTTCATAGATAGCTTTTATCAAGTTGAGATGTAGATCATCTATTCCAATTTTCTACAGGGTTTTTTTTAAAATCATGAATGGGTATTGAATTTTGTCAAATGTTTTTCTGCATCTATTGAGCTGATCATATGGTTTTTGTCCTTGACTCTGTTAATGTAATGTATTACATTTATTTATTTACATATGTTGAACCATCCTTGCATCCCTGGAATAAATCCAACTTGATCAGGGTGTATGATCTTCTTGATGACCCTCTGTATTCTGTTTGCTAGTATCTTACTGAGGATTTTTACATCTATATTCAGTCTGTAGTTCTCTTTTTTGGTTGGGTCTTTCCCTGGTTTTGGGATCAAAGTAACATTTGCTTCCAGTAATGAATTTGGAAGTATTGCTTCCCTTTCAATTTCATTGAAAAGTTTAAAGAGCAGTGGCAGTAGTTCTTCTCTAAATGTCTTATAGAATTCAGCAGTGAAGCCATTGGGACCTGGGCATTTCTTTGTTGATAAATTGTTAATTATGTTTTCTGTTTAGATTATTATTATTATTTTATTTTATTTTATTTATTTATTTTTGCAACCAGGGATTGAACTTGGGACCTTGTGCTTGCTAGCCAGGTGGCAGCACCACTGAGCTAAATCCCTGGCCCTTAACATTTTTTTATCTTCTTTGTTTAACTTTGGTAATTCATATGTATCTAGAAATCTGTCCATTTCTTCTGTGTTTTCCATTTTATTAGAGTACAGCTTCTCAAAATAGGTGTTGATGCTCCTCTGGATTTCTGCTGAATCTGTTATGATTTCACCTTTTTTGTTCCTAATTGCATGGATCTGAGCCTTTTCTTTCCTTTTTTTGACAAGGTTGGATAAGGGTTTATTGATTTTATTTATTCTTTCAAAAAACCAACTCTGATTCATTCTTTTTTTTTTGTATTATTCTCTTAGTTTCCATTGAATTGATTTCTGCTCTGATCTTTATAATTACTTTACTTGTATGAGCTTTGGGTTTCTTGTTCTTCTTTTTCTAGGAGCTTAAGATTCATCATTAGGTTGTTTATTTGATCTTGTTCTATTTTCCTAGTGTGGGCATTCACTGATATAAATTTTCCTTGTAGAACTGCTTTCATTGTGTCCCATAAATTCCTGTATGTTGTATTGGCATTATCATTTATTTATAAAAACTGACTAATTTATTCTTTAATTTCTTCTGTGACCCATTGATTGTTCAAGAGAGTGTTGTTCAATTTCCATGTGTTTGTGAAGTTCTTATGGTTTCTTATGCTATTGATCTCCATCTTACTTGCACTATGGTTTGATAATATACATAGGATAACTTCAATACCTTTGCATTTATTTAAACATGTTGTATGAGCTAGCATGTGGTCTATTTTGGAGACTGACCCATGTACAGCTGAAAAGAATGTATATTCTGATTTTGTGGGGTAGAACACTCTGTAGACCTCTATTAAGTCCACTTGGTCAAAAGCTTGGTTCAATTCTAGTATTTTGTTGTTGTCTTTTTCTAGTACATTATTTAGAATTGTTTGGAGTGCTGGTGAAGTTTCTCAGGTGTTCTTTGTCATGGAAGTATCTTATTTCCCCATTCATTAAATTAAATTAATTAATTAATTAATGTATTTATTTTGTACTGTGGATCAAGCTCAGAACATCCCCATCCATTTTATTTTTTTATTTTTATTTTTTGGTACTGGGATCAAACTTGGGTCCTTGTGCTTGGAAGGCAGAGTGCGGAACCTCTGAGCTAAATCCCTGGCCTGTCCCCATCAATTTTAAAAGTGAGTTTTGCAGGATGCATCAGTCTAGGTTGGAGGTTGTTTTCTTTTAGGGCTTGAAATACCTCACTCCCACCTTTCCTTGACCTGAGGGTTTATGTTGAAAAGTCTGCTGTGATTCTGATGGGCTTTTCTTTGCATGTGACTTGTTTCTTTTCTCAAATTGTTGCTGTAATTTGTTCATCTGTTGGGTTTCTGGGATCTTGACTATTATATGTCTAGGTGTAGATTTTTTTTTTTTTTTGATAATGGTTAGTTTAGTCCTATATGCCTCACTTATCTCTATATCAAATTCTTCCCCTCTGGGAAGTTTTCTGTCATTAATTCTGTGAACAGTTTTTTAAAGTCATTTGTACTTTCTTCTGCTACTTCATGGATTCCTATCAGTCTTATGTTATTCTTCTTTGCCTAATCTAGGAGTTGTTGGATCAATTTCTCAATTTCCTTTACTGTTTTTAAGAGATCTCTTCATGGTCACTGACTGCAATCCTATCTTTTATATCCGAAATTCTATCTTTCACATTTGTTCATTGTGCTGTGAATGCCTTCTATAGAATTGTTTTTGTTGTTGTTGTTGTTTTTATTTTTATTTTTTGTACCAGGGATTGAACTTGGGACCTTGTGCTCATGAGGCAGGTGGTGGCACCACTGAGCTAAATCCCCGGCCCTCTATAGAGTTTTTAATCTCCTGGATATCTGTTTGAATCTGTTTCATGGATTCTATTTCTTTCCTATGGTAGGCATTCATGGTTTCCATTTCTTTCCTATTCTGGGCATTCATGGCCTCTATTATGGTCCTGAACTCATCTATTTTTTTTTTTTTGTCTGTTTCTGTTCTAGAGTCTCTAATCATGTCTCTTATTGTGCTCACCATCTCTGTAGGTATCTGGGAAATTATTTTTGTTTTGACTTTTTCTAGAGCCTGATTGATCTGTTTTGTTACTTTCTGTGCTATGAGTTCAGGGTGTCTTGGTGGTTGATTGTCAAACTTTTCCACCTCATTTCCCCTAGAGTTTGCTGTTGGGGAGCTGGAAGTCTGCATTTGTGCCTTACTTGTTTTCTCATTTTTATTTTTATTATTGGTGCTGTCCTTGGTTTAATTAGTACTTTGATCTTCCTGATATAGCTGCTGTTTAGGTTTTGAGTCTCTGATGACTCAGAGACACTCTCATTTTCATAATATCAGGAAGGACAACTAATTAAATCAATCACAACCCTCTAGCCCCATTGATACAATCAGCAACACAATAGTATCAAGCACAGCTTTGAAACTGTCAATTTGTGGTAGTTATTAAGCTATCACCTTTAACCATGTGAATTAAATCAGAATCAAGGACCAGCCCAAAATATGTTTATAGTGAATAAACTCTTCATTATAGCAACTGTACCCTTCAGGATGGGGACTTAGCAGGTGTTGGGAGGAGAGGAATAGATAGGTAGAAGAATAGAAGAAAGTTTCAAGTGAAGCCAGAGGACACAGCATGATCACACAAACTCTATGAAACTGTTGAAGACAAGAGGGAAAGACAGAGTACAAGAACAAAGACAAGAATAGAACAACTTAACAGTAATAGGGAAGCTATAAATTGTACTCACTTTCCTTTGAAAGAAATGCCAATTGAGTGAAGGAAAAAGAGAGAAGAAAATAAAAAGAAAGAAGAAATCTGAATTAGGGCAGGAGCAGGAATAGAAAGGGAGATGAAAAATAATATGGGGGAGCACTGGGTGGGAAAAAGAAGAAAGAAAAAAGGAAGAATTTGAAGAATGGGAAAAAATAAAATTTTAAAAATTAAATTTAAAAATTAAAAATAAGAGGAAAAGAAAGAAAAAAATTTGAAGAGCCTCCTTCAGGGTATATCTCCACTATCACAATAGACAACATGAGCAGCAATGTGAAGAACCAAGTCAGTTAGTCTCAGCTAGCCAAAGGCAGAGCCCTTAGATTCAGGCTGCAAGGCCCAAGGTGAGCTCCCTGACTCCCTGCAGGGTTGAACTCTGCAAGGTTCTACTAGAGGTTCATGCTGCCCTTCCCTGAAGATAGCCCAAGTTCTGATGGACGGTGGTGATCCCTCCAACTTACCAACTGCAGAGGTCTGGTATGCCCTTCTTGCAGTCGTTCACTTCTGTTCTATCTTTTGGAGCTCAGTACAATGGCCTTTATGACCACCTGAGCCTCTGCAGTGTGTCTGGGTCAGGGGTTTATTCTGGGTATTCCTCACCGGTCTGCTCCCATGGAAGGCCTGTTAGTTATTCTTAAACATTTATTCTTCTATGGAAATTTTACAATAAGTTTGTCAAATGCTGAGAAAAATCATGTTGGAATTTTGATTATAATTAAAGTCACAGATTAGTTTGTGGAACCTCACAGAGTCATATTCAAAGATTAAAATGAGACACACTAAAAGGTAAATACAAAGATATAAAATGTGAAGTTAGAGAAGGCTGTTTCCAAGCCTTGCAAGGCAGAGGCTTCACAACATGAAAAAAAAAAAAAAACAAAAAAAAACGAATGGGAAAACAAAAAACAACCCTATCATTCATTCAGCTAATAATGTGTGAGTACCTAGTGTGTGCCCAGAATTATTCTAAGCTTCTAGGACTTATGAATGAATAAACAAATAAGCATTCATCTTTATGGAATTTGCATTCTAGTAGGGCAAATGGAGAAACAGAGAGAGAGAGAGAGAGAGAGAGAGAGAATTAAACAAATATATAAACAGGAGTGCAGTTATTTGGTGTCCATGTGGGACTGATTCTGGGATCTCTGTAGATACCAAAATCCAAAGATACTCAAATCCTTTTATATGAAATGATGTATTTGTATACAACCTATGTACATCATCTCAGGGTTATACTAATATAATGTAAATGCTATGTAAATAATTGTTAAATATATTTTGAGGTAATGATGACCCCAAAAGTCTATACTTATTCAATACAGGTGCAATTTTTTTCCCAAATGTATTTGATCTGTGATTGGTTGAATTTGTAGGTCAGAAACCTGCAGATGAGAGGGCCACCTGCATTGCTGATTGTCATAAATGCTAGAGGAAGAAAGCCTAGGACACTGAGGGAGAGATGGGGCATTCCTGGACAGTGTCTTTAGGAATCAAATTGGAGCCAGGACCCAGTGGATGAATAGTAGGTGAGAGAGTTCCAGACAGAGGTGTAAGGGACAAAGGCTTGAGGCCAACAGGATGTGCCCCAGGATCCTCTAGAAGCCAGAGAGACCATCAAGGGCATCATCCACCAGAGTTTGGAGTTCAGAGTTTATTTTACTTCCAATGAAAATCTAGGAACAGAGGAAATAAGAAGGGAAGATCTGAGAAGTAGAGCAGATTCTCGACAGTAACAAATTTGGAAGTGGATGTCTTTTAAACTATCATTTACTGTGCATTTTAAAAATATATTTTACTGTTTCTCCCCTTCCTTTTAAATTTCTATCTTTGTAGAAAAGCAATCTCAAATTAGCAAGAAACTATTGTATTGCTTTTCTTGAAATAACTGGTTAAAAACAGAATGAATCAAAACCAGTTCTCTTCATTTTTTGACTGTACAGGAGCAGCTTTGCAATGCAGTTTTGCTGAGTTGGGGGAGAAATAGTGTCTGAGTAAAGATTATTTTTCTTTCCATTTGGTTGTGAATAAACTCAGCCCTTAATGTGATGACAGTTTCTGTTAAAACTCAGAGGGATCATTATCAGCTTGAAGAGCATTTAGTCTCCTCTTTAAAGTGTTTGCCCTTGGGCTCTTAAGGGAGGCCCTGCGGACTGGGCCCTGATTGGAGAAACTTGGTTTGCTCCAACTCACCTGCTCAGCTCTGAACCTGTCAGTCAGAATGAACAAACCACCAACATATGCAGTTTACCTCATTTTAGCTTCAAAAGCCTTGTCAGATTCCACCACAATTGGTAACTAAAAGTATTCAGACACCATAGATGGGATTAAGTGTAATGTTTCGTTACAACTCTGGAACTGACTTCAGAAGTACAGGTAAAAGAAAAACTCTACACAAATACACAAACAAGGGAGTGCTGAGTCCTCCTTTACCTGGGGGCGGTGTTTTAACATCCACTGTGTAAACCACACCAAATATGTAGTAACTCTTCAAGTTTGCAAAAAGCAGTGTTAAGAACTCTATAGATCTCTTCTTGGGTGACTTATTGAACCTCACTTCTCTGATCTGTAAAATAGAAATCATTGCATCTTCTCATTAGGCCATGAGAATATATGAAATAATGGCTTTTAGCTGAGTCCCTGGGATTCCTCTGCCACAGCTGTTAATCTTATTTCTGAGATGAAATCCCAAACTGATGGGAACAAACTACAGGAAACCTCAGTAGCACTGGACGCTAAGCCTGGAGGATATACGGGAAGTGAGTCCTCAGGCACGGAGACCGTCCTAGCTTGGCTACCAGCTCTAGGATGCATCCAGCACATGTCTCTTCTGCTGGTGTCTCCTTCACACGTGGTCTGAGCTTTGAAAGCCAGGACCCATCCTCAGGGGCTCAGCTTCCCTTCCCCATACTCACCTCACCCCACTTCTCATTCTTTAATTTTTCTCTAAATATTTATCACTTTTTTCTCTCCCTGCCTTTCAGCCCTTGGTTAAGGTGTGTAGCCAGCAATTTTTTTTTCTGTAAAGTGTCACATAATAAATATTTTTTGTTTTGTTGTTCATACAATAACTATTGCAATAATAGTCATTCCTTGGTATGGGG
The DNA here is from genome assembly GCF_012274545.1 of Fukomys damarensis. Lineage (NCBI taxonomy): Eukaryota > Metazoa > Chordata > Mammalia > Rodentia > Bathyergidae > Fukomys > Fukomys damarensis. The sequence continues at coordinate 38,122,037 of NW_022900917.1, forward strand.
AAAAAAATGGTTCCAGGACCCTGCTCAAATACCAGAGTCTGAATGCTCAAGTCCCATGTATAAAATGGTATTTCTATATAAAGCTATACACATCCTCCTGAATATTTTAAATCACTTCTAGATTACTAGTAATACTCAATACAAGGTAAACATTATGAAAAAGTTATGTCATTAGATAGGGTCCAAAGAGGTTCCCCTAAGGAAGAGATGGGGACCTTAACTCAACCTGGGCAGGTCCTTGATGAAGCATTTCAGAATGCATTGGTGAGAGGCACATGTTGATTTATAGGCAGAGTTAGAAAGTAAGAGAAAATAGGGAGAGTACTTCATCTTGAGGAGCTGAAGGAGTCACAGCTCTGAAGAAGAGGCTCAAACTGGCCTATTAACAAAAGAAAGAGACCAGCTTTTGTGGATTGTTGGGGGTGAGTTAGGGTCTGGTTGATCATTCTCTCAGTTTTGGTTTTGCAAGGTGGCTTCTTATTTAATTCAGTCCCTGAGATAACTCAGTCCCTGAGATAACTTTCTGCTTGGGATATCTTAGTTTTGTGGATATTCTGCTGCAATCAAAGGTGACTTGTATTAAGGGAATGACTACAGACTTCTGGACACCCTGTAGTTGAATGTCCCTGAAAATCATGTACGTGTGTGTGTGTGTGTGTGTGTGTGTGTGTGTGTGTGCGTGCGTGTGTGTATGTGACTGGAAATTGAACACAGGCTTTTCATACTAAGCTGATCCCCAGATCTTTAAAAACCTGTTTAGATTTTAGATAGGTTTTCACTAAATTGCCCAGGCTGGGCTTAAACTCACAATCAATCTTCCTGCCTCAGCCTATTAAAGGCATGTGCCACCACTTCCAGATTCACTTTCTTTTAATTTAATTTTGTTTTTTTGCAGTGCTAGGGTTGGAGCCCAGGGCCTTGCATATGCTAGCATACTCCACCACTAATCTACACTTCCAGCCCCTAGTTTTGTAGCTTTTTATTTAGAACCTTAAAGACTTCTCATTATTTTAACAAATGGTGGCCTTAGACCTTATTATTAGAATTGCCAGAGCTGCTTTTTAAATGCAGAGTTTCAAACTCCTCTCCAGAGCTATTAAAATAGAATCACTTGGGGTGGGCCAGGGAACTGAATTTTAGTGAAGCTCCTGGGAAATTCTAGTGCAGCAGTTCTCAAAGTGGGGTCCGCGGCCCTCTGAGAAATCCCTACATTTTTTTTGGAGGTTTTTGAAGCATGAAAGAATGATGGAATGTGTTGGGGGTGGTGGGAAGAGCAGGAAGATGAGAGAAGAAGAGCCTCACAGAGGTGCTGGCTGAGCAAAGGCCTGAAGGAGGCCAGGAAGTGATCTGAGTGTGACTCCAGGAGACACAGCCAGGAAAACAAGTAAGTCCAAAGCTGCTGAGGCTGGAGTGCCTGACAGAGGTCAAGATTGCTGAATAGCGCAAGAGAGGAAGAGACCAGGTAAGGGAAAAGGAAATGAGGTTGGGGAGGGAGGGAGCCAGGCAGATGGAGCCGGGTCTTAGAGACAATGGGAGTGTTACCAGGTAGTACCTTTAGAAATGGCTCACCAATTAAAAGTATTCCAGGTACTTCTTGCCTCGAACAAAAATATCAGATGAGACAAGCCAAAAATGGTGCCAAAAGTTCATTTGAAAACTGCATGGTGAAGGAGTAAGGGAAAAACTAGCTATGGAGAGTGAACCTGGGCCACGTAGCCAGGAAAGGATACAAGCAAAAATCAAAGTACACTCTGTGTCTAGGAGATGCAGGCTCCTGGTGGCAGTGTCTCATCTCTTTTATGCCATCCACATCTCCTGGGAGATTGCAAGAAATTCTACATACAGGATCCTGGGAATTATTTGGCATTGTCCTGGGATCTTGTAACTGACAGGTCCGGCTTATTTTCCCAGCCAGCTTTGCCACGCCCTATCTCCTACGTCAGAAGGACTGGCCTTTCCTCACAGCAAGATGGGAGCTTCAGTGGGTTTGAGCAGGTTGAAGTAGGCAGTGTATTCCAAGAATGTAATCCTCTCTCCCTTCTTTCTGATATTTCTTTCTTTTCCTCACTAAGTATTAATCTTCCTCACTGGGTGGTCTGTGAGCTCCTTGGGGACCCAGGCTCTGCATGACTCACCTTTAGCTTCCGTACCTATGACGTTCAGGACTATGTGGATACGAGTCATTGTCTCGTTCTGTGGTTTGATTCTAATAGGAGCTTTAATGAGTAAGAACTTCAAGGAAGATGGAGTAAGAGGAGGACAAACTTTTTTGAATAAACATTAGAAAAATATTTCTGTAACAGTTGCTTAATAAGTAATATATTGACTTTTAAAAGAATTCATCATCAAAAGCATAGCACTTAATCAGAGAACCAGAAATGAACATGCCTTTCTCCTGTGCAATCATAAATATCTCAAATAAAACAATTAGTATTTTCTGGACATCGGGGAAGCAAATCGTTTTTTTCTGCACTGGATCCTCGGGGAGTTTCACAATTCTCTTTTCTACTCTTCTCAGAATGTAGCTGGCCTCCTGCATTGGTGTGTCTGTGTTTCCAGTGGGGATTTTTCTAGGCAGTGCTTTTCTCAGCACCATTCTGCCTGACACCCCAAAGCCTGACATCCACAGACTGAATTCTGGGCATTCAGAACTTGATTTCCTTTCTTCACTTTCTTCTAGAGCAAAACTTTTGCTCTGTTCCAGAAGATAGCCACAGAGAGGAATTCATTGACTTTCAGAAAGAATGGCTAGAAAGAAGAGGCTTGTTAGAGAACTCAGGACAGAAATCACTGCTTTGGACAAATATCTGATGAATTAAGATATCCAGAGGTAACTGAGAAAGAGTAAAGAATGAGGGAAGTATAAATCAGTCACTTGGCTCTCTCACCCATCACTCTTATGTACCACATCCAAGGTAGAGATGGAGCAGAAACCCCAGGCACGTTTGAGGAAGCCAAGAGAAAGGAAACCTGAGTCTGGGCCTCTGGTTGAGCTGGGGAAATGACGGATCCCAAGCCTCCAGTGTAGACATGAGAGTGATGACCTCCCCATGAGCCTGAGGGCAGCATCCACGGTGTACAACCATCTCCACAGCTGGGCCCACAGAAGCAGGCTATTCTCAGGCTGTAGCACAAAAAGCCACAGAAACAAAGAGGCCTTAAGTTTTGGAAAATGGGTGGACACAGCTGTGACCCAAGTGAACCAACAGCCACAGGAACCTGGTGTTTCATCAGGGTCCTTCGTGGAGGTTTCATGACACCTAGGACCAGGTCCCACCTGCTCTCCCTAATCTTAGTGCTATGGAAGCCACCCTGGCTTCAGAAAAAATTGGGGGAAATGGAGTTGTTATGGTTTCTGTCTCTGTCTGTCTGTCTGTCTCTGCTTCCCAGCTGCCTTGAGGTGATCAGATTTGCATTCTCTATTATGAAGTTCTGTTCCACCTAAGGCCCCAAACAAGGCCAAATGACCATGGACTGAATCCTCTGAAACTGTGAGCCAAACTGAAATGAATCTTTCCTCTTTTTAAATTGTTTAACTTGAGTATTTTGCCATAACATCAGAAAGCTAATACAGATGGGAAACACCAACTACAAATAAGTTTCTTCTGTCCAGGGAGATGGAGGCTTGGAATACAAATTTAGATCAACTGTAGGAAAGTAAATTTACTTTCTTCAATAATAGAATGTATGGAAAAAGAATCATTGCAAATGAATTGACTAAATGAGCCACGGGACAACTACATGCCATTGATGTTGTTTGCTTTGTCCCTTTTCACCTTATTCTGATAAGACACAAATATGGAACTGAATTCAGAGGATCTACTGTAGGATGCTTCTTTGGTTATAGGTAACGATGGCCCCAACACTGTCCTGCACTGTGGGGATAGAGAGATTGTGTGCCATATAGAACATTCAGATTATTGCAGAACTATTGCCGCTGTTCATTTTCAGACCTTTTTTTATCTTTTGAAGCAGAAAATGTATCCACTAAACATTTATTTGCATTCTTTCTGCCTGCCCTAGCCCCTGGAAACTACTATTCTATTTCTGTCTCTATGAATTTGCCTATTCTAGGTACCTCCTATAAGGGAAACTCATATATTTGTCTTTTATGACTGGCTTAAATTACTTAGCATGAAAGTTTATCTCGCTGTAGCATGTATCATTAACTCATTTTAAAAGCTAAATAGTATTCCCTCTTATGTACATACTAGATTTTGCTTATCCATTTATTCATTCATAGACATTTAGATTGCTTCCAAAGTTTGGCTGTTGTGAATTAATATCGCTATGTATGCAGCTGCTCAATTATCTTGAGCTCCTGGTTCTAGTCCTTTGGGGTACATATTTAGAAGGATTACCAGATCATGCAATGATTCTGTGTTTAACTTTTTCAGGCAGTGCCATTGTTTGCCAGGGTGGTGAAACCATTTTACATTCCCACCAGCAAAACATAAAGGTTCTACTTTCTCCACATCCTCACCAATATTTGTTATTTTCTACTTTTTAAAAAACCAATAGCCTTCTTAATGTGTGTGAAATAGTATTTCATTGTGATTTTATTTCTCATTTCCCTAATGACTAGTAATATTGAGTATCTTTTCATGTGTTAATTGGTTATTTTTGTGCCTCTTTTGGAATCTTAGAGAAATGTCCACTAAAGATTTTGCTCAGGTTGCTTTGTTTTTTTGTCTAGATTTTCTTTTTGTCATCTTGAGTATTGAACTCAGGATCTTGTGCAGGCTAGGCAAGCACTCTATCACTGAGATACACTCTTAGACCCTTTGCCTATTTTTAAATTAGAGGTATTTATTATTTTGTTGTTGAGTTACAGGAGTTTGTTATATATTCTGGATATTAATTTTTTATTGGATGTATGACTTGCAAATATTTTCTCCCATTCTATGAGTTTTATTTTCACTCTGTCAATAGGGTCCTTTGATACATGAATATTTTAAAATTTGAAGTAAAAGTCCAGGAATTTAGCTCAGTGGTTCTGCCACCTGCCTTGCAAGCACAAGGACCCAAGTTCAATCCCTGGTAATATATTCTGGATATTAATTTTTTATTGGATGTATGACTTGCAAATATTTTCTCCCATTCTATGAGTTTTATTTTCACTCTGTCAATAGGGTCCTTTGATACATGAATATTTTAAAATTTGAAGTAAAAGTCCAGGAATTTAGCTCAGTGGTTCTGCCACCTGCCTTGCAAGCACAAGGACCCAAGTTCAATCCCTGGTATAAAAATAAATAAATAAATAAATAAATAAATAAATAAATAAATAAATAAATAAATAAAATAAGATTTGAAGTAAAATTATCAATTTTTCTTTTGTTGCCTGGCTTTTGATGTCATTATCCCTATTTTTCAGATTGAAAAATTATGGCAGAGAGAAGTTAAGTAACTTGTATAAGATCACACTGCTGTTGGGGGGTAGAGCTGGAATTGTGAATCCAGGCAATTTGGTAGCAGATCTGATGATAGTAACCACTCTACCAGCTGCCTCTCTGTTGCTTAGAGTGGAACAGCACCTAGCATCCAATAAGTATTTATGAATTGGTATAGAAAAATGCTCAATGAACATTTCCTATTTTATATTGGCCTGAGTACATTTTAACCCACATGTATCTCTTACTCATCTATAAAGCAGAAACATCTTAACACTCTTACTAAAGACAAAGGAGAAACAGATGATCAACTGACAATCAACCTGCATTCTGAAAGACACTGTGGGAATGGAGGTGCTCCCCAGTATTTACTAAACCCAAATATTCACCGATTGGAAGGATAAGACTCAGCCTGTAAGAGGTTTAATAGAAACATAAGTATAAAAGCCACATGAGGGCCGGGGATTTAGCTCAGTTGTTCCCCTGCCTACCTCACAAGTGTAAGGTCCTGAGTTCAATCCCTGGTACCAAAAGAACAACAAAAAAAACAAAACCATAATGTTTCGGGCTGGAGATTTAGCTCAGTGGTTCTGCCACCTGCCTTGCAAGCACAAGGACCCGAGTTCTATCCCCGGTACCGCCCCCCAAAAAAGAACCTAGTGACTATTTTAGGGCCAGGGATTTAGCTCAGGGGTTCTACTGCCTGCCTTGCAAGTGCAAGGACCTGAGTTCGATCCTTGGTACCCCCCCCAAAAAAAAGCCACATGAAGCTGACCATTATTGACAGAGGAATAATGTGGAGAGAGAGATTATGTTGAGTAAGGATAATGAAATGTAAGTAGGGTTAAAATTGGGGCATTAGGGAGAGGGAGAGAGAGAGAGAGAGAGAGAGAGAGAGAGAGAGAGAGAGAGAATAGGGCACATTCCAGCCACAACTCAATCCATATGAATGAGTAGAGTTGGAGAGTCAATATTAAGATGTATTAAGACTAGAGAGAAGGACAAGTTAGTTGCAACAGTGCTTAATGACAAGAGGAGTCTACACTTAGCATGTAAATGGAACTGGTTACTTAATACAGGTCTCAATGCAAAATGAAAATGCGAGGCTCCTTGTTCAAAAATTAAGAAGTTCAGGGCTGGGGATTTCGCTCATTGGTGCTGTGACTGCCTCACAAGTGCAAGGTCCTGAGTTGGATCCCAGTACCAGATTAAAAAAAAAAAAATTAAGAGGTTCAAAACAGTACAGGACCCTGAGAGCTCAAGGGAATTCTGAGTGACTCCCTATGTCATACACCAATTGTGTTAGCCTTCCATCAGTGTGATAAAGTACCTGTGATAAACAATTTATAAGGAAGAAAGATTTAATTTGACTCCTCAGTTCAGTGATTTCAGTCCATGGTTGCTTAGCTTTAGGCCTACGGTGACACAGTATATCAAGGCAGAATAAATGGCAGCAAAGGCCAGTTACCTCATGATGGCTGAGAAGCAGAAAAAGAGACAAGAAGTGGCCTAGGGCCCCAAAATCCTCCTCAGGAGTACATCCACGGTAACCTAACTTCCTTTCACTAAGCCTCACTTCCTAACAGTTCCACCCTCTCCCAGTAGTGTCACAGGCTGATGACCAAGCATGGGCCTTTGAAGGATATTCAAAATCCAAACTACAGCATCCATGAAGCCTACGTTGTGCCTCAGTGTTAAGAAGGCCATAAACAGATCCGTTGTCAGGTGCCTTTCGGGGATAGGTAGTAGCAGACACCTAATCAGGAAATCGTTGAACTCTTCAAGCTTGTGGTCAAAAGGTTAGCGGTTGTAGGAATAGGAAGAAGGCACATGTGTGGTGTGATAGATTGCATCGTTCTCTATGGTCTGACAGGGGGAACAGTTCACGCCCTCCGTCACAATACCACAATCTGAGCCTGGATCTGGGAGAACACTGGTACCCTTGACAGAAAGAAGTATGAAGAAAAGAGCTCGCTTTGAGAGGCTGGTGAGGAATAACCAGCTTTAGTCATGCTGAATGGGAGACAAAGACAGAACCTCTAAGAAGAAACGTCCAGTTGACAGCTGAATGTGATGAAGAAAATACAGAATTGGAAAAGGAGATTTGAAAGATAATGATGTTGTGTAACTGCTGAGGTTGTGAGGGCATACACAATTTCTTGGGAATTAAGTGGATAGCTAAGCAGAGGGCTAGATGTGGACTTTAATGTTTTCTACCACCACTTAAAGGAATTGGGTAATGAACTGCGATGCTGGATCCAGTCACCTGGTTGAAGAATTTTCTAATTGAGAGCTCCACAAAGTGGCTGTGCAGAATAACAAACTTGTTTTGATCTTTCGGTGCTACAATGTGATTTTCAAAAATGGTGGATTACTGGTATTAACTGCCACAGGGGTCTTGTGGCAGGTTCCTTGGACCCCTTCTCCCTCCTTTTCCTCACTTTTTAATGATCCATTTATTTTTCAGGCAATTCTTTCAGGAATTTGAAAGTTTAAGCAGGGGTTACATAGAGAACTAACAGGAAATGTCTCGTCTTTCCAAGTTTATTGTTGAGAGTGACCAGATGTCATTTGTTTGTGAGTGGGAAATGGGAAGTTAGATCACAGAATGTGAAATTTAAAACTCCATTTTTTAAGGGGGAGTGAAGAAGAGAAATACACAGGGAAGTAACTTTGACTCCTCGTATTGTGTTAACAAAATAGGGGCGGTGCTCCTGAGAAAGACACTAATATGAGAACATGTTTTACTGTCTGCAGAGTTTGCTCTTTTCAAAGTCTGTGTGCAAACAGCTGGTCTCTGCCTGGCTGGGCTAAGGTGTTTGGGAGCTCTCTATGGATCTGCTAAGATTATAAATCCATAAAGGGCCAGGAATAGAGGCCAATGTTCTTATTGGTCATTGTGGCCCCAAAGAATCAGAAAGTAACTTATGAAAAGTCTTTCAGCACTTAGCACTTACCAAAGCAATTATATTGATTTTTAAAACAATTTTATTTTCAGTCTCTGTGGTTTAAACTCTGGGTCAAATACTTCCAGACTGTTCTGTCTGGCTAGCTCACATCTGGCCCCCAGTCCTTTAATTGCTTGCTGACTATCCCGGAAATGCCCTCTTCATCCCTTGCTGTTGCTACAGTGGGATTTGGCAGGCTCCCACTTGGTCAGGTATTGGCCTCACCATCTCCATGGCAGCAATGTACAACAAAGATTCTGAGGGGCTTGGAATTGACAGGACAGAGGTGGGGCCTACATTCCTGTCTCCAGCCAACAATTTGCGGATCCATTTGTTTTCCTGAGAGAGAAAGTATGGAGTGTATCCCCTTGGAAGTCAAGGGGCTCCAGGCCAGACAAACAGATGAAAATTTGGAATTGGTTATTATATCCCTGAGCCAAACATGGGACAGTCAACTGAATGGGAGCTTACAGGGCAAAGGGGGTCCAAGAATTCCTACACTGTTCAGAATTTCTTGGCAGTTTTACAAAAGAAGAGGAAAAGAAAGCTCTCACCTACCTGATGGACTTTCAAGGTTAAAGGGAAGAGTCTCTCCAACGCTTCCTCACTCCTCCGGTCACAATTATTTAGTGGGTTTGCCTTCCAGGAGCCCTGCCCAAGATACTGAAATTCCACATGGACTAATTCTTGGCGCCATGAAGGCTCCATTTACACGTGTACTGAGCTGGAGAAGCCAGCCTTTGCCAGGCTCATTCACCATATTGGCTTCCTGGTCATCTGCTGTCATGGTGCCCAGGGATGGGAAACGGCAAAACACGCTTTTGTATTATTGTGTTAAAATACACATAAGATAAAACTTGTCATTTAACCACTTAAATTGTACAGTTCAGTGCCATTAAGTACATTCATCGTGTTAGCAGCCATTGCCACTATTCATTTTCAGAATATTTTCATTTTCCCGAACAGAAACTCTCTGCCCATTGTATACATTTACCCTTCCTCCATGCCCTGGTAACCCCTATTCTACTTTCTGTCTCTAAATTTACCTATTCTGGGTATGAACAGATAATGTTTTTTAAAATAGTTTCATTGGTTTTGTGAAAATAATGCATACATTTTATGCATGCTTACGGATCATAGAAACATCATAATATATTATTGTTGAATATCAGTGAATACTATCCCTGATAGCCTTCTATGCACATAGATGTATAGTAGTACCGTGAGGAGGGGGTTAGTCAGACAAACTTTACAAAATGAAACTACCCAAAATCTAGGCTTACAAAATTAAGGCTTTAGTTTTTTTTTGATAAGGCAGTTTAATTTTTCAGGAATGTAACAGAAGGAGAAATGAAAATATTGTAGGGTTACAGGTAAGTGATTCCTCACAACAAAAATATTACCTCTGAAAAACAATGAAGATGGTCAACTCCTTGATTTGTGGATGAAAATTGTCAGCACTGGCTATAGAGATGCAATGCTGTGGTGAGTAATGGTGAAGGTGGAGCGCTCAGCCCAGGAAGACAGAGGGTTGAGGCTCAGGCTTCATAGCTTTGGGGCCGCCTGTGTGGAACATCATTGTCAGAGCCAATCACGATGCAAACGAAGACAGGGAACTTGAGAGTTTCCTAGGGCCAAGCATCCTAACTCCATTGTCTTCTATGTGTTAAGATAAAAACCCAGCGGTGATCAGTAATACATTTTACATATTATTCTATCACTATAATGTGAGTAAAGGGTGAGGCTCATTAGAAGAAACAGCCTTGGTCACAAAGCTAAAGAGCGGCCCAGGTAGGCTGATTACAGAGCTCACGCTGCCTCCAAAGATGAGCAGTCATTAGATCTCCTACTGCAACAAAGGGGCTGTTCTTTAAACATTTTTATTAGTCCATGTTTGCAGTGCACAGTGCTCACACGACTCCTTGTATGGATTTGGTATGTAAATAACACATCCCAATTCTCTTTTTCACCCCCTTCCCCTTCCCTCCTTCCTTTTTCCTTCCATCTTTTGATCCCCTTCCCATTTGAGAAAGGTCTGTCTCCCTACTTTTTATTATCTATCTTTTGTTTTGCTCTTTATTTATATTTTGGTTTTCACATATCAAAGAAACCATGTAATATTTAAGCTTGTGCATCTGATTTATTTTATTTAACATTATGTTACAAGGGTAAGGGAAAGGAAATAAGGGACAAGAAAAAATCTGAGAAAAGGAAAACAATGGAAACAAAGTCTTTGTAAATAGGGAAGGGTGGAGCAGGTGAAGGGAGGGCAGGAGTATGGGGAAAAAATGAGAACCAAGACCTGTCATGTAAAGTTACAAGATCCGAATGATCAATGTAACTGTACTGTATACTTTAAGAGTACCAATAAAATCAATAAGATTTTAAAAATTATGTCACAAGGTACATCCACTTTCCTACAAATGGCTCAAGTTTATCTTTAACAAAGGGTTCTTCCTGGCAGGGCTCACTGAAGGTTGCGAGGGACAGTGGAGTCCAGCCAAGTCTGCATGTTGGCACGGCGCATTCCCACAAGTTGGCTTGTCTGCTCCTTGTTCACTGGAGTGAGAAGTGAAGTTACTCCTTCCGGAGCACAGCTCAGGACATTTAACCCCAGGAACATCGCTCCCGAAATATCTCTTTCAGCCCTCTCTTTAGCCTACCAGCACTCTGACTGACAGGCTGGCAGTTGGCAAATTTAAATGGTGGGGAGGGGGCTTCTTTTAAAAACAAAAGAACTTCTTTTGAATGAATGTTTTCTGTTGGATGCCCTAAAAAGAGAAGTCAAATCCCCTGGTAATAAACTGCCACAAACTGAATGGTCTAAAACAAGTTCACAGTGGTGTGTCACTTGGGAAAACATACAGAGAAATGCATCATTCGACAATTTCACCATAGTGTGAATGTTATAGAGTGCACCTGTACAAAGTAAGATATCTGTGCTGTCACTAGATGATAGAATCTTGTGAAGCTGCCATTATCTACACAGTCATAATTTATTGAAACACCATTGTACTGCACCTGAGTATACTCTCTCATAGTTCTGGAGGCCAGATTTCAGATGGGCCTCAATCCCTCTGAAGGCTCCTGGCCTTTTCCAGATTCTCATGTCTCATGGCAATTCTTGGTATTCCTTAGCTTATCGTGCATCACTCCAATTTTTATCTTTCTTCAAATCATCTTCTCCTTCCTCTCTTAAAAGGACATTGCCATTAGATTTAGGGACCACCTTAATTAGGATAATATGGCTAAATGCGTAACTTAATTACAAGTGCAAACATCCCTTTTCCAAGAAAGGCATGTTCACAGGTTCTGAGTGGGACCATTGAACCCTAAGCTTCATGGTGAGTGAGTAATAACAATGTTTTTCTAGTGGGTGCTCTGAGCTCCTCAATGACACTAAGCAAAAATGTCACCCATTTATTAAACTTTTACTCTGCTCTGATCAGAGAACCATTAGTGGCTATGTGGGAGCTGGGATCCACTTCCCAGAGTCACAACCAGATGGAACTGCAAATGTTGCTACATTTTGCGATTGCGTAGTGTTCTCTTTGGGGGCTAAAAATGCACATCCATTAGTTACTGAACACAAAAAAGAAAGAAAAAAAAACAGCAAGGCTCATACCCCATGAGGCTGTGTCACACGTCTATATATAATATTCTCTTGTTGATCACACAAATGCCCCATGAAGGAGTTTTGTTGAATATTTTGAACTGTCTCCAAGTGTAAGACATCTGATGGGGTTGGAACATCTGGCCAATTATTTTTGGAACATAAACCAAGTTCCTATCCAGAACATTCATTTAAACCTGCAACCTTTTGTCTCACTTTGTACCTTTCACTATGGATGGTGGTCTGAGGCCTGGGGTTTCCAGCTTCAAAGGAAGTGGAAACCAATGGATAGACTGTGGTTCCATGCTGACCAAAAGACCCTTGACCACTAATTCTCTGCTGTATGAATCCTTTTCTAAGTTAAAATTCTTCTCTCTCTTTCCTATCCATTCTATCTCATACCAAATGTAAAGAGTCTTGAAATGGATCTTTTTTTTTTTTTTTTTTTTC
>NW_022900917.1:38134666-38160961 GCF_012274545.1 Fukomys damarensis
TTTTTTTTTTTTTTTTGTACCAAAGAAAGAAGATTCTTTTCTCTTACCATTCTGTCTGACTTGGAACTTGTGCCTTCCTTAAATCCTTCCCTATACACCCAGGCCTCACAACTCATACTTTATTCTGAAATCCCAAAGGCCTAATTGCTGTACCCCTCATTAGCACTTGGCACACACCCCATTGCTGATGCTAGAAGATAGATGATGCCAATTTCGTGCCTCTTTGTATCTGTGTCTAGGACAAGGATGACTCTATGTGATGTCAATGCCATTTGAAGGATACTGAAAGCCCTTGGTACTTCTGGAAATCCCCTATCCCTGGCCCCAAATCAGTGGGAAGATACTCAATTTCACAGAATTCAGTAGCTGAATGTGTTGAATTCATTTGAGAATAGTTGTTTTCCTCTGATTCTTGTTTATCCTGAAAAATGGTAGTAGAAGTTCCTAGTTTGCTTCTATAAAATGACTTTCTGAGATCCCGATATTGTTCCAAGAAAAAAAGTGCAAAGCACCGTATCCAGTATCTGATCATTTTTATCTGTGATTCATTCTCTAATCAGAGAATTAGTGTCATAGGGACTATCAGGCAAGCATTGCTCGTCCATGGCTCCCACCCCGGGAAATGACTCTCTAGCAAGCCAGGTAGGCAGGGCAACCCCCTCCCCCCCAACCCCGCAGCCAGCTGTGGTTATTGTCGAATGCATGACTCAGTTGTAGAGAATGGCTCCTTCACTCCTCCACAGTGGCCCTTGCCAAGAGCTTGCATAAGGCCAACTCAAGTTGGGCGCTGTCCACCAGCTTTTGCAAGTACAGAATCCTCCCAACAGGCTTATATAGAAAGTTCTATTACTGTTTCCATTTTAAAACAAGAAAACTGTGCCCTGAGAGATTAAGTAACCTGCCTGAGATCTGGAGTTATACCCTGGCTGCCTGGCCTCAGAGCCTGGGCACTGGATCACTGTGCCAACCTGCCGTGTCATGGCATGATCCTTTATGTGGGAGGGACACCAGCCACCAGGCTACACTGCCGCCTTTGGGAAGAAATGGTAGACATCTTCATGAAAGTCCTGGGAAATTTGAACCTGGAAAGCAAATCACACCACATTCAATGTGATAAGAGTCCCATAGGTTGGGATGATGGCATTGTTTATGTCATGTTTTAGCAATGAAGAAATTAAGGGTTTGAAGACTCAGTTTGCTGAAGATCACCCTGTAGTAAGTGAAGGAGATATGGTTTGAGATCCAGCTGTTCTGTTCCCAAGTCCAGACTTCCTCTACCAGCCCTTTTTGGTTCTAGGAACACAGCTTCCCTCAAAGGTCAAGGAAGTACCTCCCTGACCTGGATGTTTATTCCCAGCCCCCAGCCTGGAAGAGGTGCTCACAGATTATACATTGGCAGAATGGATGGATTTGTTCCTGGTAAGTTTCCCTCAGAAAATCCCACTGAAAATGCAAATGTGTTGTCTGGCAGAGGCCTGGGATTTGTTTAGCGGTGCTCTCCCAGAGAACAAGGTTTGGAGGAATAAGAAAGGATACGGGGAGGGGCAGCCTGAGAGGACAGTGGGCCCTGGGGAATTCAAGTACAGGACCTCGAACCAGAACTGAGAAAGAGGTGGGCAGTCTTGGTCCCAGAGAGGGGCAGGGATAAGATAAACCCTACCCTTTGCCTGGCCTTTAGGGCAGAGTGATCTTGACCCCCTCCACAGTCCCTGGTGAGGCCCACTGGTGGTGCCAATCCTGGATTTGCCCTAGGCCAGAGGAAAAGCAACAAACATAGGTTTGTCCATGAGGGTCCTGTGTATATGCCCCTGTTGCTCATTCAGCCCCTCCTACCAGGTAGATATCTGCCCTCCAATTCAGAACAGTAAATGGAGGAAGGAAAGGAAGCCACATCTCTCAGCCCACCTCACCCAAGTCCATCAAGCAGGCCTGTTCCCTCCAGTGGGCTGATGCTCTCCCAGACCTTTTGCTATGTCTTTATGTACAATGTATACGTCATACACAAGAATAGGATCTCACTCTGCAGATCTTTCTGTGGCTCATCTTTTCCATTGAAATACGTTGGGCATCTCAATGTCAACTCACATAGATGAGCTGCAATCTTTTGAAAATAGCTGCATAATATTTCCTCATGTCACATACCAGACATACCACCTGCCCTTATGCCAGTCTCTCCCTCATGAACAAGGTCGTTGTTTCCGGATTTTTGCTGTTGTGAACATTGCCATCTGTAGCATTTGTGTGCAGTTTATGTCCATGGAGCAACTTTGTTTCTTAGAGATTCCATTGATCACTGTGTTTTCTTGCCACAGCTTTGTCTTAGGAAGGGAGAGAATAGGAGTGAATGTCTCCTGGACTCAGCTTTAGACAGCCAGCTCTAAGCTACCCTCCAGCCAGTGCCCAGGCATCCTGTGAACCATCCCTCCCACCCAGGTTCCCAGCCAACATCCCCGAGGGTAACCACAAGTGAGAATCCTGACTCCACAGTCAACACCCAGGTGGCCTCAGGCCTCCCGTTCCAGGGAACAGAGGCTTCTCTGCATCATTTTCTGTAATGCCAGAGGAAATCCCCGGAGAAGGCGGGCTCCCTAGTGCCTCCCAAAAGCCACTCCCACGGAGATAACCGGATGAGTGCTTTCTTCATCATCACAGTTCGCAGCTCTCAATGGCCTCCCTGGCTGCCAAAAAACTTCTCTGAGCTCATTGCTGCCGCAGCCAGACGCAGTACTTCCTAGAAAATCATCATTCCATTTACTGTTTACTCTTGGGGTGGATCACTGTTTCCCATAAGCTGTTACAGCCATAAGGTAGATTTCTGGTAAGTCACATCAGGTATCCACGGGAAGGGGAAAAGATGTTCTGTATTTTATGTTATGATGTTTAACATGCTAGAGAGAAGGAAACCATGGTTCTATTTTTAGTTCATGATTTTAAAGAAAAGGACAGTTTCATCTAGGGAACCCAAGTCATTCTCTTTCTCTGTCTTGAACTTCATCACACTGACTGGAATATGAGGAAGACACAAGAACTGTCCATCACACACTGGAGTGTACGTATTGTGCATACTTGTCATTGACGGTCTCGATTTTTGCCAAATACTTTGTGAACCACTTGTACAAATAGTTCCTGATCATTTTAATGACTTTTTTTGTTGATACAGCTTCATGCTAATTAACATCTTATATCATGGGTTTGGTGTGCTAGTTGTATATTTAAGGCACATTAAAATTTAAAATTCTCTGGAATCTAGAACAGTAGCTTACCATGATAAACCCTGAACCATATTGGATCTCAGACTTGATTCTTCTCTAGGAGAGTTAACTGAGGCTAACATAGACTGCTTGCTATTCAGACAAGGAGATCCTACCATTTACCTTTGCATTTTAAAGCATGTAATATATCACAGATCCAGAAATTTGGGGTGGGTGGAGTAGAGAACCTATTTTGTGAAAGGCAGACCAGCTTAATGCAAAACGCATGGGCTTTGGAATCAGGTCGACATACACATTTTGGTGACATTAGACAAGGTTCCTCATTTGTAAAGGGGGCACATTAAGAGCCATTTTTTAAAGCGGAGCAAATATTAAATGAGCCAATAGATACAAAGTACCTGCATGGCAGCCACCAAGGCCTTCAATGCTTGTATAGACGTGGTGATGATGCTAGCGCATGAGACCCTGACTGATGGCAGGGTTGACCTACCTCTTTCTGTAGGGTCTTCTACACCTTCAAGTAATGGGAGGGTCAAGCTCCCTAAAGCTTAAGATAAGGAAATGGAGCACAACTATGAATGTTCTAGGAGCCTATGGAGAGGGAGCAGCGTTTGGTTATTGGAGAAGCTGTGGATGGGCCCTCTCTGATGTGTTCAGGGTTCCTATACCTCATCCAATGAACGCCTTAGGGCTGAAAAATAAATAAGTAAAGTGAAGTGTTTAGTATCTCCTGAAAAAAGGAAAAAGTGAGACTCGGTGCAGAATTTCTTTAGAACAGGAAGAGACAGCATAGTGACATAGTGAAAGGTGTGGCCCCCAAACCTGGCACCTGGGCTTGACTCTTGCTTCCACTGCACACTGGCACTAAAACAGCACATGCATAGGCACTGGGATAGGAGTATGACTGGGGCATCAAAGGACAGTGAAGAGGCTGGCACAGCTGCTGAGGACTCAGCAGAGAGAGGGAGAGGCTGCAGCATCCCGAGGGGCACTCATCAAGTCCATCATAGGAAAGCTGTTCCTATGATCTGCTGGAAGCTGGGTCAGGCAGATGAGCCTGGGAAGGGACAGTTCAGGGCTTCGAAAGGAATTTTAAGAACCTCAACTGGTACCTAGAGTTGAGGAGACACTTGGCAGGTCTCCAAGAAGATGAGGGATGTCATCTGTCTTAGTCCATTTTTCCTAATTTATATTATCCATAGCACAGAGCAAATGCCTGCTTCTCTAGGCATGAAATAGAAGTTGTGTTATGCAGTTTTAATACTATAATGGTAATGATAATCATCCAATTTCTCATCCCCAAAAGGGAAAGGAAATCCTACATCACAGGCATGTTAGTCTCAAGTAAGAGGTCCATTGGATCAGGGGAGTCTGCTGGGGCAGTTTCTGCAGGTGGAAGGATGAAGCATGGCCTCGGAGACATTTACACCTGACCCAAGCTTGGACCTCGGCTCTGGTCCTTAACAACCATGTGATCTTGGGCCAATGGGGACAGCAGTGCCTATCCACAGAACTGTTGAAAACATCAAACAAGACACACAGCATGTACCCTGAGCATCACCCACAACTGATGTGACTATATGCTGAACTGTGTACCACAGCTGAGCGGGCATCTGGGTTCTATAAACTGGGTTTCTTCTTTCCTTGTTTTCTGGAAATAGGAGGCACAGAGAGATGATAAACAGCATTGCAGACTGACAGCACCAGAGGCCCATAGCAGTAGATAGAAAGACCATCCTAGACGTATCCTCACATGGTGGGCTATGGCAGGTAGTTGAGGGATTTCTTAAGCTTATCTAAATTTAAATGCAGTGAGATTTATTGTCCTTTTGAGCAGGGGATAGAGGTACACCCCTCACCTGCCTCTGGGCTGGGTCCCGTCTTCCTTAGCCTCCATGTGGTGTGGGGTCATCCTTCCCCAGCCCCCGGATCCAGCCTGCTGGTGAAGGACAGGGTGAGGGATAGAAGGCTTGCACCAGCTGAGTCTCTGAAGCTCTACTGAGTTGGCCCACCCTTAGAAGATGCACTCAGATGTGGTGCCGAGAAAACAACTCGCTTCCTGCAGAGACTTCAAAAGCCCACACCCGGTCTACGGCTGCACATTTTTGCAGCTGAAGGAGAAACTGCTGGAATAAGAATTTCCCTGATGTCATCGGGATCCTGCCGACTGTGTTCTCCTGGAGACATCAGGGAGTTGGCTCAGGAAGGGCTGGGTGGGAAGTGATGCAGCTTTGGACAAAGACACTGGGCTCTTCACAAAGGGAGGTAAGGTGGGGCTTGGAGTTTGAACTTTCGCCTGCCCTCAATGGCAATAGAAGTTCTGGTCCTAAGACTGAGGGTAAGGAGAGCAAAGATTTAGAGAAAGTGTTATGAGCAGGGCAGGTGGGGCTTTGTGAGAATCTCTGAAATCTTCCTTTCTCCTCTCACCTTACCCTTTCCAAAAGGAGAAGTCTTTGTCCTCATGGATTTATATTGGTGATTCTAGTTCCTGTTATGGCATCATTTTGAGATGCCTAGAACACTAAAAGGAACTCTTATTCCTATAGCTGATTCTTGATCAGAATAGGAAATTTCCAAGAACTTGAGACTTGTGATTGTGCCAGAAAGCAAAGAACATGTTTAAAACCAGCCCCGGAGCCATCAGAGTCCTCCTGGCCAAAGACGGAGAAGTTTTTGCTTTGTTTTGTTCTGCTTTTTGAGACACTGTCTCACTGCATAGCGCAGGTTGCTCTTAGCTGCCCAAAGGCTCAAAGATGAAGAGTTTTTAACATCACAGAAGAATACTAACTTCTATGTATGGAAAGGTGGCAGTATGGGAATCCATGGGTTCACACTGATAAGAAGAGAACCCCTAATTGGTCACACTTAGACGTTGCTTGGATACTAATTTCTCTGAAAATTGACAGAAGGAAGAATAAGAATACATCCCACCACTGTGTGAACTGTGCTGCAGAGTAACCCAAGAGCGTTAAGATTGAGTTCCTCTTTAGGTAAGAATACCCAATAAAGAGTAAAATTAGAAACTTGGGATTTTACAGTACCTCAACAAAATAATGGATTCAGACATGATCATCAAAAGATGCTAAAACTGGTAAAATGTTGACAGATAACTTTGTGGGGGGCTATTACTGAAAATTAAACCAAGGGCCTTTGCTTGGAGTTGTTTTTATTTTTTATTTTGAGGCGAATTCTTGCTAAGTTACCCAGGCTGTGTTCAAACTTGTGATCCTCCTACCTCAGCTTCCCAGAGTGCTGGTATTAAAAATGTGTTTTACTACATCAGGCTGGACAGAAAACTTAAACACAGAAAATATACAGCAGATTTAGCCAGATGCATTGGCATGTGCCTGCACCCCCAGCCACTCAGGAGGCTGAGGCAGGAGAATGCTTTGAATCCAGGAGCTCAGGGCCAGTCTGAGCAACATATTGAGACCACTACATTTAAAAAAGTCAAAAAGTAAAAAAGAAAGAAAGAAAGGAAGGAAGGAAGAAAGAAAGAAAGAAAAACAAAAAGAAAAAGAAAATCAAAACCCTCAACCACAGCAAACTACATCAAGTTTTTTTTGTATATAAAAATTTTAGAACAGGACTTTAGGTATAGCTCAGGTAAGCACTTGCCTGTCACGCATGAGAACCACATCTATTCAATCCTCAGAACTATTAAAAAAAAAAAATAGGGCCAGGGATTTAGCTTAGTGGTGCCATTGCCCGCCTCCCAAGCACAAGGACCTGAGTTCGATCCCCGATACCAAGAAAAAAAAAAAAGAAAAAAATTAGACCAGACAGATTCAAATTAACTTTTAGATTTTTCTCTATCCAGTGTGGTTGCCACATGTAGCCTCCAAATCCTTGAATGTGAATGATGTGCTGTCATCTGATTTTGAAGAATATAGAAAAATATAAAATAGCTCATTTATGTTTTTTATATTAATCACATTTTGAAATGATAGCATCTTAGCTATTTTACATTGAATAAAACATAGTATTAAAACCAATTTCACCTACTTATCTTCACTTTTAAATGTGGCTTCTACTGTGTTTAAAATGAAATATGTGGCTAGAATTCTCTTCCCACTGGATAGCACTGCCTTAGACCTAACTTCAAGTCTGCAGGGAATTGTTTGTAGCAGAACACATTTTTTAAAATGCCAAAAGAAGACAAGTCTAGAGTGTGGGAAATCCTACCCCACACTCAGCTTACTTTCTACAACAATTTAATGGTTTTAGAGCAAACAGGGAAAAGGAGTGGCTTTAGATTGCAGTAGATATAACAACCAGGTGCACAATATAAACCTTATTTGTTTCCTAAATAACAAATAAAAAGAGACTTTGGAGATGATCTGGGAAACCTGAACATTGGGATTGGGTTTTAGATCGTATTAAGGGTTTATTGCTTATTTTGTTAGAAGTAATGATGGTGTTATTGTTAAGTTTTTAATAATGTGCTTACCCACTAGGGGCCATATAACTGAGTATTTGTGGGTAAAATTCTATGGCCTCTGAGATTTTCTCTAAAATGCTTGGAGTAAGCACACATGGTGGATAGGTGAAACCAGCTTGATAAAATGTTGATTATTGATAAAATTTGGTGATAAAACTATCGGGGTTCATTATATTCTTCTATTTTTCACATGTTGAAAAGTTGGAGAATTTAATTTATATAAATGTATGGTATGATATTTTATAAAATATATTGTTGTTTAACTTTTTTTTTTGGTACCAGGGATCGAAACTCGGGACCCTATGCTTGTGAGGCAGGTGGCAGAACCACTGAGCTAAATCCCTGGCTCTTAGCTGTGCTGTTTTTGTTTTCAGTTCCTGGGACATTTAACATGCAATTGGTTAGTCCAGTCAAGGTATGAAACTTTAGAAGTCAGAATCCAAAGAAAACAGGAAGTCAGAAAGGACTCATTCTGGACTCTGACCATGTGGCCATAGGTAGTACCTGTGTTTCCATGAGGAAAACAGGTTGACCAGGGGCCAGCTAAGAGGCCCTGGATTCCTAAGGAGGGAGCAGTGTTGATAGGGCCTGAGACAAGCATTAGGGGGAGTCTGGGCAGGTCAACTCAGTTCCACGCAGGCCGCACAGATGGGCACTGTGGCTCAGGGTCTGGACTGCAAGTAGTATATCTGGAAGCAATGAGGCCCCAGGTTCATGAGAGGGGCTAAGTACTAACAATTTCAGCTTGTTTACTGACAATGGATGAGATATCCATAGCCACAGAGCACCGGGTTGTGGAGAATGGACACCCAGAAAGAAGAGAAGAGAAAAATCCAGAAGCTAGTGGTGGCTGAAATTATCAGGCTATGAAAATTCCCAATACATTTGTCTCTGCCAGTGGTAAACTGCCCTACTGATTGCACGTGGCTTCCTTTCTGGCAGTAAGTGGACGAGGCCAACAGCAAAGACAAGGGTGTTCCTGTTTTACCTCTTGTGGGAATCCTAACTGACCACCTAAACTTCTTTCTCTCTCCATATCTATAATCAGGTTACTGTTGAGCCATCCCAGCTCTTTAGAATAACTCTTCTTTTTATTCTATTTTAGAAATCAGCTCTCAGAGGACAAACCTATTTTCTCAATTGCCAGAGTTTCTCATTTGCCAAGTTCTGATATTATCTTATTTCATTTGTGCTGCTATAATGAAACACCACTCAATAGAAAATGTATAGGCAATAGAAATTTATTCTCACAGTTCTGGAGGCTGGCAAGTCCAAGATCAAGTGCTGTTAGGTTCGGTGTCTGGTAAGGCTGTTATCTGCTTTCAAAATGATACCTTGTTCTCTGTCTGCTCCTATGATGGAAAGAGGAAGAGCAAAAAGGGACAGATGCTGTTGAAGCTTCTTTTATAAGGTTATTAGTGCCATCTCTCTTAAAAGCCTCACCCTCTAGTCCTGTGTCACTGGGGTCTAAATTTCAACATGGATTTTGGAAGAGTCACATATATTCAAACCACAGCCGATGATAGCCTTCATGCTACTACTCTTCAAGATGTAAACAAGTGATGGTACTAAAAATGAACTTCTCTCAGCTCAGGATTTGCGAAGCATTAACAGTATAGATATGCTTTGCATAGGACTTGCACAGGCAGGGACTCCATTTAATCTTACCTCACCTTTTGGCCAATTGTGTGACCTTAAATAAATCCTTAAGCCTTGGTTTGTTAATAATGCATACCCTTGACATTATCATGAAAAACTGACCCCAAAGAGTGTCTGGTACAGCTCTTAGGGACTTGATAAATGACAGCTGTAGCTGTTGTGTTATTGCTGTTGCACAATATATAACACAATATAGAGGTGGTCCTGGCTAAGTGAGCTTTCCTTGGAGGCTAACCTACATGCCCAAATTCGAAGATTAGATCTGCTTCCACCTTCCACATGCAAATCTGAAGTATTTGACATCTGCTTGTTTCTCTGGGCTACCAACTTCCTAGGGAGCCCTGTGGGGTGGAAATGGACACCTGCTCTCTAGTGGTCACAGTTAACCTATGCCCTATATATAGGTTTCGTTCTTCTTTTTCCCTAAGGATACAACTTGTATCCTTTTTGTCCTAAGGCCCCACCCATATGCTTTCCTCTTCTTCAGTAGGCTCCTTGGGAAGAATTAATGACCCATAACGCTTAGTGACTTACCTTCAAAGGATACTTGCTTTTGAGCTCAGCATAAAGTTCAAAATCACCAACCTGTACTGGCTCCTGTCAGATTTCTCAAGTGCCTGGCACCTAGAAGATACTCATCAAATAGATCATTCTAGTCACCCCACAAGGGTGTTTTCCTGTTCCAGTTACTAAGAAAGTCAGCCCTGAGGAAGGGCCCCAGACTAACATTTCTTTAAGGGTTGAGAATAATTCTAGTCAGAGCTGTAGGCACTTCTTGCTTTACTGTGCTTTGGAACTATTAAAGCCCTGCTTCTGAGGCATGGACTCCCAGGGGAAGTGACAGAAAGCTTACCACTTAAGTCATTTGTGCTTTGACTGCCCAGGCCTGAAAAAAATGCCCTTGGGAGCAATCCTGAAGTGCAGGAGGATAAGTTAAATGGCTTAATAGATTCTGGCAGCTTCAGAAAGGACTAATGGCTTAACATTAATTGGGCGCATGCAGTGTAGATGAATCTCTGAAGAGGAATTTCAGATTTGCCCATTCAAAGCATCACATCAGTTGACTCCCAAGCTGATATTGGTTATTAAAGAAATGTAAATTCTGGATACTTGCTTTGACCTTTCTACTCCAGATGCAATCACTTTTCTTCTCAGTGGCATGTTGAGGACCTACTATGTGGCAGCCATTATGCAGGGGTTGGGGGTGGGATCTAGAGGTAGATGAAGTTACTGAACCTATATCCTCATGAGCCTCCATCTTGGAAGGCAGAGAAAGGATTTAGAAAGCATTGAGGCAGATGCCAAGTTGAAGGTCCATCCGAGGAAGGTACGTTGGTTGGCAGGGCTGTGGCTCTGCCTGGAATGGGAGGTAGCAGAGGAAACTTCCTGTGAATTGGGGACTAGAGGAATTGTTGAAGAAGGACTCTGAGCCAAGGGTGCAACATGTGATTCATGCTGGGAGTTATATGAGGACACACATGAGCCAGAGGAAGGAGGTCATGGGCTGGGCAGGTAGGTAGTAGCCAGATCCCAAAGGGCCCTTACAGCCCCACAGGAGGGTCTACTTGCACTCCAATGTGAAAGTGAATCACCAGAGTATTGGAACACTGACATGACATATGAAGCTTTGGGCTATGGAAAAGGCATGCTCATAGTGCAGAAAACACATGTAACCAGGGACCAAATCAGAAGCGTCCAGGATAGGAACTAGGATGTGAACCAGTATTTGAATTCTTGCTGCTCATTCTGTAGAATGGGATATTGGAGAGGTCACTTAACTTCTGTGAGCTCCTTCTTCAAGTGAAGGAACAAATGAAAATTTGTGCAACAGAAAGTGTCTTAGGACCTTTGGTTGCAAGCAACAGAAAGCCACCTTGAACTAGCTTAGGAAAACAGAATTTTTATTTATTTTATGTATTTATTTATTTTTTTGGTACCAGGTATTGAACTCGGGACCTTGTGCTTGCAAGGCAGGCAGTGGAGCAACTGAGCTAAATTCCCAACAGGAAAAAAGAATTTAATGGAAATGTCATGTTGCTGGGAAAAAGGGCAGGGACTTGGGAGTCTTCAGAATGCCAGGAACAGTTGCTGCTGGCCCTCTCTATCATCTTTGCTCCCCTCTGAGCATGGGTGCCATGTTCCTGTTTACAGGACTCAGATCTCAGAGCTAGACCACCCATGATTCTGTTTCTTCTTCCAGTTCCTGTTTGTTATGGTTTGGATATGGCTTGAAGTGTGTCCTCCAAAGTTTTGTGAGCCAGGACTCTCTATTAGTTGCTTTCCATGGCTGAGACAAAATACATAATATATAAAATTTAAAAGAGAAGACATTTATTTATTACTACTCAAGATGAACAAAAAGTCTTTTTATTTTGAGATACAGTCTCACAAAAATCTCTAAGTTATCCAGGCTGCCCTTGAACTATAATAACAGACTTCAAGCCAGAAACATCATGGCAGTAAGGTGCAGCAGAGGAGCATCTTTGGGGAGACACTTCATATTTAAACCATAGCAATCTTGCACCTCAGTGTGACTTCACTGAGTTGGTGGAAATTTTAAGAGATAGGGTCTACTGCAAGGGACTTAGGTCATGAGGGCACTGTCCTTGAAAAGGACTGATGTAGTTTTCACTAAACTGAGTTAATTCTCCTGATAGTGGGCTGTTATAAAGTGAGGCTACCCCATATATTAGCACTCTCTAGCATATGGCTAGCTCTCTTTTTGTTTCTCTGTCATGTTGTGAAGCAGTCTTCCAGCTATCAGACTCCTGCATCAAATAAACTTCACTTTTTATACTCAGCCTCAGATATTTTGTGATAGCAACAGAAAACAGACTAATACACAGTTAGATAAATTCTGGAGAGAATTTTGATTGATGGGATTAGGGCCAAGTGCTCTTCTATCAACTAGTCAATGTAGACAGTCATGTGTGTTATTGTTTAGATCTTAAATGTTCCCCCAAAGTCTCATGAATCAGAGGTACAGCTTTTGGAAGGAGACTGGATCATGGGGTAATATATTCATCAGTAGATTAACCCATCGATGAGTTTACGGCTGAATGTGCTATTAGGAGGTGGGACCTGGTCTGAGGTGGATCACTGAGGGCATGATCTGAAAGGGTGTATTCTTGTGCTTGTCTTATCCTTTCTCTCTCTACTTCCTGAGTGCCATGGAATGAGAAGCTTTCCTCTACCTTGTCCTTCTGTCGTATTCTTTCTACCTTGAAGGTGGCCAACCATGGACTAAATTCCCTAAAATCAGGAGCCAAATTAAAGCTTTCCTCTTTTAAATTGTGGTGTCAGGTATTCTGTCCCAGTGGCAGGGAAGTGATTAATACAGGGGCAGATAACATAAGTGACTCAAATTGAGGCTGGTTGCTCCTCTTTAGTCAATAAAATATAACCATGGAAGCAGCAGCTAAAGAAATGATCGTAGTTCCCACTCAAAACACAGGGTTATAGTGGGAGGAAGATTATTTCCTAAGAGTATGAGTTCAAAGCCTTTTTTATGAACTGAATGTTTTTGTCCCTGCTCCTCAATTCATAGGTTTAAGCCCTAACCCCAGTGTGATGGCATTTGGAGGTTGCACCTTTGAGTGCTAATTAGGTTTAGGTAAGGTCATGAAGATGGAACCTCATGATGGGATTATTGCCTATGTAAATTGAGGATAATTAGAAGTTTCTTCACATGCACCAAGGAAAGGACACAATGAGAAGTTGTCTACATTCCAGGAAGAGGGTTCTCCAAGACCAAATTTTCCAGTACCTTGATCTTGGGCTTCCCGGTATTCAGATCTGAGAAATAAATGACTATTGCTTAAGCCACCCGATCTGATATTTTGTTATAGCAACCCAGGCTAAAGTGGGATACAATCCTAGAAAAACTACAGATATGCTAGACAGATAAAATTCAATCGACATTGCAAAATGCTTTATAGATTTGCAACATCATATAAATATATTGTTCACTCTCTGAGAGTGGCACTTCTTCAGCCTCATCTTTCTCATTTTAGAGAGTAGAATAGGTACATAGTAGGGACTTTACAACAATGGTATTGAGTTAGTAAATGTCACAGATTGAGTTAGTGGATAGCATTACACACAAGGGAGTCCAAGTATTTATCAAATCCACATGAACCATGGAAATCACATGCAATTAATATAATCCTTGAAACCTCCTCAGGGAGGTGCCATATTGAAAAACCACTTACCATCACTCAATAAATTTGACAGAACCCTTTTTCCTCCAAGTTGGAACATATCACTGTTTCCTTTGGCTCTTATTTCAGGATGATGCTTTATGAGAAAATATATTAACATCAGAATTTCATTCAGCATGGTGAGTTGCTCAGGATCTCAGTTTCTGGATGTGGGCCCATTTTATAGAATAGAAGGTGGAACTGAGTGCTTTGTTTACATTGTTACTTTTCTTTTACACTGATGAACAAATATAGCTCAGATTATGTAAATCAAATGGGCATTTAGTGTCATATTCTCATTTATTTATCTGTATAGTGTCTGGTATTCATCTTTTAGATTTTGGAGTATATATATTCAGTGAGTTAAAAGACCAGTAACTATGTTCACTACAGACTCTCCAGTGCCCATGACTGTCTGGCACGTAATAGGTCCTTAACAACTATGTGTTTTAGGAGAGAGTCGATGAATAATAGAAGAAAAAGTTGTGATGGATTCAGAGCATATGTTAGCCAGGCAAAACATCTAAGATAATCAGCTTAAGGAGAGGAAAGGTCTATTTTTTCTCATAGTTTCAGAGGTTTCAGTTCAGTGGTTAGTTGGCTATGTCCCGTTGGGCCTGTGCCAGCACAGAACATCATGGCAACAACACGTGGCAAGGGAGGTCTCTTTACCTCATGGAAGCCAGAAAGCAATGAAAAAGAAAGGGCTTGGGGCCTAATAGTTCTCTCAAGGAAATACCTCTACTAGGCCCTATTTCATAGATGTGCCATGGCCTTCTAGAATGCCACAGGCTGATGACTAGTCTTCCATACAGGGCCGTTGAGGGATATTTAACATCCAAACCATAACGCAAAGTAGGACCTATCTCTAGAGATTGTCCTCTTGACTTTTGCTCCAAACTCTATCCTGTTTGATTCTCCAGGAAGGCTTACCTGACTTCCTCAGGTTATCCAGACCTTCACTCCCATCCCACTTCTACAAGTAACCTAGTGCCTTTCTTTCTCATGGGCTTGGCACATCTCAACTGTCTGCTCACTTGTGTTTGCTCACCAGACAGTAAGCTCCCTGAGGGTGAGGTCTTGTATGGTTGCCTTCACATTCCAGGTCTGTGAGTGAGAGAATGAAACCATTGGTGAGGCACTGGGTGTGGAGAAGAGGGAATGAGTAGGTGTGAGGCAGCCTGGCAGGGTTTGGCCTCAGACAATGGGTTGAGCGCCAGTGGAGAAAAAGCTTTGTGGACTTAGCTAGACATGGGATGAAGACAAGCACGGTGGCTGGATGACCAGAGACCCATGACAAAGGCAGTGTGGTCCTAGGGATAAATACCTTGACTCTGGCTTGTGATTGCCTGAGTCCAAATGTCAGACTCCCTTAAGATTCCTGGCCACTTAAGGAGCTGTCTGTGCCTCTGTTATCCTCACTGGTAGATGGGACTGTAAATGGAACCAGCTCACAAGTTACTAGGATGGTTAAGCTGAGCTTGGGTACCCAGGGATGTCACCACTATCCTCCTCTTCCTTGGGCATGTCCCATTTTCCTGAGGCTCAGCAGAAAATGCAGTGTGAACTACAGTGAGCTCTGGGCCTTTGACCTTTAACTGTATTCTTTGGAATTCCAGTGCACAGACAGCTCTTTTCTACCCTTGACTTTGTAGGTGGCCATTATGTCTCCCCATGGCCTCATGCAGTCATAGATGAGAGGATTTGAAGATGGCTGGATTAGGGTAGCTGAACTGGATTAAAGGTGTGATACTGGCATTAAGCGTGTGATGCTGGGATTAAGGGTCCCCCACTCTGGGTGTGGATGGCAGTATGGAAAATGCTGGATGGGATAAAAAGGAGGGGTAGGCTTTCTGCTGCTGCTACTGCTGCTGCTGCTGCTGCTGCTTGCTGCTTGCTGGCTTCTTGGCTGCCCTGCCACCCTGTCTTACAGCCAGCCAACTATGGATGGAAACCTCTACAGACTTAGACACAAAGCCCAAGGAAATGTCAAAGGGTAGCAAGCCAGGACCCCAATATTAGCTGAAGAAGTTCCAAAAGCAGGCAATATCAGCAAGGCCTGACCCGGGGACAGGATCTGGCAGTCCTCTCTCCCAACTAGAAAGCTACTGCTTCCCTTGTACATTCTCAAATGGCAACCAGAGGGTTCCAGTACCTACAAAAGGTGGAACTGGGAGGATGTGGACTTCTGCAATCTATGGAAGACTTTTCTTGGAGAAAAATCTATATATCTGAATGACCAAAGAGAAGCATGAGAAAGAGTGAGTGGTAAAATCTGTGCCAGGCCATTCACAGGGTTTCACTGGTGTCCTGGGGTCCACATGCACTTCCAGAAGACTGAAGTGTGCCAACCCTACAGGGAATTGAAGAATGTCTACATCAGACCTGCCTCTTAGGCCTACAGTATCGCCTGCCCTTCCAGGTCTGTGGTGCAGGACTGCCTTCTAAATACAACATGCCAAAATTAGATGTCAACAAAAGGTGCTACACACAGAATATGGAGAGGTAAATTTCTAACTCTGATGGAACACGGCCAGTTGGTGAACTAGGGAAAGCCCACCAACGAAATGCTGGGTAAGCCGGCCTGGACTACACCCTACTGCAAAAGAAGTAGTGCCATATTTGCTCCTTCTGGGTGAAAGGAGAGCATAAGAGAGGAGGGGAGTGCCCATACAGGTGTGAGAAGCCTACAGATCCAGATTACCTCCTTGCTGATCAGAATATTAAAGACCAGTATTACAGATTTAATGACCCTGGAGCAGATAAGCTTCCAAAGTGGGCTTCAACAATACCTCATCTAGACCGGAGGATAAGACTGTCACCACACAATATGCTGATGGTCTGGGTGATACCATTACTGAGACAGATCTCAGAAATCATTTCTACCAGTTGGAGGATCTGGATGATAACTGTTATACAGAGGCAGCAGTCTGCTTTCATCCATTTTGCCACAAGATGGTCTATGGAAGTGCTGCTGAGAAGTCCTTTAATAAGTTGATTGTCAATGGCCGCAGACACAATGTGAAATGGAGAAGATCCCAGGAAGCTAGGAAAGGAAAAGAGAAGGATGAGACCACAGATTCTGGGTTCAAGTTAAGGCCTGTTCCTGGACAGCCAAAAGCTGTTCATCTTCCACCTGCAGCAAAAGAAGACACTTCTGCCAGCCACCTCAACCTGCCCCAAAGTGGTCCTCCAGCACTGGTGAACCTTGCTCTGCCACCGCCCCTGAAGGTTGCGTGCCCTACCCCCAGGTTTTGGCCATACCTGTTCCATCCAATGGAACCACCCCTTCTTTCATGGGGGCTCCAAAGCCAATTTGCTATCCTTCCCAGGATCCTCAGCAGATGGGAGCTCATGCTGGAAAGCACAGCAGCCCTAGCACACTCTCACCACTCTGGATAGGAGCTCTATGGAAGGAAAGGTGCTTTAAAATACATGAATGTTGGAATTAAATACAATTTTCCTTCCTTTGTAGTTTCCATGATAGCTGAATGTGTTCAGATATGGGCAGTTGGAAAATGACACACATGCTTCCTTACGTGTATTCAAAGGATAAGCTGCCATGAGCACAGCTGATTACTTCTACACCATTACTGAGAAAACCTGGTGTTTCTTTCCCTTAAACCTGTAGAAGGACAAGCAGATGAATCTGTTGGCATATCCAACAGAGTTACTATCCCAATTATATATTCATTTTGTGCCTTGTTTGGGTGAAAGGCAAAAACTGACCTGTAGTAAAAAATCTTTTGACCATTTTTATAACTACTGGATATTTTCTTTCTTTCTTATCACCTAAAAAACATCAATATTAATCATTGTAGTGGCATCTGATTTAACTCTTTTGAAGACACACCCTTAGAGAGACAAGCAAAAACCAACACCCAGAGCAACCCAAATATTTTCTTTCCTCTCCTTTTCCTCAAGTATTCCTAAGGGAATCTAATAGTTTTACTTCTTTGCACTATCAAAAGGAAATAAAATGAGGACTGGGGATATAGCTCAAAGGTACAGTGTGTGCCTAGTATGAATAAGACCCTGGGTTCAATCCCAAGTACCAGAAAGAAAAATGGGAAAAAAAAATCCACAAAAGTAAAAGTTACCTTTTATTTTTATCATTTATTCATTTTTTTCAGCTTTAATTGAGTTTATTGGTACAATTTAGGGATACAGTACAGTTACATTCATTGTTGGGATCTTGTACCTCTGCATGACAAGTCTTGATTCTCATTTTTCCCCTTACCCCTGCCCTCCCTTCACCCCCTCCTCCCCTCCCCATCTACAAACACTTTATTTTATTTTTATCATTTATATGGAAACAAATTTTTATGGAGCTGTATATCATTGAAGAATCCTCGTGTCTGGGATGAAATTATTCTGAAAAACTTCCTATAAAATACTTCAACATGCCAAAAAGAAAGGCTTTGGAGTATGTTTGAGTGGAAGACTTGTGACTACTACTGCAACGTTGTGAGTCTCTGGCATCTCATTGTAATCCCCTGCTTCTGGGCAGAGGACTATTTGGCCCTAGAATGTCGGGATGTAACTAAATTGTAGATGTAAGGGAAATTTGATGTGTTGTTTTAAAATAATTAAAATGGTCAGTTTTCTAAAAGTTGCAGAAAAAAAGAAGAAAGAAATTACAGGGTGTAAACAGCATGGGTGGCTCCTGCTGGGAGGTCAGACAGGCCCAGCCTGAGGCTGAGCTGGCTTTGGTAAGAGATTCATAGTAGGGTTTTGCTGCTTGTTTGTTTATAGATGTGGGTTCTGAGGTCAGAGAACCTGTGTTAAGGCTCATCTCTCAGCCTGATATCTGGAGAATCTTGAAATCGTGACCAAACCATTCAGAGCCTCACAGAACATGGATAGTAGATGCCTTCCAGGGTTAGCTGTGTGGAGATGGTGCATGGTTTTTCATCGGACACGGCGACCTCAGGTTTCTCAGTGGCCTGTGGGCACCCATGTGCTTGAGATCTCTGAACAACTCTGGCCTCTTTTAACCTTTGTTGCCGCTCATCTCCCACCCCAGCCACCCAGGACTCTGCTGCTTCCCCAGGCTTCTCCACCTGCTGGTTCCTCTGCTCAGCTGTTCTTGCTCCAAGTCTTTCCACTTCATTCTGGTCTCTACTCAGTGTCGAGACCCCAGCGAGCCTGGTGGGTCTCTCTTATCAAGTAGCTTCCCTGCTGCTCACTCTGTGGCTCCTGCCCCTCCTTACTTTCTGGACCTGCCCTCACACATGCCTGGTGTTATACTCACAGTCACTGCTGGGCTGTCTCTCCTTCCTGGAGTGGAAGAATCATGAGCATAGATACCTGTTCTGCCTCCTTCACTGACGTCTCCCAGTGCTTAGAGAGCAGAGTAAGAACTCAGTTGTATTTGTGGGTTACCTGACATACTGTCAGAGCGCATTAAAAGTTGCTTGTGATGCTAAAATGTGATCGAAATCCCTACAGCAAAGCAGTTACGTAGGTTGGGGCATGGACTCTAGAGTGGTATCTGGGCTCGAGTCCAGACCTGCTCTTTTCTTTCGGTACAGTTGGGAGTGCAGCCTCTGGCCCAGGCTCCACGGTGTGATGAGGAGTAAATAGGTTGATCCTTGTGAAGCCTATACAGCAGTCCGGGGCAGAGGAAGCAGCTTCCAGAACCTGGTAGGCTGTGTGATGGCAACTGTGGCTCATGTTGGGTCACACTCAGCAAGACACTCAGGTCTTTAAAAGCACAGCTGTCAAAATAACATTTCTCCCTCTTATACAATTTTTTAGTTTGTGCCTTTTAAAAAGTCAATTGAAGGCAAATTCAGGTATCCTAAAATTAAGCATTTAAAAGCATGTAGTTCAGTGGCATTTAGTACATTCAGTGTTGTGCAACAATCACTCTGTCTATCTCTGAACAGTTTCATTCCCAAAGCAAACTCTATACCCATTTCACAGTAGCCTTCTAGCTTCCCTTCCCTCAGCCACTGGAAACCGCTAGACTGCTTTCTGTCTCTATGAATTTACCTGCTCTGGATATTTCACACAGATGGAATCGTGGACCGTGATCATTCGTCAGTGATCATTTGTCAGTGACCTTTTGCACTTAGCATGTTCTCGAGGCCCATCCACATCATGTTGTGTCAGTACTTCATTCATAATACCCCACATATGAACACAATCCATATTGCTAATCCATTTGTTCACTAATGCACACTTAGGTTGTTTCCACCTTTGCACTATCTTGAATAGTGCTGCTGTGAACACTTGTGCACAGTAGTGCACCTTAACCACAGGGGATATGTTCTAAGATGTCTGATAGTACTGAACCCACCATATAAGATGTTTTTGATAAAAACCTATGATAAAATTTAATTTATAAGTCAGCCACAGTAAGAAATTAACAATAGCTGATAATAGAACAATTACAGCAATATACTGCAGCGAAAATTATGTGACTATAATCTCTCTCCAAGATATCTTGTTCTACCTTCCTCACCCTTCTTCTGATGTGCAGCGATACACACCTACAGAATGAGCTGATGCACCGCCAATGACAAGGTCGTCGTGAGTTCCTGTCGGGTTACTACATGGGGGTTACTTGAACACAAGCCTTTTGACGCCTTGACAGTTGATCTGATAACTGAGATGGCTACTAAATGACAAAACGGTATGTATCATATACAGCATGGATACGCTACAAAAAGGATGTCCTAGGCAGCGTGAAGCAAGATGACAGCTTCAAACTTCTATGTGTATAATTTGAAACTTCTCAATTGCTTACTTCTCGGAATTTTCATTTACTATTTTTGGATTGAGTTTGACCTCAGTCAACTGAAACCATGGAAAATCACAGGGAAGATAAAGGAGGGCTGTTATACATGTTTTTGTTTTAATATCTGTTTTGACATTCTTTGCAGCATATCTAGGAGTGGAATTGTCGAGTCATACAGTAACTCTATATTTAACTTTTCAAGGTGCTGCCTTTCCCGTGTAGATGTGCCATTTTACATTCCCACCAGCAGTGCAGGACAATTTCAATTTCTCCATGTCCTGATAACACTTGTTATTTTCTGTTTTTTTTTTTAAATAGCCATCTAGTAGGTGTAACATGGTATCCCATTATGGTTTTAATTTGCATTTCCCTATGACTAATCATGTTGAGCACCTTTTCACAAGCTGTATGTTGCTGAATCAGAGGCAGACTTGGTTTGATGGCCCTGATGGTTGTGTGGCACAGGAAAATATATTTAGAGAATTGCTTTTCCCTTTTATTGCCAGGATGCAACGGGGGTCTGTGTTACCTCCATGTGTCACGCAGGAATTGGACATCACATCCCTTCCTCTGTCAATCAGAAACTGTACTTGGCTCAGTAAAAGGGTAATTGAGCCATGGAGTAGCTCAAAACACAGACTATGGTTGTCCCTATCCCACCTAACTCCTTGACCTTGGGCTGCATGAGTCAAGGTCTTTGGCATGGTTTCTGAATCCAACAGTAGTAACTACCTCAAAGGTTGTTGTGAAGAGTAGATGAGTTAATATCTAAAAAGCTAGCACTCAGTAAGGGGCAGCTATTTTATCCTCTACATTTTGTATTTTACCTTCTGGCGGACACAGGCTATCACGTTCATGTTTGTTCTTTGGCTCTGCTCACTATCCTCCTCAGAGCTCTTTATGAGCTATGTCTTCCATTTGATCTACATAAGGACTCTCTTATCTGCTATTTGTCTGTGCCAGTCTTCAAAGTAAAAGGAGTGTGGTCTCATGTAATAGCTCATCTTGTGTCCAAGCAAGACTTTGATGAAACTCTTTATAAATGGTGCATCTCTGATCATCAGACATAGAACCAGGAACACAGAAGGGAAGACCCAAAATGTAAAGGCCAGATTAGTTCCCACACCACAACCACCTGTGGACTTCAGGGTAGAGAAGAAAATTTGCTTCTTCTGGCTCAGACTTCCCTGCATTGACTGAATCCTGCCCAGACTCCTTTGGCATGCAGCTGGGCCAGCCTAATCTGAACACTCCAGAAAATCCTGAAGAAATCCACCTTGAAGCTTTCCTAAGCATGGCTTCCTCTGCCCCATCAGTGCTTCCTTTTGGCCTTAAAAATCTCTGGTAGGAAAGCCCTTAATTTGGAGGAAGAGAAGAAAATCACTTTGAACTTCTACTTGAACTACCCCTTTGAAGCCTTTTTCCTAGCTACAATGAACAGAACTGTTTTAGATGGTGGAAAGCACTTCTTTTTCAGTACTGGGTATTGAACCAGGGCCTGGTGCATGCTAGGCAAGCTCTGCCACTAAGCTACACTCCAGCCCAGTGGAAAGTTTTCTTACAGTGGAGAGGAAGCCAGGTGCCAGATGGAGTGTGAGGAGAGCAGGGGAACTGCCCACATCTATGTCACTGGTCCTGGCCTAAAGGAGGGCCTGGGCTTCTTGTGCCCATGGACAGCAGGCAGACTAACCACTCAGGGTCCCTTCTGGTCACCTGTGGAGCTCTAGGCAAGCAGCCAGGGCAAGGGCTCTGGTTCACATCCAGGTTATACTTGTAGGTGGTTCTCCTTTGCACAGTAAAGTTTAATGAATGCATTCTGTGATCAGCATGGTGCCACATCAGCTCTGATTGTCTTGCTGGGGTCTTTAAAAAGATCCTCCCAATGACTGACCCAAGGGAGCATGGCCCACGGTCTCAAGTCAATAGATTTCTGTGGAAATCCAGCCTGCACAGCCCAAGGCCAATTGCTACACAATTCCAAGATGATATTAGGACATGCTCCAGCTACCTCATCTCTTCTGAGGAGTTCCAGAGCTTCTTCCTGGAATGCTCAGTCTTGCCTACCAGTCATGTGTGGGTGTGCAATGACAGAGAATCCAAGTTTCCTGCAGCTTCAACTCAGTAGGCCTCCTTGCTGACTACTACCGGGTAGTAGTATTGAATATTGGATCACTGGCCTACATGATACTCCTCGTGTTGGCTATTAAGAATCACCAATAACAGGCTGGAAGCTGAGTTGGGACAAATTGATACCTGTGTGTCAAGGATTAGGCTTCAGGGAAAGGAAAGGAGGGGGCAGCCTCCTAGCTCCTATATGTGCCAGTGGCACTGAAACTCTGACACAGAAACTTCCTGTGCATGCCTACAATGACATGACATGGTGTTCTCTTGCTTCCTTTTCTTTCACCAAAATCTAACTCTAGAGGTACCTTGTGTGGGATAATCCCATGACATGGTGTTCTCTTGCTTCCTTTTCTTTCACCAAAATCTAACTCTAGAGGTACCTTGTGTGGGATAATCCTATCCTCTGTAATTATGCCTTGGAAGACTCTTTGGGCAGGGTGAACATAGATGCACATATAGGTGTGTGAGTGGGGACCCAGACTCTTAAAGAAGCAAAGAAATATATCCATATATCTACCTATTGGTTTGTGGATCAGCTGTGATCGGATGCCTTTGTTGGATAGGCTCAAAGTTGGGGGAAGAATGGAGCATTCCTCAAAGTTTTTCAAATGTGCATGCCATGCTCCTGCCTCAGGGCACTTTGCATTGGCTGTTGTCTTTGCTTAGAATATTCTCCTCTCAGATTTCCTCCTGGCTCACCCTCTCAGCTCCTGAGGTCTTTGACCAAAAATTACCTTCTCAAGTGAGACTCAGCCTATCCCTCTGATCCTGATTTATTTTCTTCTGAGTCATAAAACATTTACAATTTTGCTGGTTCCTTGTATTGACTGCCTATCTATTCTACTACACTTAAGTTTTCTGGGGATTTGTTTTGTTACTGCAGCATCCCCAGTGCCTGGGACAGTGCCTGACCATCTCATATCAAGCTTTCATTGAATATTCACTAAGTGAACTAATAAACATCTGACTCTAAAGTCCTAAGAAGTGATGATGGCTTTGGATAGCTAAGGGAAAGAAGACTGGAATCAGAGGGTCTGGGTTTGAGTTCTTCCTATGTCACTCTAAAACCAGGTCACTTGAAAGAGCTGAAAGTGTGGGAATCTCAGTTTCTTCACCCGTGGAAAGAGCACAGTAACCTTTAATATTTATTTTGAGTTTTCTGGGCTCTGGCCACTTGAAGTACTTTGTGACCTTAACCAAGTAACAGTGGGACCATCTGAGCCCGTGACTCCCAAAGATCGGTAGTGTTCAATATCCAGTCCCACCAATGAAGTGTTCTTACCAGAAATATTTAACCTGAGCATGAACAAACCATTTGGCCCAGATTCGAGGTAACAAGGAAAACAGAGGTAAGGGCCACAAAGACAAAACAGACAAATTCAGTGGCCTAGTCACTGCAAGCACATTTGTTTCAAGAAAATTATTATAAATAAAGCGCCGTTCCAAATAAAATGGTGTGAGACATGATCCTTGCTTGGAATACAGTTTTTAAAAAACATTTTTTGGCTAGGCAAAATAGGGATCATATAATGTGTATAATCAGTCAAATGAACATATAAACACATATATAATATAATGAAATACTTTACACCAACAGAAAAAGAATGCATTACTGTATCACACAACATAAATATAACTCAAAAATATAGTATGAGTTAAGCAAAACAGATTCCAGAAAGAAAATTGTCATTTAGGTACATTGACTATGAACTAGGATTTAAATGGTATTAGAAAATCATTACTATTGTCAGGTATGAAATGATACTGGGATTTCATAAAAGAATGCCCTTACTTTCAGGAAATTATTTATTTATGTTCTGGTACTGGGGATCGAACTAAGAACTTGCGCTTGTGAGGCAGGCGGCAGCACCACTGAGCTAAACCCTGGGCCCTGGGAAATTTAAATGTGGAGGCATTTTGAGATGAAGGGTCATGACGTGCAAATTACTCTGAGCGATAGAGAGAGGGAGACAGAGAAATCAGCTCCAGTTAGAGGTAAATAAGAGGAGCACAACAAAAAGCTGACAACTATTGAATATAGGTGGTGTTTATTATACTGTATGTTTTCACCTTTTCTACATGTTAAAGAATTTTTCATAATGAAAAGATGAAAAAAATTTCATGGACAGGAGGCATGGTGGGGAGGTGGGAGGATTGCTTGAGCTTAGGAGTTCAAAACCAGCTTGGGCAATACGACAAGACTCTCAGCTCCAGAAGGAGGAAGGAAGGAACATAGGAAGATAGGAAGGAAGGAGGAGAGGAGGGAAAGGAAAGGAAGAAGGGGACGCGAGAGGGGAGGGTGGGGAAGGAAGTCCCTCAGAGCTTCTGTGCTTATGCAGTGCCTAAGAGAGGAGCTCTTGCTCCTTGACCTCAGCAGTCCTGATGTCCCAGGATGGCCTTGCCTCTCAGCCTTGTGGGCCGCGGTGTCCCCTCTGCCACATCTGAAAGGTTCTGTGGCCACTGTGAGTTGCTTTTTAAAATGTTCTTTGATAGATTTGTGAGTAGAAAAAGAAACACTATTTGTGCTAGTTTTTAAAAGTTGCATTCCATTTCTTTAACTAATATTTCGGGAAAAAAAAAAAACCCTCTCATTTTCTTTAAGTGTTTACCTTCAACTGACAACTTTTATTTATAAATCCACTAAATTTTGACAATCACTTTTAAAGGGGCTTTTTATATCTTACTTAATTAAATCCCCTTATATATTTTAAACTGGATTTATAAATTTATTATGTTTGGGTTTATTTACAAGCACTTCAAATGCCTAACAATCAGAACATTCTCAAACTCTTAAACTATTCTAATAAGTACAATAAATTACACTTAAAAATATAGTGCATCTCAAGTTCCCATAAACATTCCAGTATTGTTTACAAACCTTGTAAATCACAAATCTAAACAATTACTCAATTACACAATTTTAATTCGAGTCACGAGGCTAATATATTAGATTCTTTAATACTGACTCCTTTTAAACTTTACAAACACTTAAAATGCCCAATATACACAGATTATTGCTAAAGCTAATAGAAAAGTATTCGTATTCCCTGGAATCCTTCCCAAGGTCAACAGACACTTACAGAGGAAGGAAACGATTAAGTCCTGCTAAATGGCAGCCTTCATCTCAGTGGACCAAGGTAATGTGGCAGATTTTGCCGCGACTCGCGATCGGTTCCTCCTGACACTGGCAGACATCTGGACCCATGAAGACAAGACTCCTGGCCTGAGAATGCCCAAAGGCCTCCGTGGTCCGAGTCTCTGCCTCTTTATTCCCAAATTGCTTCACTGTATTTACTCCTGGCCTGGTTCCACTCAGAACCGGCCCCCGCACTTCAAGCCCATGTTCTCCCCTCTGGTGGCACCACGGCCTCAACTATCGAGTTGCTCAATGTTGTTCAGCTCCACACTCAGAGTCTTGCTGGAGACCGGCTTGGAGCCCAGAACTCGTGGACTGCCTCAGTGCCAGGCTGTGGAGACCGCTTCTCTGGGACAGGGCACAGGTCTCTCTTATACTGCAGATCCGAAGGTCTGTCCCGGCTGTTGACGCTTCCCAGGGCACTGGGAGGCCAGGAGGGACAGAGGCTCTTTACCAGGACCACACAGCCCGTGTTCTCGTGCGCTGCTCTCTTCCGTCGTCTCCATGTCCCTAGCCCGGGTGGGGGGGCATGAAGTCATTTTAACTTCCTGTACCCTGAGCCCAAGAACGCTGTCTATGCTTCTCCTTTCCCGAGTTTTAACTCTTTAAGCGTTTGAGAAGGCAAACACAGGAAGAGGTTTCCAAATTTCTCTCTTCTTTTCTCCCCTATTCTCTTCCCTGCCCTTCCCCTCCCCTCCCCTCCTTCCCTCCCCTTTCCTTCCTCATTTCTTATGTTCTCTTTTCTCGGTTCTTTTCTTTCTTTTTCTGACTTTCTCCCC
>NW_022900917.1:38161155-38176809 GCF_012274545.1 Fukomys damarensis
CTCCTCCTCCTCCTCCTCCTCCTCTTCTTTTTCCTGACACAGAGTCTCACTTTGTAGTTCACACTGCTCCTGAACTCATGGTGATCCTCCTGCCTCAGCCTCCTGAGTGCTGAGATTATGTACCACCTTGGCCTTTTGCCAGATCTTGTTCTTGTCCCTCTGCAGAGGCAAGCACTATTGGAATTTGGTGCTCAGCATTTCATGTGTGCTTTTGTTCAATATGGGCCCCCATAATACATCACGAGTTTTGCATCTTTTAAAATGTAAAAAAAAATGGCATCACATAATGTATCCTTTCCCACTTGCTTTTTGTATTCAGCAATATGTTTTGACATTAATCCATGTTGGTACTTACAGCAATAGCTCGTTCCTTTTTCATTACTATGTAATAGTCCTTTGAATGAACACATCACAGTAAAACCATTCTCCTGATGGAAATGTTGTGGCTTGGATTTAGATGTCCCCCCAAAGCCTCATGCGGAGGAAGTGGGACTTTGTTTTTCAGAGGTAGTTGAATATGGAATGTGTGATGCTGCTGGGGTGAAGGGCGTGTAAGTACTAAACCACCACATGTGAGCAATTAGTTAGGCACTGCCCTGATGTGGTGGTTTGATTAAGATAAAAGGGGCAGGAAGATGCTGTTAAAATCCCTTGTTGCCTTTGCTGCCTTGTGTGTGACATGTTTCTTCTCTGTGAGGCCTGTTTGCCATTCCTATCTTACAGGCAGCTGACTATGGACTGAAACGTCCATGAACTGTAAGCCAAGTAAACCCCTTCTCCTCTAACTTTGG
This sequence comes from Fukomys damarensis, assembly GCF_012274545.1. Lineage (NCBI taxonomy): Eukaryota > Metazoa > Chordata > Mammalia > Rodentia > Bathyergidae > Fukomys > Fukomys damarensis. Next base: position 38,161,947 of record NW_022900917.1, read on the forward strand.
CTGTCTGGTATCTTGTCTCAGCAATGAGAAAAAAGTAACTAATGCACCATTTATCTGTAGAAACGTCCTGGAGGGACAGTCCTGTTTGCATTCTCTGATGTGCTCCAGTGAGAATTTTGCTAGGCATTCTTCATAGGAGTGAGGCTGTTGAGTAATCCAGCATATATATCTTAAATTTCACAAAATGAGGGAGGTTGTATACTTCTACTGGCAATTATGAGAATTCCTCTTGTTCCACACCCTGGACAGCTATTCGTATTGTCAGAGCATTTTTTCCCCACTTTTGCTCCTCTGATAAACACAAAATGATCTCTCTCTCTCTGTGGTTTTATTTTTTTTTCATTGAGTTTATTGGTACTTTTTAGGTGTACAGGACAGTTACAGTCGTCACAGGGACCTTGTACCTTTATGTGATGTATCTTGGTTCTTCTTTTTCCCCATTCTCCTGCTCTCCCTCCCCTATTTACAAAGACTGTGTTTCCATGTTTTCCTTTTCTTATATTTTTTCTTTTCCTTTCTTTCCTTTCCCCCACCCTTCCCACTTCCCCTGCTCCTTTCTTTAGCCCTTTTCTTCCTATTTAACATTATCAATGATACAAGTTGAACCTTATTTACATTTTTAGTTTTTCACATCTCACTCTCTCTCCTTGTGGTTGGTTTTAAATTGCATTTCCTAGCTGGGTGTGGTGGCACACCTCTGTAATCTCAGTACTCTGGGAGGCTGAGACAGGACAGTTGCAAATTCAAGGCCAGCCTGGACAACTTGGTGAAAAACCCTGTCTCAAAAAGAAAGTTTTAAAAGCTAAAGGGCTATGGGTGTAGCTGAGTGCAAAGGCCCTAGGTTCAATCCCCCACTATCAAAAAAATATACACACATATATATATATATATATATATTTTAATTTCTCTGATTAAAGGAAGGCTGAACATTTATTTATTGACCTTTTACTGCAAACTTTTCCAGTTTGTGGCCTTTTTCTCCTGCAGGCATAAGCAGGGACAGGGCTGGTAACAAAGATGAGGGAAGAAACTAGTAGTTTTAATAAACATGTAAATAAGTTTTTCTGTTTGTTTGTTTGTTTTGAGGTTCTAGGGATCAAACCCAGGGTCTTGTATTTACTAGGCAAGTGCTGTACTACTGAACTATGTCCACAGCCTCTGAAATGCTTGCTTTGTTAGTCCATTAATATACAGTGGTTGCCTGTAGCTGCAGGAGGAGCCACTGCTCACGGCCCTCCTATTACCTCTCCTGTCAGATCTTGATCCATCAGCCCCGCACTGCCCCCACCAGCAAGGTTCCCTCCTCTAATCTTCCATAGCCGCGCTCCCAACTCTTAGATTGGGCTCTCCATGGCCCCACACCCCTGGCAGCTATGTGGTAAGGTCTTTCTCTCTTGTCAGAACATTTTTTCTGATGCCAGTACTGCCTTAGAGCTGCCTCTGTGGTATAAGCACTGCCAATCTAGATGTTCTGTCTCTGCACATGGTGACTTCCTCCCCTCCACAAAAGCTGGATCCTAAATACACAAGACTCAACGTTCCCCCGAGAAAGGCAAAGACTTTCTCAGCTTTCTAAACCAGTGAACAGCGTCACTTTTTTGTACTTACTGACTTTATGCCTCCCTCTATTTTTTTTCACAAAGAAAGAAAATGATGTTAGAATTCCTGTCACTTCTCTTTTATCTTAATTTATAAAGAGCCCTCATCCCCTCTGAGTGAAGTCACTGGCTGGCATCTGTTCTCCCCACTTGGTCTAGGGACTCAAGCGTGACAGCCTCTTGGACCTCAGCAAACTTTAAATAAGCTATAGAGTGGGGGGGGGGTACTGCACGCATATTCTCAGTCATGAATCTTAACTCTTAGATAGTAGAAAGTTTATTAAATATGTTATCCTTTTTAAAACAGCTCCATTGGAATATAATGGATATATAACTTTGAAGTGTATATTTGAAGTGTATAGTTCATTATTTTTAGTATATTCATAGATATGTACAGCCGTTAGCATAGCCATTTTTAGGTCACCTCCAAAAAGAAACTTGTACCCTTTAGCTATCACACTCCTATCACCATAGTCCTAAGCCACCCGTGATCTGTTCTGTGATTTCTGTCTCCATGGACTGTCTTCTTCATATAAATAGGACCATATAATACAGGGTCTTTTGAGATTGGCTTCTTTCACTTACCATGCTGTTTCCAACTTTTACTTTTATTGTACAGAACTTCGTCCCTTTTTATAGTCCAGTAGTATTCTGTTGTACGGCTATATCACATTTCATCCATTTTATCCATTCATCCATTGGTAGGTATTAGGATTGTTTCCACCTGTTAGCTATCGAGAATGGTGCTGCTATTGACATTTGTGTGTACATTTTTGTTTAAATACCCATTTTTAACTCTTTTGAGTGTATATCTACCTAAAATTGAAATTGTTGGCTTATATTCTATTGAAGCAAGAGATTAGGACACGGCAAAACTTCTGGGGAAGTTGGTGTGACCTGTCAATCATGGAGATCCAGGACAAAGGTGCAGAACAGTTTCCAAACCCTGCACCTGTCACCAAAGAATGCTGTCTTCAATTCTTCTGGCACAAGGTCGAGCAGGGTTTCAATAGGACAGCCTAGGTCTGATGGTAGAATGGGGCTATAAAAAGATGGCAGCCATGCGACTTTTCGTGGGCTTGCTCTGCATTCTGCAGGGTGTACTTCTTTTCTATTTCCTTTCCTACTTTCATTGGCCTGCACTCTGAAAAGCATATTTCTTTTATAATTCTTTTCCTACTTTAATACCTTTCCTCTAACAAATGCAAAACCTCCCTATTTTGTTTCCTGTCCAATTCTTTGTTCAGGTCAGCAAGAGCCTGGAAAGGACCCCTGGAAAGAGTGCAGGAGCCCAGTACTCTGAAAACACTATGCTGAATGTTTGGGGGAAATTTCCAAACTGTTTTCTGTAACAGTTGCACTACTACACATTCCCAAAAGCAATGTACAATATTCCAATTTCCCCACATATTCACCTACATTTATTTTCTGTTTTTAAAAAAATGTTACAGTAGTAGCCACCCTGGTGGATATGGAATGGTGTTCCATTGCGATTGTGATTTGTATTGTTCTGACAGCTAATGTTGAACATCTTTCATGTGCCTGTTGGCCACTGGAGAATTGTGTATTCAAATCTTTTGCCTATATTTTAACTGGAATGTTCTACTTTTTGTTGCTGAGTTGTTTATATTCTTTCAACTAACACTTTCCAAAAACAGCTTATGTGCCAGGTAGGAGGTATGGAATTTCGGGGGGAGAAATACAAGAGGTAAGATTGCTGTCTTGCCATTGTTTCAGTAATGCTGTAAATGATGAATGCTTCTAGAGAGGGACCTGACTTCTGAGAATTCAGTGCAGAAGAGCAGGTAGCATCTTGGCTGGTAAATTCCGTCACAATTCTGAGGCCTCAATTCTAAGGCCTGAGCTGGGCCCGGGAAACGGGGACTGAGTGAAGTTAGGAACCACTGTTGGAGTTGGTAAAGATGCCTGTTTTTACAGTAAAATAGGGGGATAGTAAATACAGAATACTGAGAATGAAGGTGGGGATGTGCATGGGAAGAAAATCATGATTGAGATGATTCCATTGAAAAATGGACAAGGTAAAGCAACGCAATTAAAAAGAAAAAACACCACACAATTAATTAAAAAGAAGGGAGTTTCACCTTATGACTGTAAGTGCCGAGAACCTGTGGCAGCCGAGCAAGAAAACTCTGTAGATGTAGCAACAGTGAGATGTGCTGATTTGTCCTCTGGCTGCTATTGCTCAGGTCTGTGAGGATAGCAGAGAAAAAGTACAAAAACACCTAGAAGCCTACCAGTGTCCTGCTTCCTGCCAGGTGGCTTCTGTGTTAACCTCTGGGCTGCTTCGGAGGACAGCCCTGGTGCCTCTGCTCAGCTTCTCTAGAGCCACGGTTAGCTCTGCTGCCCGCTTGTTGCAAGCCGTCAGCTGTCCATCAGTGACTCAGCTTTATGGTTTCTTAGCACACTTCGGGTCATCTACCACAGAGGGGAAGGATCAGAGCCTTTCTGAGGGGTAAAACTTGTATCACTTTCTGCCTGAGGCCAGTGCGAGAGCTGGTTCCCAATGGGGTAAACTCCTCCCTTGGCTTTGGCAGGAAGCTGTGCAGTACAACAGCTCATGTGCCTTGAGTACTGACTAAGTGCCAAACCCAGCAGGCAGAGGAAGAAAACCAGGATTTAACCTTGACTCAGGCAGACACCTCATCCAGCCGCAATCAAACACGCTGTGAAGCATAAAAAACAGCCACATTCCCAGGCTTGCTCAGAACAGACTCTTCAGTACAGAAGGGTGTTAGCGGTGTTGCTGGAAATGGTCTTTGGCTCTATAGCACTTTTTCAGTAGCATTCCATGAGGCCAGTGTTCCAAGGGACACAGATGGGAGATGGTGCCATTGCCATATGCAATGTTTGACATTACATCTGTCTAGGTGCAGCTGAGGGAGGGACAGCGGAGCTGGAGAGGCCAGAGTGAGCCAGGGCAGGCATTCTTAGGTTACTCTAAAGGTCGTGGGGGCAGAGTCCTTATACTATATGTAAAGAAATTTTTCCATCCAAATATTTTGGCCTTTGGTTCCTCAAGGACAGGGAACCTGCGTATCCTGGTCATCTTTGTTTCCTTAGCAGTCAACATGTGGCATCAGCTTATGAGCTGCGTGTTTGGCCTGTGGCTTCTTCCATTCTTGTCACAGTCAAGAATGACTTTGGGTTAGGAAACCATCTGCTCTGGCTTCTTCTGGTTGGGAAGCCACCTTTCTCAAATGTGGCCCTAAAGACAAGCCTTTCTGGTCTTTTAAAAATTGCCAAGCTGAGGCAGGAGGATCATTTGAGTCTAACAGTTTGGGACTAGCCTGGGCAACACAGCATGACTTTATTTCTTAAGAAAAAGAGGGGAGGGGGAGAGGGAAAAGGAAAAAAGAAAAAGAAAAAGAAAAGTGCTCGTACTTATTTGGGCTTAGTTGTAGAGGGTGGGTTAGCATGCATGAGGCCTTCAGGTCCGTTCCCAGCAACTCCACAAAAAAAACTGTGGTAATATTCATATAATAACATTTGCATATAACATGCACAATTCCATGTGAAGGATATTCATATCATTGTGCAGCTGATCTCTAGATATTTGTGCTCCTGCAAGACTGAAGTATTTTACCCATTAAATAACTTTCTTTTCCTTTTATGTCCACCTGTTTTTGGCAACCACAATTCTACTTTCAGTCTTAAATTCTAGGCATATCATGTAAGTGGAATTGTACAATATTTGTCCTTTAATGACTGTTTACTCAGCGTAAGGTACTCAGTAATAATTAGTGTTGGAGTATGCGTCATTTATTTTTTGTTTTGTTTTGCTTTTAATTTGTTTTTAGAGACAAGGTTTCACTATGTTACCCAGGCTGACCTCAAACTCCTGGGCTAAAATAATTATCCTGCCTCATATTCCTAAATAGTACTGGGACTACAGGAAGTAACTATAATGCTTAGTTAATTTCTTTCCTTTGTAAGGCTGAATAATATTCCATTGTATTACAAGCCACAATTTATTTAACCATTCATCCATGGGATATTTGCTTTGCTGCTGCCTTTTAGCTGTTGTGAATAATGCTACTACAAATATGGCTATAAAAATGATCACTTTGAAACCCCATTTTCAGTTCTTCTGAGAATGTAGAATTGTTGGTTAATATGGCCTTCTGTTTTTTATTTTTATTTTTTGGTACTGGGGATCAAACTCAGGACCTTGCTCTTATGAGGCAGGCATGGTATCACTGAGCTAAATCCCTGGCCCTGTTTTTCATTTTTTAAGGAATTGTTTTCCAGAGAAATTTCTGTCAAATGAAAATATTTTGTACCCTCAACCTTATTCACCGGACCTGGCAAAGTGTAACTTCTGACTCTGCCAATCAAAATGCCCATGAAAGGTAAAAGTTCCGAATTCTCTTGGGACATAGAGGCAGCTGTGGACAGTGCATGACAAAAGAGGACTTCCAGAAACTCCTTCAGGAAGTGGCAAGAATGACAGGAGAAGTGTGTTTGAGGTGATGGGGGAGTACTCTGAGGGGATTGAATGGCAATTTGTCTTTTACTGCATCAATTTTTTAAAAATTAAGCATTTACCATATATTTTCATCATACCCTTTACATTCCTACCAGCAGTGAGGAAGGGTTCTAGTCTTCTCAGTACCTATTCTTCTAAGACTGACATATAGCCAAGTAGGTTTCACTTGAAGTAAAAATATAGAACCTTTTCTTCTCTCTTTCTTTTCTTACTCTCCAGTTTTTGTCTTATAACTGAGTTCATCTGCAAACAAATCTGACCAAATAGTGAGGCAGGATGGAAGAAATAAAGATAGGTAAAAAGCCAAAGAAAAGCACAATTTTGAAATTTGACTTTTTAGAAAAACTGCTCTTATAGGAAACAGTTACCCACTTTTTACCCTTCCAGGGTAAAATTCCTAAGTTAAACAACAACAACAACAACAACAACAACAACAACAACAATAGATTGGCCCTGCAGTTGTCTCCTGTTAAAATGGGTGTTTCACCTGAAGATAGGCTATCCTTTCATCTATAGAATGGGCCTTTTTCCTGTTAAATGAACTGTTACTTTTCTACCTGTGGTGGGTATCACTTTTCTCCTATATATTGAGCCCTTCCTTTCTACAGATTTGCAAATTTCACAGTGTTCTACCTCTCAAACATATAGACACTCTCAGCTCCAGAACATAATGCACCTCTCTCTTGAGGGTCAGCTTTTTTCGTCTTTGAGTGTGAACTTCTTTAATTCTGCCTAATAAAACCCAATAAAACCTGCCTCTCACTGATGTATCTGCTGCCAAGTTCTGAGGAGCGGGGACACCTTCTAGAGATTCTTTCTAGATTCTTTTGTTCTAAACACAGAATTGAACAAATCAAGCACAAGAGGTAGTACAATTTTACATTTATTAAAGGTAGGAAAAGAAACATGCTATGCAGAACATATGTGGGCCAATTAAAAGTAGGAAAAGAATTATATTCTACAGGGTGAGAGTGGGTCACTATGAAAGAATACAATGGCCAAGAGCTGGCGTAATGGCTGCTATCTTTTGTATCTCCCATTACTTAGGCTGCAGTCAGGTCTAGGCCAATTTATAAAAAATCTGCTTGAGAGGACTTCTGTGAAGATGGCAGAGTGGCAAACAGCAGAGAAACAGCCTCTCTGAGATTTGGTGCCCTAACACTGGAACGTAGTAATGTTAGGAAAAGAAGAAAGAGGAAGTAGGTCCCTGGAGCCAAGCAAGGATCTGAAGCAAGAATTGAACCCTACAGGGAGAGTGAAAAGAAGGCCTAAATTCAGAAGGAGGTAGCAAGTAGCACTTTTTTCCTGAGCTTGAACCTGCAGAACCACAGTGACTACTGGCAACCCCAGAAGCCTCCATGGAGAAACACACCAGCAGAACAGAGCAGTGGACGCAGCAGACTGCAGTGACTAGTGAGTTATTTGGGTTCAGATATCCCACAGGAGAGGGTGATTGGCTGGGAGACATCTTGGAGAGGCTAATTGAGCTCAGAATCAGAGCAGCTGCAGGCTGGCTCCATCTAGTGGCTCTCAGTGTCAAGTGAGGCACAACCTACTTCAAATCTGCAGGAAGTCAAGGAGCTGAGTTCAATCTGGCAGGAGGCACACAGAGTGTGGCAGGCTGAACAAACTGGGTTTCAGCTTCACTGCCAGAAACCAGCCTGAACTTTAATGGAACTAGCAGTGCACTTGCTGGGGTTATCAACTACCCCACTGTAATCTACTGCTGACTTGCTGAGATTAATCAACACAGATCTGGGCTTGTCTGCCCACTTTGTTACCAGTGACAGCAGAGACACATCCTGAAGTGGACATTTGTTTCTTTTATTTTGTTTTTCCTTTTTTCTTGTTTTTATATAAGTGTGAACATTGCTTCTAGTTTTTTTTTATTGTTTTTGTTCCATTCTTGATTTTGTTTCTTCCTTCTTTTCCTCCTGTCTTCTTCAGTTCCCCAGAGTTCACATAATTTCCCTTTGTCCTCCAGCCTTGCTACTCATCTCTTCCTCTTCTATTTCCCTATTTATTCCCTTTTAAATTTTCTCCCCTGTGACTAAAATCACCATGTTGAGGGCATATTTACTGTCTACAATTCTCTGGTTTGTTTTAGATTTAGTTATATAACCATAAACACAGTTCATACAATTAAAGGTGGCAAACAATAGCTACCACAGTTTCTCATTTTCCAGGCTGTGTTTGACGCTATTGTTATTGCTGCTTGTACCATATAATTGTTCAAATCCATTGTTCTTCCTGGTATTCCAAGACTGAGATTGTCTAAAGGTCATAAACAATACTATAGGCCAGTGACAAAAAACCAGGGGCTAGCCAAAGGGGCAGCAACTTCTCATTCCCAAAAAATTGAAGAGGTAAGATCTTGAAATAGACAAAAAACTCAAAAACCAGCTAAAACTGGAGGACATCTCTGAGGAGTAGTCATTTCCTAAGGGTTCTAAATACTAGCAATAAAGCTACCACCCATAAGCAATTTATAAGCATCGACCCAGGAAGTAGACTTAAGAAAAAGAAAATGAGGAAAAAACTTAACCAAGATGTAACTCCATCAGACTTTCAGCTCACCAAATGCTAACCCAGAAAAAAATGAAGTGGAACAATTAGCAAGCCACCCACCTCGACTCTCTGAAGTTGTAAGAGCAGAAGTAATAAAGCAGCTGAATAAGGTTCTAGAAAATAACCAAATCAGAAATAATTTCCCAGGTAACTACAGAGATGGTGGCCATTATGAAAGACTTGCTTAGCGACTCTAGAGCACGTACAGATTAAAAAAAAAAATAGAGGAACTTAGGAAAATGATGGAAGCCATGAATACCCAATATAGGAAAGAAATGGAATCCATGAAACAGATATCCAGGAGATTAAAAATTCCATTGAAAGTATATGCAGCTGAATGTGCCAATGTGAGGACAGAATATTAGATATAGAAGACAGGGTTGGGGTTAGCAATCATGAAAAGAAAGATTTCTTAAAAATAGCAAGGGGTTACCCCCCCAAAAAAAACCCCAAACCTGCTTGAGTTCTAGCTGGAATCGAAGATAACAATTTCTGCAGGACTTTGCAGTGCGTGTCCTGGATTTTTCTGATTGTCAGGCCACACCCACTTCACCAACTGGTTGGCCATGCCCTCATCTCCTGCCTATGACCTATAATTCTTTTGTCTGCTAAGGGTCAACTCAGAGATCCCCAGCTCCTCTCTGGGAGAACTTCTTGGACCCCATCCAAGACAATACAATGACAAAATACAAGAAACTTGAAGACTATGGGACTTTTTCAGCCTCCACTGCCAGAGAGAGTGTAGTAGACAGGCCTGGTAAACCCTGCTATTTTCTGCATTTTTCTCTAACCCACAAGAAACTCATTTTTCTTTTCAGTTGACATTTAACCTATCTTTGAAGTTAGTTAATTTTTCCTCCTAAAATACTTTTTTCCTTTTAAGATGACTTATATCAGACTGACCATTTCTTGTGGAGAATAAACCAGAAATGCCCAAATAGAACACACTTCTTATCTGTGGCTCATTGAGCTAAAACCTAGAGGCTAGAATGAAACTTCTTCTCCAAAGCAGGGTCCCAGAGAGGGAATCTGGCAGGTCCCTGTTCTCTAGACTACACTGGGGCTCACTGCTGGTCTATAGCAGGTAAGGAGGAATGGTTCCTGGGCTGTCAGCTGGCTGTGAGAAGGTCTTTGGGGACACACTCCAGGTGGTGGAGGAACAGGAAGTTGGAGCAGCTGGAGGAACTGTGGTTAGGGAATCTCCCCTGGGGCTGCAGCTTTCGCTCCACTGAGTTCCTTCTGTGACAGCCTATTCGTTTCTTCACTCCCTGGCCAGGTTCTTCGCTTCCCGGCTCTCAGGCCTCCAGGGCTTGTGCTTCAGGAACGTGGAGGCCAGTGGACTGGATTTGGGAGTTGTCATGAGAAAAGTATACCAGGTCCCCTTCCAGGAGTGTCTTAAAGACCCTTTAGAATCCCACAGTAAATCTCAGCAAAAGTAACAATGCCAGGCATTGGCAAAGTTCAGAAAATATAGGGCAGCCTCTGGACGATTATAGACTTTTATTTCTTATTTTTCCTGAAAGGATAAACTTTCCATTGTCACTTAAATCCTGGAGAAAATGGTATTACAAGGGTCAGACTGAAGTTTTCTTTCCATCTGCCTCATTGCTTCTCTGTTTCAAAACACTGCTGATTTCTGTTTTACTCTCTGAACTCCCCAAGGCTGGCCAGATGTTCTGGGGTGGGGGAGGACTTATCCCTGTTTTATTAGGGTGAGAGCAACATCAGTGGAGCAGTCTCACAAACTTTTCTGGCCTTCCCTAATCTTTGCATACAGGTAAGGAAGATGAGAGCATAGGGCCCATAAATTGTAAATACCTTTGTCTTCAGAGCTCGTCTAGAAGCAACAGAGCAGGAAAAAAATAAATGAATGTGTTAGTGGGCAGAAAATTTAGGAAGGTCCTTCATGTGGGTAAGGCAAAAGGTAACATATTTGTGTTTTACAGATAAGATGAGGGCCAGGGATTCGAAGAACACAAAGGTCACACAGGTCAACATTTATTGAGCATCTACTGTATGCTTTGCTTTATGTGAAATGTCAAGACTACCACTGTCAGATAAATAAAACAGGGCCCTTGTCTTTAGTTGTACAAGTAACTAATTGCATGTAGCATAGGAGGTATTTGCCATATAATATTTGGTGTTTGTCCTCACTTCCAGGGACAAAGCTCCTAAAATCCTTGGAATTTCCAGAGTGGTAAGAATGTCTTTTGTTACTCATAACCTCTTGCAACCATACCTGAATTCATGCTAATAAGGTGACACTGTGGGCCCTTAGAGAGTTTCAAGGCCTCCCACAGAGGGGGTTGGAAATTACCCCCACCCTCACCTCTGGAAAGAGAAGGGGGGATAGAGACAGAATTCATTCACAGTGACTAATTTGATCAATCACGTCTACATAGTAAAACTTGGATAACAATTCTTGAACAGCAAGGCATGGAGCGTTTCTGGGTTGGCAAATACATCAGGATTCCTTCCCACACACTTTGCTCTGTGTATCTATCTGTGGTTCATCTGTATCTAACTGTAAGTATTACAATATTTTACTGAGTTGTGGGTCATTCTAGGTAATATCAAGGCTGACTGGGGGTTATGGGAAACCCCAAATTTGTAGTCAGGCAGAGATGCAGAAGTCTGGGGACTCTATTTGCAGCTGGCATCTTAAATAGGGCAGTTTTGTGGAATGGAGCCTCTTACCCCACAAAGTCTGCAGTACATAATTCTGGGGAGTGTCAAACTGGATTGAGTTGAATGTGATATACACACCTGTAATCCCAGAACTCTGGGAGGCTGAGGCAGGCAGATCACAAGCTGAAGCCCAGCCCTGGTAAGGTAATTTAGCAACTTAGTGACATCTCCCTTGAAATGAAAAAGAAGTGGGTAGGATGGGCACATAGCTCAGTGTGTAGGCCCTGGGTTCCATCTCCTGTAATACACACACACACACACACACACACACACACACACACACAAATTGTAGAACACCTAGTTGGCACCAGAGAATTGAGAATGTTGGAAACTTAAAACAGTACTATAGACAGTGACTCTGATAAGGGTATAGTCACTGTCCCTCCCCATATGAAACTGCGCCTTTATTGCAGCTCAAAAGTTAAGTAACGACAATTTTTTTCTTTTTGAGACAGGGTGTCACTGTGTAGTTGAGGCTAACCTGGAACTCACTATGTAGCCCAGGCTGGTCTCGAACTCACAGCGATCCTCCTGCCTCAGCCTCCCGAGTGCTAGGATTACAGGCGTGCACCACCACTCCCGGATTCATGGCAATTTCGTACGATTCAATCCAATGTAATTAATTGAACCTTACAAGGCATGGTAGGCACAGCACAGGCGCTGTACGTGTAGCCCCTTGCAGTGCTCACAATGCTCACGCTGCACATACTGCTATCATCCCCAGTCTACACCCGAGAAGACTGGGATCCAGGGTACTTGGGACACATGGCCAGTGAGCTGCAGAGCTGTACCGAACTCCAACCATTTGAGAGCAGACACAGTGTATTAGTTTGCTAGAGCTGCAGTAACAATGTATCCAACAATTTTAGACACCAGAAATCTGAAATGAAGGTATCAGCAGGGTGAGTTCCCTTTTGGAGGCTGGGAAGAATCTGTTCTGTGCCCGTCCCCTAGCTTTCGATCCTTGTTACGCTTCCTTGGTGTCCCTTGGCTTGTAGCTGTCACTCCAACCTCTGCCTCTGTTGATAAATGGTATTTCTCCTTGTGTTTCTGTCTGTCCTCCTGTAAGGACACCAGCGATGGGAGAGCCCACTTAATCTAATATGACCTATCTTGATTAGATCTACAAAGACCTTATTTCCAAATAAGGACTTATTTAAAGGCTTTGGAGGTTTGGACTTCAACGTATCTTTTGGAAGGCCATGACTCAGTCCATGATACTGAACTCTTGAACAGGATCTCTACAGGATACTGTGCTGTTGACCTACATACGTATGTCTGTGTCAGAACCAGAACCCCCACCTGCCTATTAACTACCTGGACCACTGGATGAACTGGGCTGGCTGGGGAGATGACACGTGTGCAGGCAGACGGCTGGGATGGAGAAGCCAGGCTCTGTTCCTCCCTAGGGGGAGGGGATGACTGCTGGGTGATGTCCAGGTGGACCACCCAGGATGTATGAGCAAGGAAAGGGGACATTTTTCATGACTGCTACACACACACACACATCGCTCCCTGCAGCATGGTTTCAATCACCTTGACAGAAAAACCTCAAACTTAGAATCTGGGGTGAAGATGCTTTATTTTTCTTGCTAATCAAGTCTTGCTTTTGGCTAGGGGTGAGAAATGTTTCAATGGTCACAGCTAAAAAGCTTGTTAGGAGTTCCTGGAAGACACTGTAAATTCTTCAGGGAAATAGAGCAAAGTAAATGAGAAGTAATTACTTAGTAAGCAGAATTCTCTGGACTGTGTGGCTGTCAATGCTTAGTACTTTTTCAGGTAAATCGTGACAGGTATTAGTGCTTTAAGATAGTATTGTAATGTAGGGACTGTAAGTCCCAGGGAGAGTCTGAATAAGTTAACAGCTGGAGGGCACACTGCTCTCCTTTGGCTTTCCCTGGGGGGCAGGGCATGTCCATTTTGACTTAGGAACAGTTCTTGGCCAAGTAAGTTTGGTGCTTCTGAGACCAGATAGGAGCCTGTCTCTTCCAGCAGACTGATAGAAGCTAGTCCTGTCTCATCTTTGGCACATGAAAACAGTTCATTTGAGCTAACATGTATCCATTTGGTGATAGTTGAAATGTACTTTGTTTTCCCCCAGGGTTTTCATGAAACATTGCTTGCGTATTTAAGCAAATGCTTCTGAAGCCAAACAAACAAAATTGACAAAGAACAACAGTTTCCAGGTTTCACTTCGAAAGAAATTTTCCTTTGGTGGCTTTAACAATGGATTCAGTTACTAGAAACCCCAGTGCAAGGTTAAAAAACCCCATGTGCTATCTGTTAACACTGCCCTTCACCTTTTGGGCCTCTGCCCCAGGGCTGGCTACACAGACTCTTTCTTGGGCCAGAAAGAGGTTTCCGTGTGACTCAGCCTGGGGATTAGGTCTAGGTAGCGAGGATCATTTTTTCTTTTCAGGAGGAAGTTCCCTTCCTAATTTTACCCCATCAGCTTTTATACTTCTGGGGAGGATCCCTCTGAAGTCCCTAGATCTTTTTTCAAGTCTGTGCTTTTTCCATCCTGTATGTGTTTACTTCATAGCTCCTACATAGATAACTCCAGAATCCTGGCACCAGTCTCCTTCCTGAGGACCACAGCTAAATGTCCAGGCTGACAGTTACCATCCTGCATCCCAAATGCAACATTTCTAAATCAGACTGTGGTTGTGGATTCTGTTTTTTCCACTTAACTTGGGTCCTCTTGGGTGCTAAACTGTGTTCAGTCACCTGAGTTTACAAGTTAAACCTGTGCAATCAGCTGTTTAGTCTGAGTTACCAAAAGCCTCCATTCCTGGGCCGGGGATTTGGCTCAGTGGTTCTGCCGCCTGCCTTGCAAGTGCAAAGGCCCAAGTTCAATCCCTGGTCCCACCCTGCCAAGAAGCCTCCACTCTTACTGCTCCCTGTTCTTCACTCAACAGCTGAACTAGCCCAGGATCTGGCCTCATTACCAGTCTCCCTAGAGAAAGGATCTTGCTAAGTTAATCAGGCTGGGCTAGCCTGGAACTTGCCATCTTTCTGCCACAGCCTCTTAGTCCATATCTTAAAATTCCTACAGTAGCTTAGTGGGTTCTATTAAGTCACAACTCTGATCATGTTCCTTTCTTGCTAGCTTTTTAAGAGCTCCTCTCTTCCTTATTAAAGGACTCACTTCTCATCCTTGAAGGAAAGCTGTTCTCAAGATAAGACCTCATGATGGAATAGGTGCCATTCTCTTCCTTTATTCTATGTTTCAGCCACAATGAATCTAATTCTTAATTTTTGGATCCATGGACCTTTCCTGAGAATTCATTTCTTGGAATGCCCCCATTCCTAGCCTTCCAGGTTTATCTCAACTGCCATTTCTCTCCTCGCCTGCTGAGACCTTGCCACACACTGAGCCTTCATTTGTGGGATGTGCACGTAAAGGTATATGTATTTGTACCTGAATTAACTTCAAGCTACGGAGCACAGGACCTTTGGCCTAGCAGATGCCTGTGGGAGAATGCTGACTATATATATATAT
>NW_022900917.1:38179487-38213596 GCF_012274545.1 Fukomys damarensis
ATTTATATTAAGGGCCACTTCTGGCCCTTAATAGCCTTGCTTTCCCTATTCTTTTTAATCAGAAGCAGGCAATAAATGTGGCATGGACTCCTACCCAAGACCCACTAATTTTATACTTTGTTGGAGGCAAAAGCAAACTTCCAAGATTCAGGTCAACATTAATTTAGAATTATTTCTGCCAGGTGGAAAATAAAACTTTGAAGAGATTTAA
Source organism: Fukomys damarensis (assembly GCF_012274545.1). NCBI lineage: Eukaryota > Metazoa > Chordata > Mammalia > Rodentia > Bathyergidae > Fukomys > Fukomys damarensis. The sequence continues at coordinate 38,179,699 of NW_022900917.1, forward strand.
CTTGATTTTCCTTTAACTTGGGGAAAATATGAAGGCTATAGCCTTTCAAGGAAATAAGATACTTCACACACACACACACACACACACACACACACACAGACATACAGACACGGCCTGGCTTTATGTAGTTCAATCCTGTCAAGCTAGTCTAATCTTTAGTGACAGAGCAGCAGACTTGGTAGGTCAAGGGGGAAAACAATAGCTGGAATTTATCTTTGCTGGCTTAGAAACTTTTGATTCCTGGGTCCCACTCAATATGATTATAATTAAACTGGTTGAAACGTTAGAGAGAGGGACAGGGCCAGTCCTGGCTAAGGTCAGAAGTGGTGCTCCCTAGGGGGTGAGCCATGAGCCTAGTGGCCCTGAACAGTCACATGAATGGATCAAATGACAGGCCAGAGAACATATTCAAAGTCACATTAATGTCAAGGTGTATGGGTGTGTGAAGGGGGCTGGGGAAGTGGGTACAGATGAACAACCAGCCAGAGGAAAAAAATCTTGCAATTACATAATTGACCAACACAAGTACGGTGGACTGACTAGATTTCATGATTAGGAAAAACAGCACACATGTACACTAATTAGCAAAGTAACATTATACTGAAAATATACGAGAAGTATAACATGTAGGAATCCTGCAGCTCTAAACTTGTATGAAGTGTATCCCTTTCTAAACTCCACAGTTAGAGATGGGAAGAATTTGGATAGCATTCAAGGGAGAGCTCCAGAAGTGAACTGGGATGGGACATGGGAATAAACGATGTAAAAAAATATTAAGTGAATTCAGTGTATTAAACTTGGAGATGGACAACCTTATAAGGGCATAAAAAACAAAAATAGAAATCAATTTAAGACTCCAACAGGTAATAATAAAATGAAGTGTAAAGAAGACCTTCCTTAGTTTTTAGGTTGGTAAATGGATCCTTAAATTAGAACAGATTTTACTGGGATAATTTGTGTGTGCTCCAGGCTAGCAGGGAGACAGGCTTGGATAACCTAAAATAGTTGTTCCCACCCCACATTGTTATGGTACCACTTCAAAGTACTTATTTAAATCCATAATTGAAAATCAAGAGGTAGCCAGTGCCTCCTCTGCCTTCAAGGTTGGGCTGTCACTTATAAAGGCAAATTCAAACCTATGAGGAAGCTGTTCCCTACAACCTGAGCTAGGAACCTTAGCAGTGAGATGGGACTTTCCTTGAATGTGCTTGTAGATAAGAGTGCAGATTTGATCTGTGGGGGAGTCAAACTAACACAGGTAACACAGGTAATAGTATCCTTTTTGTTTTACTACTTTTATTGTAGGCAAGCCCTTGATAAAGTCTCTAATGTAGATACTGGGAGTGCTGGAAATTTGACTGCATGGTACCCTAGATTGTTATGTCTGCTCCCCATTATTATCCTATTCAAACATTTCTTTTAAACTAAAGCAGAGCATGGCATGTGGGGAAAACAGTAACACGATGCTTTTCACTACAACCTTGCTGATAATGAATAATCACACAGTCAGTGGCAAGTAAGTTAATTCTTTAAATTTAATCAGTCCTTTATAAAACTTTCCAATTAGTAAAAGTGGCTTATTTTAATAGCCTTTAACATTGGTCACTAAACAAGACATTCTAAAAAAAAAAAAAAAAGCAATCACATAATAGTTCATAGTAATTTACAGGTGGATGGTATACATCTAGATACAGAGGTAGAAGTTCACTTTTACAATGTTTCACTAATACACATATACCAAATTCAAGGCACAAATAGTTTGCTTTACAAAAAAATACTGTAAAAATGTCATTTGCTGTTCTATGTGAATAAACCTTTCAAAGGAATCTTTACACCCTTCTGTAATACTCCATGGAATAAGATTTTTTTTCCCCTCACTAATTACAGATGGCACAAAATGAGGACTTAGTATAGAAGTTCCCATTGTTAGAAACTGTTTCTTTGCAGAGCTGCTGTGTACTCTAGATAACAGTCCATTTAAAATCATGAAACACAGCAACTCCCCAAGAAAAGGGCACTTTCTATATGCAGCAAAATTCATAGGTAGAAAAATGGATGATCTTTTTGATGACAAGGTCTACAGACAATGGTTTTACAGAGAAGTTTAAAAATCAGCTAATACTTTAGTCATAAGTTTAAGAAAGAGACCTCATCACCTTTATTGTGAAGCTCAGACATCATTTACCTCAAACTGTTGGAGATTTCAAAATTCCTTTTTAAGAGCTGAACATACAAACACCATAAGAAAGCCACATAGGCTTTGCAAAACTGGAACTTAGAAAACTTCAAAAAATATAGCACTATCAGTCCTTGAAGTTGCAAGGATGTCAGGTGGCTAGAGTTTAATAACAAGAATGCATATGGGAATTCAGAAAAATCATACACATGAAACACACTGTAGTTATCATTTCTAGTCTCCTGTTCACTAAGCCCAAAGATGTCATACAGTGCTTGTCTAAAGACTGGACTGGTTTTAGGGTCCTGTCTAAAAGGATCCTGTTGGCAGTAATCTATGCTCATTTTTATGGATCACATATCCCAAGTACTCTAGTCAGGTAATTTATACTTTATTATTTAAAAAAGTTATTTTAAAAAAGCCAACATGGGGTTAGAGTCCAGAAGGTTAGTAATGCTGATGTGCACTGGATTTTAATATCTTGATTATCTTGATAGAAATGATATGCCATACAAAAAAAATCCTTAGATTCCATTTTTTGCTTCATTATTGTTTGTGGCTTGCTTTCTTTGAGCAATAAAGGGGTACATGCACTTGTCTGCTCCCAGGAATCGATACATGCACACAACTGCTTCGAAAGGAAGGATGCTGAAAAGAAAAGCCACAGTTAGCAGATCCAAAGTCTTGAGTTAATTAAGGTCTTGTGGCAGGCAGGAAGGACCCAATCAATGAGAACCCAGTTACCTCTTCATGAAGGTCACGATGTACATGAGGCGGGGGGTGCAGATCATGGGCTGGTCTGTGAGGATGGCCTTCATGGCCTGCTTCACACAGTAATCGGGTTTCAAAGGGGGCAAAAAGGGCTCAATTTCTTTCCTGAAAGTTTTATATGTTCAAAAATGAAGTTAAGAATTAACTTGGGCTCCCTTCAAGCAAAGCCTCCCTGCCCGCCGCTGCCACGGAACAGTGCACGCCCAGCCTCAGGGCGCAAAGCCTTGAGACCCCTGGAGCCCGAAGCCCGGGCACCTGCGGCAGGCGATCTGAGGATGACCACATCTGCGGGAGACTTTGCCATCCGTCCTCCAGAACTAGGGGAGAGAGAACCGGGAGCTCCCCATCCCCTTCTCCTCTGCCACTTTTCGGACACCCGTAGGCACTTGATTTGGGGTTCCATCTGACTTCCAGGAAGGAAGGGCTGCTCTGACTCCAGCTGGGCGGCCACCTGTCTTTGCCACAGTGACCCTTTTTCCCGTGACCCTGTGGTGCCTGGAGCCCTCCGGGTACAGTGCAGAAGGGACGGACACACAGCCAGTGGGAGACTGCAGGGTTGGCAGAGGAGCCATTCCCAGAGGCCACGCGTCTGGCAAAGGCCCTGCACAAGCTTGGATACAGAGGATGGTACTGGGGAAATACGACTATTAATGAAGCCAAAGAGAAATTAAAAGAAACACCAGAAGGAACTTTCTTGATTAGAGATAGTTCACATTCAGACTACCTACTAACAATATCTGTTAAAACATAAGCTGGACCAACTAATCTGAGAATTGAGTACCGAGGTGGGAGGTTCAGATTGGATTCTATCATAGGTGACAAGTCCAAGCCCAAATAGTTCGACGGATGGTTCACCTGATTGACTACTATATGCAAGGATAAGCGGGCAGGCCCGAACGCCCCGAAATGGAACCATTCACCACTACCTGAGCAAACCGCTGTACACATCAGCACCCTCCCTACAGCATCTCTGTTGACTCACCATTGACAAATGCACCGGTACCGTCTGGGGACTGCCTTTACCAACAAGACTCAAAGGTTACTTGGAAAAATATAAATCCAGGTTTAAGTGTTTCTCTTTTCCTAAACATGCTCATTTAGAGGATCTCAGAATGCAGCTATGTAAAAGAGAACCAAAACTTCAATGACTGCTCTGGGACTCTGCATTTAGAATCCTTGATAAGAACAGCTGAAGTCAATCTAATTTAAATGCGTGAAGCGGTAGCTAGGTATTTTAGAGTTCCCTTAGATATGTCCACCTACCTGAGCAAGGCTTCCTTTCCTAAGGATGATCAAGACCAAATAATTCACTTAAATTCAAAAAATAAAATGTCCCAAAGTAAAGGCTGAGGAAGCATTTTATCAGAACACCTTGCCTTTCTGGAAGTTACTTTGCATTAGGTCAAAGGTCTAAGGTCTAAGCTCCAAGCACCAAGCAGCAGCAAAGAGCTACTCAAAGGGCTTCAGTGCTGTACTGAAGAAGGAGCAAGATCAAGCTGATACAGCTGTGACTTCAGTTCTGAATGCCTGCCCGTCAGCCTGTTTTAGGATATTTTATATTTTTCATTCTGATGTACCTAGGAATTTTGTTAAACAGATTGTGCTTGTATTTATCCCTCATTTTATGCAATTAACCCAGCCAACCAAAACAAATGACCATGAAATCCTGTATGTGTGTTTTTACTACATGTATGAACCCTCTCCTATGAACGAGTACTGTAGCAATCCACTTTAAGAGAGCCTTATTTCAGAAATATTTCAAACTGGTGCAAGTGGAAGACATTCTCTTTTCCTTTAAAGCTATAGATAAGAATGTCATGCATACCAGGTGCAATTCAATCCCTGTTCACAGAATACAATGCAGATACAGATGTTTTACCCTTAGAAGTAGCTGTGTCCCCAACTGTTGCCATCATTTTTTTGGAAATGGCTTTAGAAATTTCCAAGTTGTCTAAATTGTCTAACCATGGACATCAGCAGTAATCTCCCTTCTGCCATGACTTTGACTTAATTTTCTTCCAGATATAGGAAGATACCTGCCTGTTTTTCAAAGTGTTTATTTACTGCTGTTACTATTTGATTAGAATGTATTAAATAAAAGTAAGCCTGACTTAAAAAAATTAATACAATAGGAAGACTGAAATACATATCAAAACACTAACCGGGATGTTACTGGAGCCAAAGGATTTTGGGTATATTGCTTTCTTTACTGTGCTTTTGTATCCCCCACCAAAATTTGCCTACTATGAACATATTTTGTTTGCATAATCTGGAAAACAAGTTTGGGGGGAAAAAGCAACATTGGTCTGCCTTTCTGCAAAATGAGAGACTGGTGTTTTTAAGATGCCTGTAAGATGTAGTTCAAGTTATTTTTCTATATTTTTCTTTTGACCAAAAAAGGTATTTGGCATTGCAAACATTAAATCCCAGAAAGAGGCAAAACTTTAAGTGTTAGGCATTATGAGGGTAAATAAACATAGGCAGTAACAGCTTTGTACTTTCCAGGATGCAGACTCAGAAAGCTAAAGTATATTCTCTAGGGGCCTCTAAAATGAAAGGCACACAGACATGCTACCTTCAGGCTAATTCAGTCACATACATGGTCAAAGTATGTTACAATACAATTTACTGCTTTAATTCTTCATTGCCCCACCACAGCTTCAGACACCTGTATCAGCCACTATGTCAAAGAGGAGATGGCTCCTGAAAACCATTAGCAATGGGTTCCTATGCACATATGAGGACAAGATCAACCAAACATATATACTCACAGTCCTGCATGCACACACATGTAAAGGATAAGAGGCACAGCTAGAATTCAGTTTTGTCTTGATTGAACTCAAGGCTCTGCACATGCTAAGCACATGCTCTACACTGAACTACAGCCCTCTCCCATCCCTAGAGTTCATTTCTCAGTACAGACTTGGTGTCACCCTGAAATCTGAATGACTCAAATCATCCTCCACCTACTTTACTACTTGTCTGGTTCAGTATGTGCTAACAATGGTCCCTAACCAACAGGGAACTGGGAACTGGTTGGGTTATCTTTCTTTACATTGCAAACGCACCCAAGCTAGGATCTTAAAGTAAGCAAGTCTCTATAAGTGTCCTCTTAATGATTCGTGGTTGTGTTTAGTCTGCTGAGCTCAAGTCAGATGTAATCTGACATTTATATTCCCATTTTTCTCCTAAGTGTGGGGTTATTTTATTTCATTTTTAGTAAATCTAAATGGTTCTCATTCTCTCAGAATTAATCTAGCTATATACATTTGCTGCAAAAAAGGAGTTTTCAAATCTGGAGGGTAATATTAAAAGACTTTTTAGAAAAAAAAGATATGTGACTCCTCTGTGATAGTGATATTGTTTCATATGCAAACCAAAGTAAAAACATTAAGGACTTTTCTTCTGGAGCACTTACTTATCAACATAATATTAGAGAACTAAAATAGCTCTTCAGGAGGTAGCTTTTAAAAACTCTTAAGTATTTATTCTCCTTGAAGGTACAGAGAAGTTGTTTCCTATCTGGTGCTTCTGCATTAAATTCTGCAAGTTAGTATCAGTGTGGCCCTAGTGACTTGCTTGTCAATCTTATATACCAGTTTATAAAGCTTTTGAGCCTTACCCAGTGAAAACTACAGGTTAATTGTCAAATGGCAGGTAAAGTGCAAGAATGACTGTTTGAAGATCCAATTGCACACATTCTCCCGCTGTTACCCTTTCATCAGTAACAGGTTAGGTTTCCACTGACCTGATTCGGCAGCCTCTGAACATGCCAGTGTCCACAAGGTAAGGGCAAACCAAAGTTGTTTTAATTCCATCCTTTTCAGCAGCTTTTAGCTCATGGCTCAGGGATTCATGAAAACCCACAACTCCAAATTTACTGGCACAGTAATCCTGAGAGAGGAGAGAGAACAGACATGCTAAATATGTGCACAAATCCCCAAACAACCTGAAGCTTCCCTGGTCTTACTGCTTTATTAGATGTCTGTCTCAAAAAGTTACAGATGATCAAGTAAAGAAAGAGAAACCATTTTAAAAGATATTTGATGGGCTGGGGATGTAATTCAGGGGTGCTGTGCCTGTCTGACATGCACAAGGACCTGAGTTCGATCCCTGGTACTGGGGGTAGGGGGTGAGATATTTGATGTGGTTCAGTACAAAAATAATATTTTCAAAGCAACAGCAGAAACAGATGAACACTTTTTGCCCCACCAACTAAGCATCACATTACATGGAGGAAGTTATTGCAAAGGATTATGAACACTAGCAGGCTGAAGCTAAAACTGCACAGAAGTTCACTTTGAAGTGTCTGGAAAATTTACAAATGGTCTCTTGTTCAGTACGGAGGCTGAAAAACCTGTTTGTTTAAATTAATGCAAAAAGAACAAAGGCAAGTCTCACTTAGGTTATAAGTTGTTTGATCTGACTTTCTCTTTAGGGTGAAGTTAAAATGAAAATGATAAGTGTACCCTGTAAACTTGAACTAGAACTTAATGTAAAGGCACATAACATAGATAGAAAGTTCTTATCTGTGACCCAAAGTTAAACTTAGGAATGGACATACAAATTCCTTACATGCAGAAGCTATGTATCCTGTATCCCTTTGCATATTTCCATGGAATGGTTTTCTAGGGCTTTTTAAGACAGAATCTCACTTTGCAGTTTGGGCTGGTCTCAAAGTCACAGCAATCTTCCTGCCTCAGCCTCCTGACTGCTGGGATTACAGATGTGTGCTACTATGCCTGGTGGTCATTTTCAATTTTCAACATGTACCCACTAACAAATGGCAAAGAACAATGTTTGCATATGTACTTTGTAATTTCAGCATGGTGAAGAACAGGGTTTTTCTGAAGCTCTGTTTTACAAACTTATAACATGGAGCATCTGACACTGGCCATAACTACCTCATCTGATGAGCTAATACAAGGTAGCTCACTTTCAGCAAGTAGACCAAAACAGAATGTGAACCTTTGGCCTTACTTATCTGTTCCCACGGCACTACCATGCCCTCCACAGTTTCATTTTTGACCTTGTGCCTCCCACCATCAACAAGAGAGACTGCTGATAATATGGGGCACACTGAGAACTACACCATCTGTATCTCTTGTTGCTACATTGTCAAACTAGTAGAAGTGATGTTACGGCAGAATAGGCAGAATTCCATCTCTGTAGCTGGCCCTGGCCTACTGCAAAACCTGACACACAGGGTGCCGGCAGTGTGCTTTGGTGGATGTTCAAGCATCGGTACTCTTGTGATGTATGAGTATTCATCACAAGATAAACTGAGTGAAGGAAGGAAATGCTTTGTATCTCACAAACCTCAACTCCAGCAGTACTGAATAATCCCAAGGAACTCGCGACTGTCACAATATGACCATGATTAATCTCCAGCATCGTAGGAAGAAAGGCTTTAGTTGTCTGAAAGAAAAGTAAGATTCAAGCTTTAGGATTGACATCATGAGTTTCCTCTAAAACTCATCCATGATCACAGAACACACTTTGGCCCACATGATGTTACATTTCCCAATTCATTTAAAAATTTTGCATTTATCCCAAAGATCTTTTAGTTGCCAAGTTAACTCAGCACATATCACTGGTAGAGCAGGCTTATAGTAAGCCATGACCAAAAAGAGTGAAACACAAGTGTTCTTGGGGATAATTTCCCAAGATGAAAGAAAGCCATTAGCAGAAGGCTCTTTATCATCTTTCAAGTAACAGCAATGTGCTAATCTAAACTGCTCTGAGGTCAGAGACTTTCTTATGCTCATGACACTGCAGCACAGCCATCTCCTGGTCTGTGAGGAACCTCCAGCTTACCTAAATCAGGTGCCATGTACTGTGGTACCTTGATTCACAAATTCAATTCTCTCCACACTTCTAGTCACAAACTGAACTAGACAAGAACTGAATCAAGATTCTTCATAAAGTCAACATTGAACCTAACCATTGAATTTGATTTGATTCTTGTCCAACTTGGTTAGCGACCAGAATTGTGGGAAGAACCAAGATTGAGAACTGAGATACCACTGTATTAACATTTTCCTTATGGCTATGTATAAATGGTGAGAGGCCCACGAAGAGCATTATGAACCACACACATCTGAAAGTTTATTGTCAGAGTACACTAGGAAATATTTTGATATAAAAAATAATGGAAGTATGGGCTGGGATTTAGCTCAGTGGAGCCACATCTGCCTAACAAACACAAGATCCTGGTTTGGTCCCCAGGACATAAAAAAAAAAAAAAAAAAAAAAAAAAAAAAAAAAAGAGAACTATTTTAATGAAAAAGGCATTGCAATTCTAAAGGACCACACTCCACTTTTGGGGTCCCTGCATTAACTACCCCACAGAGGCAAAAGGTTGGTCACTCAAGGTGGCAGACTATGTGGCAGATCCATTGAGGAAGGGAAATTAGAGGTGACAATGATGTGTGTGCGTGTGTGTGTGTGTGTGTGTGTGTAGGGGGTACTGGGGCCTTCAAACTGAGTTACATCCTCATCCCATTTTTAAAATTTTGAGATAGGGTCTTGCTAAATTGCACAAGCTGGGCTAGAACTTAGGATCCTTCTGTCTCAGCCTCCCAGAGGTCTGGGATTACAGGCATGCGCCACCACGCATGGCTGGTACTGATTTCTTATTCTCTAAATTCTCTTTTGCCTCCATTCTCTTTTTTAGATACAAGCCTGTATTTTTAAAAATCCTTCAAATTACTTAAAATGATATATTAACTATTCTACCAGGCTCCCAACAGTTTTATAACCTGCTTCTTAAAAGAAAACAGCAAAGAGCAATCTGTCTACTGTTGAGTTATAGTCTAATGCCAACACAGCTTCCTGTGATTTATGAAGTTAAGAAACAAAACACTACATAGCAGACTTAAAGAGGAGTTGCATTCCCTTTTCAGAGGATTTCTGGGATGAGGTATCACTGAGTTTTTGCATGAACTTTTAGTATGTTATGATAACTTTTGCATGTACAAGATAAAAGTACAGTGATTCCATTAAATTTGAAGTTTTTCCACTCTCCAATCCATGGAACAGTTATCAAATAAATCTTTCTAAATGTCCTACGATCTTCCTGAGTCTGTCTGCAACATCCCCATCCCCCAACACATATGCTGTTTGTCCAAGTCTCCTCATAGACACCCTTGTAATACTGCTTCTTACCTGTGTGATTCCCCCCACAACCTGGGTACCAGGAATTAAACATAGGACCATGTTCTTGCTAGGTGGGCTGGGCACCAATTGAGCTATTTCCCTGGCCCTTACCTGTGTGTGTGTTTGTGGTACCAGGGATCAAACTCAGGACCTTATACTTTCTTTTTTTGTTGTTGTTTTTTGATACAGGGTCTCACTATGTAGTTAAGACTGACCTGGAACTCACTATGTAGCCCAGACTGGTCTGGAACTCACAACAATTCTCCTGCCTCAGCCTCCCCAGAGTGCTGGGATTATAGGTGTGTGCCACCACACCCGGCTGGACCTTGTATTTTCAAGGCAGGTACAGTGCCACTGAGCTAAATCCCTAACCCCATTATCTGTGTTTTTCCCATGAACTCTTCCATGGAAATCTTCCTATAATCTCTTCCTATATAAGACAAGTATGATAGTCTTTTATGCATTTCAAATGCTTCAGATCAATTTTATCACTGGAGTCTCCAGATAATTATTAAAGGTATTTAGAGTGTTAAGCTATTTATTATTATTACTATCATCATCATCATCATCACTGGTGCTGGGGATTGAATCTAGGCCCTTGTTCAGGCTAAGCATGCACTCTACTACTGAGCCATGTCTCCAACCCGTATTACCTAGTATTATTCTAGACCAGCTTAACTTTGTATTTCTTTAAGATGTGTAGTCGGTACCACTCAGATTTTATGGTGCTTTGATTTTTTATTGTTTTGTACTTATCTGTCCAGCAGTTCCTAGAAGAGGCAGATCAGGCATCCAAATATTAAGGCAGAATCACCACATAGTGAGTGACAGGTGCTGCAGGACAGCAAGTAAACACACCTCTCTCACTCTTTTTTTGTTGTTATTGTGATAATGGGGATTGAACCCAGAGCCTTTTTAAAGTTTTTCTTGTTTTGTTTTGTTTTAATTTTGAGACAGGGTCTTAAAAAGTGACTAGGCTGCCCAGTGTGGGCTCAAATTTGTGATCCTCCTGCCTCTCCCCAGACAGGCATGTAATACCACACCTGGCTGAGCACACCTTTCCCTACTGCATGTGCCTATCACACTGCTGATGTAAGAGATACACATTTCAGCCTGTGTTTCTTTGTAGTACTAAATAGTAATAGGACAATTATCACAGTAATTATTATTTTGGTGTACCTGATACCCAGAAAGCCAAGAACTGGCACTTCAGGTCATTATAAATTTTAACTTTAGACTCTATAATTTATAACCATTATACCACAGAATTGAAATTAAGTAACATCACAAGTAGGAGCTTTATATTCCAAACTAGAAAACATATCCTTAAGTAACCACGTCTACAAGTCTTGTTTTAAATATCTGATTAAGGTGAATTCTCATATTAGCTAAAAGAATAAAATTATTCTTGGTATTAACCAGAGATCATTTCTAAGGAGAGATGCTCCAGGATTTATAATGGAGTTATATCCTGATAAGCCCAACAGAAGTTGAAAATATCATTAAGTCAAAAGTTCATTTAATATATAAAACCTATCAAATGCCATGACTTAGCCTCGCCTGCCCTAAACATGCTCAGGACACTTGCATTAGTTGGGCATTAAGAGAATCATACCACATATCACTAGCTTGAAAAAGATCAAAATTAAAAATTCAAAGCATAGTTCTAACAAATACATTATCAATTTCAAACTATCACAAAGTCAAAAACTCCTAAATTGAACCACTGTAAGTTAGAATAACATTTATATTACAAGTTTGCCTATTGTTGGAAAGCAGAGATAAATTTAATATGAAGAGCTATTTTTATCTTAATTTCTTAATATAGATTAAGTACATGGACTTATTATGAAATCCTAAGAAATTGTATGCAATATAAATATGATTAAGAATGTGCTACTTGCCTACCAGACAAATCTAAATAACCGACCTTCTTGCTTATGTGGCCAATGTCTAACTTCAGCTGGAAGCTGGCTGACTAGGAACTCAAGACACAAAGTGGGTCAGTTTCTAATAAGTTCACCATATTTATGTTATGGTGCTGTCTTCAGGTGTTAAATGACGAACCCAGATCCTCAGCACCATACAAAGGCAGGTGACAGATTAACACATTCCTAACTGTATTTTAAGTTTAATTTGTTGCAAGGTTCAGAAACTGATTAATGTTCTTTCCCTTCCCCTGAAATGAGCCTGGCACTATTAATTTATCCATTCAACAAGTAATTCTTAAATATCTATTACATGCAGGTACTATGTCATGATCTGGCCAGTAAGGAGTAAAAAAAATAGTAGCTGGCCCCAATTTCTGTCTCTAAGCTGAATTTATATTTTCTGGAACTTAACTGGATTAAATCAGTGTATTAAATATAAACCAGTTCTAGTTTATCTCTCATGTAAGAAGGGTGTTATGTCTGTGTATTCTACAAAAATGTGACTTACGTCGGCTTCTACTTCTGTGTTACACCTGCATCCCAAGTTGTGTGGAGGGGAGTTAAGCTAGTAGATTTTATTTAAAGGAAAGAAGAAAAGAAAATGAAAAAAGAATCCAAATATGGCTATATGGACCAAAATCTTTTCTAATTGTGCATAGTAAATATACTGTTCAAGGAAATACGTTTTAAGTAGCAAGTAAAGTATGACATTAAGTTGGTCTGTCAGTCTTAATGTGAAGCTTACTTCTGAGAAGGAATTGTTCTTTAATTTTTATTTATTTATTTTTTTGGTTTTTTGAGACAGGGTCTCATTATGTAGTTCAGACTGACCTGGAACTCACTATGTAGCCCAGGCTGGTCTTGAACTCACAGCGATCCTCCTGCCTCAGCCTGCTGGGATTATAGGCATGCGCCATCATGCCCAGCTTGTTCTTTAAAGTAGTAGTGTGTTAATGTTCAATTTAAAACATGTGATTTCTTTGCCTTATAAGGGACAAATTTGGCCTTCTATATAAATATATCTGCATATTGTACATTTCAAGATAAAGGTCTATATTTTTTATTTAGGCTTACCAATCCTACATAATATAATTGCTACAACTCATACTGATATCAACAACAAATAAGCTGTTGAGGAAGCCAGTAGGTAAAGTAAGCTATCCAAGGCCACATAATCATTCCTGGAGCCCAGACTCATTTCCCAAAGGTCTCGTCACTGATTTGGGTCCTAGTCTGTACTGAGCAAAGGCAAGCCTAGGATAAGAGCATTCACATTAGGACTACTTGGGTCCATTTTAAGTCTGTGCTCAGGATTCTTCTGGAGCCTATAGAACATGTCATTGTATACTTAGGCTGTTAACTATTTTCTTGCTATCTGAATAGATATGAGCAATTACAGCCTGTGCACTAGTTCCACAAGCAAACTCCTGTCTGAGGTGTGGGGCACATTAAATCGACTTTGATCAACACTAACTCTAGTCTTTACTTTGTAAGAAAAAAATATTATAAGCATCACATTTTCAGGAATTTTTCCAAGTAACCTGACTAGTTTTCCTTTCTAATTACTCTTGCCCTCAACAGTCTGGTAGATGACATCTGAGATAGCACAGCATATTCTGTCCTTGACACAGCTTGACAGCACAAAGAAACCTGGCACTTTCCAATGAATTATTAATGTGCACAAATATTGTAGCATGTATGAGTTGGGGACCAGCAAAAGGTGAAGTGCTAGTTGCCATGACACCAGTCAGTTCAAGCTAAGGTTCACGATCTTTAACTCTGTCTCAGAGTCATTAGAAGAACATAAAGGGCAAGTCTGAAATACACACCCAAATGGCATAAAGTATAAATTCATGATTATGCTATCCCCAGGAATCTGAAGGGACAATTCAGAGGATCACTGACCAACATGACTGCTGTACTAGATCAACTCTAAGGAGGTACTGTTTAGATCAGGAGTTAGCCACTAGTGATGGGATTCCTCCAGGCGGTGCACTTTATCAGTCTCCAGAGTTAGCTGGTGCACATGATGGCTGGCAAGGTTTGCCAGATGCTAAACTTAAGTCAGAGAATTGTGCACCACTGTTATGTTCTCTTATTCAAAAACGCAGAAAACAGAGGAGGAAAACTAGTCCTTCATCAGGAATATCTGAGTGACTCTTGATTCAGACAGCCTCAATGTCAGTAACCCATTTTAGAATGAGGAAAGTTCAGAGAAGTTGGAGGGTCCTAGAGTTTTTATTTGAAAACAAAAAACAAAACTCTTAATAACTGGACTCCAACTTAAAGTAGGAAGGCAGAACTTTGATTACCCATGCTTATTTGTACCTTGAGTCTCCAATACCATAATCTCCTACCAGCTGACAGAGTTGCTATGTGACTAATAAGCAAAAATGAAAGACTTTCAAACGAACACTGACATTCCTGAGACATTCTTCACAAGTCTAATATCTCCACAGTTCCTCAGGGTTCCTCTTCAAAGCACAGGGCACCCTGAAAGATAACTGTAAAGGTCACGTTTATAGTATAAGCAAGGTCTTCTTAGACAGAAGTGTAAGTGACTGCGTATCACAGATATCCCTGTCATAGCTCGAGAAATCTTAGAATGTTAGGTTCATGACAAATTAACTTCCAACAGCTCTGTCCTCCAGATCACTCTTGATGCTCTTATAATGATAGACTGTGCAGTACAGAGCCTGCAGCTTCAATGTCAGGACAAATTAGCCAAAAGGTAAATAGAGAAGTGAAGAAATGTGGTATTTGGCAATCTGACTTTTAAAATTTTGAGATAGACGACATATGAGGTGTAGGTAAAACACCCAGAATGTGTTTTTCATATTTTTAAGCAAGCCTAGGTTCACATATACAAAAGGAAAAGCAAGTTAATCTCTTACATTAGAAAAGGGCTCCATTTTGTATTTTTGTGCACCTGTATAATGTCCTATGATCAATTTAAGAAAAGATACGTTTATAAGAATTATTTTCAGGTACTTATCTCTTTTTAAATGTCAAAAAAACCAGATTCATTCCATAAAGAACCACAAATTATAATACACTGGGAAATGGATTAATAACACCAGCATATAGAGAATAAAGTTTTCTGATATAGGTTTAAGGGTATTCAGATCTCCAAATGATATGCCATTTGAAAAAAAAAAAAGTATAATCACAATTTCATTGAATAAAGAACACCTAACTGGACATACTTATGGTGCCCCTCCATTGCAAACAGCTTTTCCTTGTGCTTTGGTCCTTGTGCCTGTGTTGCTGCAGTGTAACTTATTATCAGAATCACAAAAGAATACTCTCCTAGTTATTTACAAGGCTAAAATGACATCCGGTGGCTCTCTTCTCTAAGCACTCAGTCACTATGCAAAACCATGATTCAACAGTTTTTTCTTTCTTTTTATTGAGTTTATTGGTCCATTCTAGGTATACAGTACAGTTACATTCATTACTGGGATTTTGCACCTTTACACGACAGGTCTTGGTTCTCATTTTTTCCCTTTGTCCCTGCCCTCCCTTCACCCCCTCTTTTTTAAGGTGCTGGAAATATATAGTAAACAGGATAAATCATAAATGTTTAAAGATTAAAAATTGTGATGTACCACCAAGTATCCAGAGCAAGGGATAGATGGCTAAATACTTTCAATTTTGTAGATTTAAAAGTATGATCTTAATAAATGCATTAACTGCTGGGCATGGTGATGACTTCTGTAATCCCAGCACTTGGGAGGCTGGGATAGGAGGATCACTGAGAGTCCAAGGCCTGTCTGGGCAGTGAGTTCAAGACCAGCCTGAAGTACACAGTGAGATCCTGTCTCAAAAAACCAAAACAACGGGCCAGGGATTTAGCTCAGTGGCATTGCAGGCTGCCTCACAAGTGCAAGGTCCTAAGTTTGATCCCTGGTACCACAAAAAGAAAGAAAAGAACATAGGTGAAGAAAGAGACAGGTGAAAAAACAAAACAAAATATAATAATCAAAGATTAGAAATTTTATTTTGATCAACAGTGTTATTTGAAAAGCAATTTTCACTATTAAATTATCTTAAATTGGGAAATAAAGTCTAGATATTTGCTAGCAATATACTGACTTTAATTATCTTAGGTGCAATTTGATAGGAGACATTCTGACATTCATGCAGCAGCACCATACCTTTTCTTCCATTTCCTATTTGGGTATGCCTGTAAATGTCTCCTGGCCAATTATGCAATAACGTCCCAAGACACTGTTGAGTTAACAAAATGTTCACCTTAATTTCTGTTAGAATGAGACAAAACATTCTCTCTAGATATAAAAGAGAAACTATAGAATATGTCATAAGAGTAAAATTTGTACCAGTATTACATTTATCATCCTTGAAGGGAAGGGAGGGGAATGGAGACAAAATGAAGATATAGTATGTACAGATACAAATTCCCCAGGATGAATGTGATCATTATGTAAGGCAAACATGTGCTAAGAAATTTTTTTTTTTAATTTTAAAAAAATAAATTATTGCGAGGCTACAGGGACCAGTTTAACATCTGAACAGCATCAGCAGTTAATACTTAACACAGAGGCACAAGAATACTCCTACAGTTGCCCTGCAACCAAGAAGCTAATAAAAGAGCTAGGCTTTTCAAATGAACACCTAGATGATGACACCATTAGTTATTCAGCAAAAATAAATGCTTCATTAACTTGTCTTCCCACTGTTAAAGATGGAATGAAATCTACCCCAAGGCAGAAACTCAGATGCCAACAACATTCCCTTATATTTTAGGGCTTGCTATGCAGAACTACCAAAAATAAGGTGACTTAAAGCTCAATCTGTCTGGAAAGTACACTAGCCTTTGGAATTCAAAAACCCACAGGGTCCTATCAACTATTTAACCTTCCTTTTGTTATCTGACCTCTCTGAATCTTGATTTGACTCATTTGTGAGACAAAAAGATCTTCAAGAATTTTTAGCTAAAAAAGGTTAGGTTCAATTAATTCTTTCTTCAATTTCCACCTTGTATTCAAAATACAAGTAGTAACACTGAGGTATTGCTTGCCTAAGACTCTTGTAAATGACTCAGAGTAAGGTATCGACTCCATTAGTGCAGTTGCCAGCATCTGGTGATCAGTAAAAATATTTACTTGTTAAACATTTATATGTTGGATGGCTGAGCCTTTTAGCGTAACTTGAATTCACATCTTTTATCTATTAAAAGTATGATCAATTATTGGCAAAATAGTCGTTTTTCTATTTTACTTGACACTGGCAGCTCAATGCATTAAACAAGATGATGAATACTAAGTATTGTTTTTAAATTGCTCTTTCCCTGGATTCTCCCTGACTGGCACCTAGATGATCAAAAGAGAGTTCGATGCTTTCCCTCAGGCTCAGGTCCCTACCCCTATTTAATAACCCTTTATAGAATAATGAAAATAACCCACAAAATTATAGCCAAATCGCTTGCCAAGCAAGGGGTTGTCATTAATTTCTTTGCTTTGCCCCAAACTCACATGGCTTCTCAGAAATTATAATAAAGACTGATATTTCAAAGGGCAGAAGGCTTTGGTTCTACTCTAATGACCATAACCACTTCCATGAGGCATAAACATGTACGCCAGTTTAGCCAGGGCTTAGGCCATCTGAAGTAGCAGGATGCCTCTGCCTCTGTTTCAATAGCACAGTCCACTGAGTACCCCTGATCATCAGTCCTTGTAATTCATAAGGGAAAATAGTTCAAATTCTTCTATGCTTCTTAGTTTGTTTTCTGAGTCTTCAAAAAAAAAAAAAATTAACTTCTTTACTTAAATGCAGGATGCATTAAGAGTTTACTCCTGAAAACTATTTTGTGTTACTGAGGATTAAACCCAGACCTTTGTACTAAACTACATCCCCAGAATCCTTTTTTATTTTGAAACAGGTTCTTGTTAAATCACTAAGCTGCCCAGGTTGGGCTCAAACTTGGGATCCTCCTGCCTCAACTTCCCACAATGCTAGGATTACAAGCATGCACCACCATGCCTGGGTAAGAGTCTTACTGATTCTTAAAACATGCACTGAAACACCATAGGAGTCTTTCAATGTGTACTAGGATTTATGGCACCTACACTGAGTTAGATATTGCTAAAAAAAAATCCCAGCACTCTGGGAGCTGAGGACTGCAAGCTCAAACCTAGCCTAGGCAACTCAGTGAGAACTTGTCTTAAAAGAAATACAAGAAAAATGGTGCCTGTGGATATATCTCCATGAGAAGGCCATGGGTTCAATCCCCAGTACTGCAAAACAAAAACAACAACAAAAATAAAGGCTCTGAGTCTCTTAAAGACCTTTAAAGATTATAAAAGTCACCTTGTTTATAAATCAGTGGTTCTCAAACTTTGCTACACATTAGAATCAAATGGCGGGGGGACTACTACAAAACTTTAGGGCTGGGGATTTAGCTCAGTGGTTCTGCTGCCTGTCTCACAAGGGCAAGGTCCTGAGTTTGATTTCCAGTATCAAAAACAAAAAACTATTAGAATCAAATGGGGATTTTAGCCCTGGTGTCTAATCCATATTGCAGACCAACTGTACCAGAATCTCCATGAAAGAGAATCAGGCAATGGAAGGCAACATTTTCTAGCTGATTCCAATAAGTATCACGTTTGAGAACAACTGTTCTAGAATAGAATTTGTCTTAGCACCATTACATTTCTTGCTGGATAAATTTATGTCACGGGGAGTTGTCCTCGGTATTGCAGTAGTTTTAAGAAGCATCCCACTCCTCTTCCCATTACATGTTAGTAACAGGATTACAAGAAAAATGTCTCTACATGTTGCCAAGCATCCCCTGAGAGCAATACTGCCCCCAGGAGAACCACTCTCTAGATGGAACACAGGCATTAGCAGACCAAGTTCCATATACACCAGTGATGCTTTTCTCCTCAGCTCTAATTTTCATATTGTAATGACACTTTTCTAGGAAACAATTTTCCAAGAATATATTATAGACTAAAGGAGTGCTGAAGGGGAGAATCACAACTTATATTTGCACTTAAATCCTCATCACTTTAGATTCTATTCCTTTAAGCCACTATTTTACAACTAAATAAATACATTTTAAAGTGCTGATGATTTTACCAGTCACAGAAGGACAATTTTTAAAAAGTAATCGAAGATAGCATTAATTGCATCAATTGACTCTGGCCAAACCACCCTCAAATGTTATTACTAAATAACATTTGTGAGAACTAAAAAAGAAAACTTCCTTCAGATTGTCCTCTGGTCATCCAACAATACTAGATGGCCACAAAGTGCTAAGAACAGACCTGTGAGTGATTCCTAGCAACACAGGCAAGGTCACTGTCCTCTTACAAATTGATTCCAGAAGTTATTTTGGCCCTGGGCAAGAAGAATGCAACTTTTCACTGCATGGCACAACTTTCTGCCATTCTCCTTATGCCTAGGGCATAGCAGCCTGGAGGAAAAGTGAGGTAAAAAGCGCCTGGATTCTTCCTTTTAGGTACTGGACCCGAATGTGAATTTAATAACCCTAGATCAGGGTAGGTTTGCATTTGTGTAGATAGGAATACATGATCTGACATTTTTCTAGTCTAACAGATTCTGGAAGGGCTAGTTGGATAACTCAGAAACAAAGGGAAGGGAGAAATGAAAAAACAGAAAGAAAATAAGCATTGGAAGAGCTGTTCCTTCTTAAACACTGATGCGGGTAGGAATCACCTGTGATGCAATAAAATGAAGATTCTGGTTCAGGAGGTGAGAGCCTACTTTTCTAACATGCTTCCAGGTGTGCTGATGCAGATACTCTAGCTTCTAGAATGAGCCTGGCATGTCTCTCTACTCCAAGCCTCAAGTGGCTTCTGATGAATTTCTCCCCACTCTGTTCTCACTACCCCTACCCTCAGTATTTATCAGATAAAAAGCCTCCAGCACTTCATATAGATGACCATGGAAATCTGTGCACTGACTGTACGTATATTTGCTTTGGATACATTTTTAGCACTTCACTGTTAACTACCAGCTCTCAAAGAGATTTCAAAATCCTTTCCCTCTCATCTACAGAAGGTTTGAAGCTGTCAAGATACTGTGGAACCCATCTACTCACTTCTCTTTCCCACTTTCCACCTTTTCCTTGGACAAGTGATTCACAGCTTTCACGCTTTGGTAAGCTTGTGAGAAAACCACACTTAGGAGTTCAGCCCTTTATAAGTCAGATTCCTGGGCACATTGTTGTCTAGTAAAACCTACACAAATTCTTTTCTTTTTTTGAGTTGGATCTCACTAAGTTGATCAGGCTAGCCTTGAACTTGTGATCCTCTTGCTTCACCTCCAGTGTAGTTGGGATTACAGGTTTTACACCCAGCTAAACAGCAAATTTTGAAAATCTATGATTAACATATCAAAAGGAAAGCTTATAGAGCTATCTGATCCCAGAAGATTATTATGTAACAGAATAAATGTTTCACATGTTTTAGGTGATAAACAAACTGAAGTAAAATCCCACTGTTTCTAAAATTTTGGTATTAACTACTTACACAACTCTACTCAGCCATTCCTTGTAGAAGAGCCCTTTTCATTCACTACCTTTATGTGTTCAGTTTATCAACCCTGATATGTAAACCAGGAAGACAGGGAAGCAAGCTGGGTGACCAAGAACATACTACACTAGGATATAGGCTACCTCAAATACAGACCATGAAAATTAGAGAAAAGGCACAGAACTCCTAAGTTGGGTTTTGGTAATAAAATTCTAGTTTGACCTTGGTTCTTCAGGCTAGAATTTTACATGCTTGTCTAATTTATAGAGCAGACTTTCTGGGGATATTAAGTGAGGGTTAATCAGTTATTGCTAAACTATCCATGCTAATAAAAAAATCAACATTTGAAGATTAATTCTTACATTATACCATAGGGCAAGAACTGCAAGTGACTCATAGGAACATCTACTGTACCAGAATCTTTGAACATGTAGGTGGGGTGAGTAGGATTTGTACTCCTCTAAGCTGGAGCCCTAGGCTGAGGGTTTGGGTTCAAGTTTCTCTCCTTAATGGTAACCTTTGGTAAGTCTCATGATCTCTCTTGAGACTATTGGCTTATCCATACAAATGGGGTAATTTAATTCAGAGTTGCTGTGAGACTCCAATAAGAGTGTTTATGAAAGGCTTGGTAAACTTAAATGCTATATAAAAAGTACAGTAAATGTAGACAAAACTCATTAGGCAATATTTGTAGGCTATTTTAGTTATAAATGCTATCTATTTTTGGTTAGGTTGTTTCTCTAGTTCTTGGTTCTTACTATGTATAGCTCCCAGGTCTCTTTGCCCTGTGCCAGACCAGACTTCTGGTTGAAACCCAGTATTTGACCATGACAAGAACCCTTAAGAACATGTTCTAACTTGTTGCTTCAGAAACCTAGCCCCTTTCTTCCAGATAGATGATGCTGGGATACAACAAAAACCCTTTCTAAGAATACCTCATTTTTTGATCTTTTTCTTCAGCCCTTTTTTTTCACTGAGAGAAAAACTGTTTTAACTATAAATTACAATGAAGAGTTCAGAAAATGCAAAAAACCATTTAGTAAGGAATTATTTTAAAGTAATTGATTACTCTTCATGCCCTGCCCCCCCCCCGAGATTGTAGAACCATCTAGTTTTTGTTTTTTTTTTTAATCTTTGAGATATCAGTAGGGGGCAGTATGTTCATTACAATTTTCAGGTGGGAAAATTCAGACTTTGAATTCTAAGTTTCACTTGTCCTCAAGATACCCATATGTTTACACAAGTTACACTACAAATATTTTCTCAGCTACGTTGATTTTGGAAGTGTTATTTTGAGCCCCATTGCTTAGAATAACACTAAGAAGCTGAACCTTGTTAATATTCAAAAAATCCAGTACAAAGGTATTTGAAGCGAAGACAAGAAATTCACATTTTATGCAAACAGAAAGAGAAACATTTGATTTCTCCAAAACCGAAAAACAATGTTTAACACCACTGTCACCTTTCACACGTCTTTGTGTGATCTTTCAAAGTTTCACAGACCAAGTAATGTTTTGTTTCCAAATGTGAATTCATTTTAAGTGGCTTGTCATTGTAAGGGGCTAATTTGACAGCACTCAAGGTTTCGGCAGTAATTGCCCTTACTTGTTAAATATTCTAACAGCATTTGCTGCAGTGTTGAAAGTTTTATGATCATTATAAGAGGATATTCATTTTTTTCCCCCTGTGGTTCACTTCAGAGCATTTAGGAAAATGGTCCCTGACAGGTGTGAACTTGAGTTTTAAGATAATTGACAAATAAAAGTAAAAAAGAAAAAGGAATTCACGAATGGGTCTTGTTGGAGAAGCTCATCAATAAAAGATGTCAGCATTCCTGCAGATGAAAAGCTGCCCCCTCTACAATGGAGACATGTAAGCCTTCATAAACCCATGAAAGTGACTGAAACTGGTAAACCAGGTATGTCAAGGTAAACACAATTAGATTCAGAGGCCATGTTCTGGAAACTTCTATTCTCAACAGTGGTATCTTTTTTTGGTACCGGGGATAGAACTTGGGACCTTGCACTTGTGAGGCATACAGTGGTACCACTAAGCTAAATGCCTGGCTCACACAGTGGTATCTCAACAGAGTGTTAAGGCACAGTACAGGGATCAGCAGTATGCTTTACCTATCAACTCTATATTTTCAAAGTCTCAAAAGTATCCATCATTTAAATTATTTTCCAACTATACTTACATGGGGTCTCAGCCTAAAAGGAGCTTCTAGGTCACTTGATAGAAACTAGGAGACAGTTCCTTGAATAGCTTACTATACTAACTTCTGAGATAAGAAATCACTAACCAAAGGAAATCAACACATTTAAATCTAATACCTGGAGGTACAGGCTCAAAACATTGAGCTTAACTCATTCAGGTGAATTAGGGAATAGTTCCCTCTTTTTTAAGGACTATCAGGTTTTGTCATACTCCAAAGATTAGTTACAAAGGGCCCTTTCTCTTAGGAAAATACTGGCAGTATTTGTAGGAAATAAGATACAAATCAACTCTTCCAGTACACCCCCTAGTGGAACTTCAGTATAGTACATCAAGGGAAGGGGCAAAACATACTGGGTATAGGTTGCAAATCCCTTGTCCAAAATGCTTGGGACCAGTGTCTTGAGTTTTGTAATATTTTCGTACATATAATGAACTATCTTGGGTATAGGTCTCAAGTCTAAGCATGAAATTCACTTATCTTTCATATATATACCTTATACACATAGCCTGAAGGTAATTTTATACAGTATTCTTAGTGTGCCTGTTTTGATTGCAATCCCATCACACGAGCTCAGATATGGAATTTTCCACTTATGGAATCCTATTGGTACTCAAAAAATTTCAAATTTAGAGCATTTCAGATTTCAGATTATTCATATTAGGGAGGCTCAACCCACATTCAGGATTTACATCGGCTTAAATGGCCTTTCCCACGGGCTGGGGATTTGGCTCAGTGGTTCTGCTGCCTGCCTGCCTTGCAAGTGCAAGGACCAGAGTTTGATCCCCAGTACTGAAAAAGAAACCTGGGCTTTCCCAAATCTACTTGCTATGACTGTACCATAGTCATGTGCCTTCTACTCATTTAACACACCAAAACAAGGAAGCAAACATAGCATATCATGTGTACATTTATCAATATAGGCTTATATCTAGATCTTGCAGAGGCAAACTGGCTATATATTATGATTAAAAGGGGCTATCTTAGCTTTAGAAAGAAACAAAAGGAATTTTGGGTGATGGGAAAAAATAGGAAAAAATTTTTAAAAATTGAGTGAATTTGCTATTAATATTCCTTACCTTAAGGAAAACATCAAGAAAAAAAGGAGGTTCCTACTTAAAATTTTTCTGTTTCTCAAGTGAAATTACTAAATTGCTTGAAAGTAATTTTCTCAGATTGCCACTACATCAATTCACTAAAGCCACTAAATGGATCCACTGGAATTTACTAGATTTTAAAAATATGAAATATGATTAGAATAAAAACACATTTAAGGGAAGAGAATAAATGAAGAGAATGTAAGCACTTATATATTTAACCATAGGGGTTGCAGCTCTTTTCCAGGCCCCAGTGACCCAATCCTGCCTGCAATAAATGGGCAAATCCTCTCCTGGGAGGCACTCTCCGTTCAGTCTTTTTGAAAAACCTATTCAATCAGTGTTAGTATTAGCATGGAAAGAACGCTTCCACTTTGATTTGACTTATAAATTAATTTGTACTTGGACAGATAATGAATAAAGCTCTAGATATAGAAATAACGGAGAAAAGAACAAATACCAATTTTAATTCCAGGAATCAAGACAAATGGCACAAGTCACTCCATGCTCAAACAAAAAGGGCCATTCCTTGAGCCAAGAATTTGATCACTGTTCTACAAGGCTGACCACATTAATATGTAAAGATACTATTAGGTCAAAATGAAAATATTTAGAATTTGTGCTTTTCTTTTGCAAAAATAGTAATACACCTTTTCTGAACTATTCAACTTCCACTGCCTCCCAGTAAAACAGGACTCAAATGGCAGTGACAGCCAGGTAGAGGCTCTTACATGAAGCATGAGTACACAGGGCTCTCCCAGGGAATGGTATGGAGTTTAGACTATGCCAAAGTATATAATAGGTGCTGAGCTCGGAAGGCAGATGAAATCAGCTTTGCAGGGCCCAAGATGCCTTCCACTGTGAGCAGTATGGTCATACAAGGGTTTTAAGAAAGCATATAAAGAATGCAGTTCTGCTTAGATAACCCTAGGTTAAAGAGCAAGAATGGAAATACAGAAAGAAGTTTAGAAGCTCTCTTGAGGTGTGATAAAGAAGGCACACTTTGGAAGAGGGAATGGAAAGGAGGGGATTTATCAAAGCACACGGTGGCAAGAGAACAGCTGGGATCTGGTGACCCATGAATGTGTGCAAGAAGGAGGACTGAAGATAATGCTGACGTTTTCAAGCCTGGTGACTAGCTAACCACAGAATGCAGGATGGAGTAAAGAAGAGTTCAATACTGAGACAAGATGATTTTTGGGGATATGTGAAACAGACAAGATAACGGTGTGAACTTGTGAACTGTCCAAGTCAGAGTGAGGCAAATCAAACAGATTACCCAGATAGAGAGGTTCATAGTGCAATTCACTTGGCGCACACAAAACTAAAGAGCAAATTTTAAAGGTTGAGAGGCCAAGAAGAGAGGCCAGGTTGAGAGGGAAGGAAGGAGAAGCACATGAAAGTGGCTTTTCATAGAAATGAAAGCACCTGAGTTTCTAGGTGGTAGTCAAGCAGGTTACATTTTGTGGGAAGATCAAGGTGCACACTGGATTTGGCAATAAGGGAGCACTACCATTTGTTTATATAGCTCAGAAATTACTGCACTGGCTACTTAGGAATGTTTTTTAAACAACCAGCATAATCAAATATAGATTAAAACATATCAAAGATGTTTGGAAGATTTTTTATGAAGTAGTTTGTCTGGTTCCCTGCTCACACCAGTTATAGAAAGTGTCATTTTATCATGTTGAAGATTTTGATTTCTGGTAGCAACAGATTTAAGAGATGGGCATACCATGTAATACATCAAGTACAGAAGCTCAAAGTTCACTGAGCATGTGATCCTATTTTGTATTTGTAGGCACATATGCAGGTGCTGTCAAGAGATGTTTTCCTCAGGAAAACAGAAATAAGACAAAGTAGGTCAATTTACAACTCAATTCAAGACAAAGACTATTTCTAAAGCTCAAACACTTTTATAGATATGACATTTACTTAATAATAAGCCAGTTCTAGAGCAGACTTTTAAAAAACGGGATACAAATTCGAAGTTTTTTTGGTAGCTATCCTAAAACAGGGAAGTGAAAGTCTATAAAATATTTAGTCTTAAACAATTTTTAATATTAGGTATGGAGGAGGAAGTATTGGATAGTTTTATAGAATGATATAGAAACAATTTTTTAAAACAATCTAAACCTGAGGGCATAAACAAAACTAGGTTTCTCTAACTACATAAGAGGAATAGAGTATGTGAGATTAAAAACCAGTAAATCACAAAGAACTTAAACATTAATGATTAGGCACCATTCATGAGATATTAGGTACAACCATAGCTCTAATGTCTTTAAGTGCTACATTACTCAGATCTAACTGGTGGGCTTTTAGTTTTCCTGGATGGATTTTAACTAAATAGACTTTAGACATTTGGATATAGATAAATGCCTAATTCAGTAATTAGTATTTTAAAATTGCAAAACCTTTTAAGTTAAGTGGTCTATTAATTAACTACCAATTATCTTGTCTGACTACCATATCAATAGAAGTAAATTACCGACTAGCTATTTGACAGATTTAGTCCTTTACCATGCAAAAATTTTTCACAACATAAAAGGCCTAGAGTTAAATGCTTTTGCTTCCCCACTTTGGTTAATCAAGGATCAATTTGCTGCTCAAGTATAAAGGCCAAATACAATTCTTTGGTCAAAAAGGATCTATAGATAAACTTTGGCTTTAGAAATAGCAAGCTAAGGAGCTGGGAATTTAGCTCAGTGGTTCTGCCACCTGCCTCACAAGCCCAAGGACCCAAGTTCGATCCTCAGTAATCTGCCCCCACAAACAACAGAAATAGCAAGCTAAGAGTCTACTTCCTCTCTGAAAAAAATAACAAGTGAAGCAATGATAATATTTTGGAGAAACATGGCATTGCAGTTTCTATATGGAAGACAAGTTTCCAAACTTCAAAACAGAAGAGTCAGGTATTTTCAACTTTGTCATCTTACTGATAGAGCCTAGGTGAATGATTTCTACACTAGAGTTACAGTGCATGCTACTGTATTCATTTATCAGCTTTGTGCTAACTGTATTGTATAGCAGAATATGCTGGCTAAAACCTACTCCAAATTTAATACTTCTTGACTGATGACTAAGAGAAGGTTCCTGGGAGATCATCTAGTAGTAGACCAACACTGAATGATATCATAGCAAACAAGTCGGCTGTGCCAGATACTGAAAAGCTTTCAGTGTGTAGAAATGGCCCATAAGGGGCTGGGGATTTAGCTCAGCGGTTTTGCCACCTGCCTTGCAAGCAAGCACAAGGGCCAGAGTTCGATCCCTGGTATCAAAAAAAAAAAAAAAGAAATTAATGGCCCATAAGAAGTAAGGAAATTGCTATAGGAGTCCTCTACTTGAGGCTTGCTCATTTAACTTAACTCAGATTGGTGTATCAACAGCATCCTTCCCCAAAGTCCCTAGCCTCACATCAATAAGCAAAGTAAATACACTATAGTAAAAATAAGCACACAAACCAGGTGCGGTGGTTTACACTTATGATCCCAGCACTCCCTGGAGGCTGAGGTGGGGAGAGAGTTGCAAGTTTGAGCCCAGCTTGGGTAACTCAGACTTTGTCTCAACTAAAAAAAAAAGGGGGGGGGCTAGGGATTATAGCTCAATGTGAAAGTTCTCAGTTCATTTCTTAGTAGTACCACACACACACAACCCCCACCCTCTACACACAAATGGGAGAATGTAAAAGTTGTATAGAAACAAAAGAAGACAAACCATAATGATTGTGAGCAGCCCCATTTTGAAGTATCAATTTTATATTTAGTCCACTACAAAGCTTATCATTGAAAGTTTACAAAACAGACCCATATGAATGTTATATTCTAAATATTTAAGCAGAACTTTGAATATCAAATTATCAAATACTTACTGAGTGACAAGAACCAAGTGCTATTCTAGGCAGAAGAAAATGAACAAATGTATATTGCCAACTGCCTTTGGACAGCATGCCATCTTCTCTGGGTACAATATAGACAAATTATACCAAAAAACACATACTATACACCAAAGGATAGGAATGACAACCACTGCAAAAAAAATTCATGGTAAGAAAAAAGTTAAGACTTCCATAAACCATTTTAACTACAGTTTAATTGGAAAACAAGGGCTTGGATCAAATGGTCTCTAAGTATCCTTGTAGGTCTAATACCTAAGAATGCACGGGAGGGTGGAACAGGGAGAGAAGGTTGTATCAGAAATTTGAACTGAGCCATAAAAGGCACTTGGAGTAAAAAGAGAGGGTATTCCAAGCAGGTGGACTAGTAGGAGCAATGATCTGGAAGTGGGGGCACCAACAGCTTTTCAGATAAAGTCCACATGGTATTCTATTTCACTGTATATAATTTTAACTCTGAGACAACCCAGTGTGGAAAATGTTTTTGCCAGCTCTTCCTCAAAGGACTACTATCTAGAATATATAAAGAACACAAAAAAATCAGATCCCCTCCAAATTTAAAGATCCAATAAAAAAAAAAAAAACGGGCATCTGAAAGGAATAGACACTTTTTAGATGAAGAAAAAACAGCAAATAAATATATGAAAAATGTTCAACATCACTGGTCATTTGAGAGATACAAAAAATTAAAACAATGTTGAGATTACATCTCACCTCAGAAAGAATGGTTATTACTAGGAAATCAGGGCTGGGGATTTAGCTCAATGGTTCCACCACCTGCCTCTCAAGTGCAAGGACTTGAGTTCAATCCCTGGTACCAAAAATAAAAATGAAAAAAAGAAATCAACCAGTAACAAATGCTGGTGGGGGTATGAGGCAAAAAAAGAACCCTTCTTCAGTGTTGGTGAGAGTGTAGGCTGGTGCAATCACTGAGAAAATCAGTGTGGAGATTCCTCAAAGAACTAACTAGAGGTTCTATTTGAGCCAGCTATTTCCCTTCTTGGTATCTTCCCAAAAGAATTAAAAGCATCACACCACAGTGACATATGCACACCCATGTTTATAGTGGAACAGTTTGTAATAGCTAAATCTTGGAAACAGTCCAAATGTCCATCAACCAATGACTGGGTAAAGATGATGTGGGTGTTTTGAAATATCATGGAATATTACTCTGCTATTAAGAAGGATAAGCTTGAGATATGTCTGGCCAAATGGATTGACCTTGAGACTATACTCGTAAGTGAAATAAATCAGACACACATGTTATACCTTACTGTTTCTCTGCTGTGAGAAACTGAAAATGAAAATAAGGATAAAATGTATAACAGATAACAAGAAATGGGAAAAAAATGTTCAAATTAAAAGGGGAACAATGGAAGAGGAAGAGGAAAGGAAAGAAGAGACAAGAAAACAAGAATAGAAGAAAAAAAGCTTTTGTAAATAAGGAGGGAAAGAGGGGTCAAGGAAGGGGAATGGGGAAAAAAGCAGCAGCAAGATATATCATGTACAGGTACAAATTTCCTATGATGAATGTTATCATTATGTATATCTAAATGTACCAGTAAATGTTTTGCTTCAAAAAATAATAAGTTCAACTCTGAGTCAGGATTAGCATACTATTTGTTATTCTATGAAAATAGAATTAGTTGCTACTTAAATATCTGGCTCAAGACGATCTGTTCTAATAATTGAATGGGCTCTTTGCTCAGTAGATCTACATTTTAAAATGTATGGGGCAACTTCTCTTCCCCACCCAGATACAGGGAAAAGATACACTCATTTTTTCTGGATGGAAAAATAGCACAAGCCAAGACCAACACATCTTTGAAAAATCATCACTAACATTTCAACTAACAGTACTGCTACAAGGGAAGCTGAGTTCAGGTGACTGTCAACAATACTATTTAAATTTCCCACCTCAATCACCATAAAAATTGTAATATGACTTTTTTAAAATTTTAGTTCTTAAAAGGTCTGTAACTCTTGGCCAGAAGTCAGAAATTCCAAATCTAAAATGAATTTTCTGACTCAATATTGAAAATAAATTCTTAAGTTTAGATGTTTAGGAGAAAAACAGCTGGAGAATTCAGGAGCCTCCCATATTTTAATATGAAGTGACGTCATTACTGTCAAGAATTCCAAGAACTCCCTAAATTGTGTGGTTAAGCAACATCTTGAAGCTCAGTAAGGACGATAGGAAGGTAGTATGTTCCTCCTTAGTATTCAGCTCCAGAATAACTTTTTCTATTAGATTTTTCCCTTATGTTAGAAAGGAACCTAGTGTTAGAAGTATAGTCTATTAACTTATGTGCATTTTCAAAGCCAAGGCTACGGATTTTCTGTGCTTAACATACTCTAAATTAGCACTGATTTTTATAGGATTTCTAGGGAAGGAAGATAAGCTGCTTTCCTCGTAAAAGTTTGGGGATTTACTTAAAAATCTAATTACATTTGAAATTGTACAAGTCAGCAAAACAATCACTCAGGCAAAGTAGTCAAGTAGTGAAACTTCAGAATACTTGGTGTAGGTAAAAGTTTAGTTATGAAATCTCGTGTCATCTCAGTCAAATGTTATTGTGGAAAAAAAAAAATCCCAGTGCCTGTGGGTTTGAGCTAACCTACCAATGGCTGTGTATCTGTTTAACACTGTTGATCAAAATTACTTGGCGTTTCTATGGGTGCTTCCTTACCATACTTCAAATATGGAAACTATATTCCACCTGCAGTTTGTTTGCCTTTTATTTCAAATGGTGATTGTTTGCTTTACTCAGAATTATAAACCCACAAGATTCTTCTTGATAAATTGTACTGCCAAGTTTATTCAGTTGGATTGGCCTTTATCTATACCACTCCTTTGACACTTGCTGCCTGTTCTTGTAGACCTAGAAGCAGTAAAAACTTTAATTCAGTCCCCATAACCACTGCACACAACCAACCCACACCTACTTGCATGCACACCACAGGCATACTTATGCTCCCCCAAACTATATATAGCAATTTTCTTATTCATGTAAAACATAGATATGACTTAGCTTGGTTTATTTATATGTTCATTTCTAGAGGTTTGGAGATGAACTAAATAAAGCTCATATTTAAAAATAAATCATATTCCAGGATCAGAGAAAAGGCTTGATACTGGATGAACAACATTGAATAAGTACGTCTAAAGCCAGATTAAATTTTTAAGCAACTGCTAAAAAATTAATGAGGTTTAATGTGACCTATTTAGGAGAAATAGTTCTTTGTTGTGTTCTATTAGACTAATCTGACGATGAAAAAATAAATAAAACCCTATCTTCTTATATCTACCCGTGACTTTGCACTTGCTGCACAAGCACTACTATCAAGCCACAGCGTCAAGGCCTCATTATCCCTTATTGGATCTAGCTATGAAAGTAAAAGGAAAATACTACAAGGGCAAGAAAGGTGAGTCAACAGTGTGAACAGTGTTACAGGAGAGCAGGGGAACCTCCCCTTACCCCAATTCCTAGATGCTGCAGTAGTTCTGATGGCTAGAAGCTGACAGTGTTGAAATCCCCCAGTTCACCAGGTCTCACAACCCTATCCCCCTCTCTAGTCTTAGTAAAGTGACTTCCGTTCTCAATTGAGAAGCACCTTCTAAGCTGAGAAAGTCCTAGGATGTCCTCTG
Organism: Fukomys damarensis; assembly: GCF_012274545.1. Taxonomy (NCBI): domain Eukaryota; kingdom Metazoa; phylum Chordata; class Mammalia; order Rodentia; family Bathyergidae; genus Fukomys; species Fukomys damarensis. Next base: position 38,211,110 of record NW_022900917.1, read on the forward strand.
ATAGGACAATACATACATGGATCCTGTGCATGGTCAACAGATGATAAGTGACTGCGATGGTGGCCTAACCCCTCCCAATGGACCACAAATGCTGATCTCAGAATCTCTGGCACTTTCTAAAATGTGGCTGAGCAGTAATTTGGAAGCCTAAACCCTGACCTTAGGAATTCATAAGAACAACCCATGTTTTATACACTCAAAGAAAGTAAAATAAACAAACCCAGGGTTTTATACTCCCTCTTGTTATTTTTATGGCAGTCTTTCAAATTAGTTCACAATGTTCAGTCTTCTACCCTCTCAAGAAATACTGAATTGGGGGTGTGGGGAAAAATCAGTGATTTAATAGTAACCAACATGTGTACACTGTAACTCACCATGGGGGAATAACTCACCAGAAGGGGACTTTGTGGTAAAAGAATGCAGGTGACTTTCAAGCTGGCACTGAGGTTTCTCTCCCTCCCAACCTTCTCACTGAGGGGGGCCCAGGGATAAAAAATAAAGGTGTTTATATTTACCCAGAAGTGTGCATGGCAATTGACCATCATGGTTCTCTCAATGAGCTCATCAGGACATTCTAGAAGGTGATGTCCAGAGACCACGCCAGCATTATTGACCAAGACTGAGACCTCACCAACTTCCTTGCGGACCCTTTCAGCTGTCATGTAGACATTCTCTCTCTTTCCCACATCACAGGTATAGGTAAAAACCTGCAAGTTACAGTTGGACAGAATTTCTTCCTCGCCATTCCCAGCTGTCCTCAGAAGTCCAGATGAGAAGAAAAAATGGAACAGAGAAGGGAATGCAGAAAGTGAGTTACATGGTAATCAGTAAGACAAAGATCACACAAAACAAAAATACTTCAGTGAGCTTCAAATTTCTAACACCATAAGGTCTGCCAATGACTGAAATTACAGCTGCTTTCCTTCTCCCAACCCCCCAAAGTCTTTGGGAATTACAGCAATTTACTGGATAACTTTGCTTAGGGGAAAGTCATTTAATTGTGACAAGCCCAATACAAGTAGACCACATGGGATCAGCTTGCTGGAGTTAAAGACACCTGCAAAGAACTGATCTCAGCCCAGAGAATAGCACACACATTACACATACCCTTTCTTTCGAGGGTGGGGGTGTGGAAGCAGTGGCCAGAAACAGCTCTTAATATTTAGCATGAGCATCTTCAAAACAAATTCATACTGAGGTTCTCACCTCAAAACTTAAATAATGTGAATTCACTCAAAGCCACGAAATAAAGTTTCTCTGAAAAAGTGGAGATTACTGATTTGTTTTATAGCTGACTCCCCTAAAAAGTACCCTTAAAAATCAAGTTTACAGATAAATATGCAATTTTACCACATAAGAACTCAAAAAGCTTAAAAACCCAAATCATTCCTCTGGGAAATCAGCATTCTTGTCTTTAGGTTTTGGAAGGGACACAAAAATGTGTATCTGCTATCCCCGAATACAATGAAAATTTAACATTTTCAAACAATTAAAAAAGGTAGGTGCCAATAAATCTGGTAACAAGTGATCAATACAGGAGAGGAGTGTGCATGAGTCAATTTCATATGGTTCAATATTTTCTTTGGAAATGAATTTTGCCAATAAGCAAGAGCCATCATCAAATTTTCTGGGCCAGGATTTATTTATTGGTTGGTTATGATCTATTTAGGCTCTAAAAAATAAAAAGTCTCACATTCAGTCTAGTTAATTTACAAAAAATGCTGACCAGGGTGACCAAAAACATGGAAGAAATTTACAAAGGTTGAAATTCTTCAAGCATTTTCTCTAGAGGTCAGGCATCTCTCAATCAAGCTCAGGGTTTGGAACTGAAGCACTTACTTATCATTGGCGAAACAATGTAATTATCCTTCCACTCCATGCTACAGTTAGAAACCATCAACAGTGTGCTAGTCTAAGAGGTCCCGAGTACAGTAACACAGATTTATGCTTTAGTCCAGTCTCGGAACAACTTCCTAAGGACGCTTTAGTTTCCCTTTCCGCCACACACAAGTCAGAGCGAGACAATTCTTTAGAATCCAAATCTGTGGCAACAAGTTTCCTCTAACTTCCTTCCCCTCAGAGTGCTTAGGAAACACTACAGTCGGCCTCCAGAGACCGGCTCTCAGCTAGGACGAGGTCTGGCCCTTCTTCCCTTCTAACACAGACGTGATCGAGCTCTATGATCACCGGACAAATTCCACTTGTCTGCCAGAAGACCGGTAGGATTTTATTTTTCCTTGAGTGCGGCGAGGCTGACCATGGCTGGGGACAGGGGGGCCCTCTGGGGGAGGACGCGAGCTGGGGAGGGGGTTGACCCAACAATGCCCGGGCGCTGGTATGAGTTACCTTGCAGTGCTGCGGCATCGGCCGCCTCCAGGTCGCGGTAGATGTGGCGCACCATGCCGGCCGTCTCCTCGTTGCTTTGCGTGTTGATGTCCCAGAGCACCAGCAGCGCCCGGCGCCGGGCGAACTCCAGCGCGAAAAGGC
>NW_022900917.1:38214596-38230035 GCF_012274545.1 Fukomys damarensis
GTGGCCCCAGCCTCCAGCTCTCGTCGCACCTCCCTTCGCGGCTCACACTCCCTGCCATGGGTTGTCCCTGCCTCCGCCTGCTAGGCCCTGAGGTCGGCGGAGCCTTGGCCGTCCTCCTCCGGCCGTCCGGTCCTCGCGCTTCCTTCTCGCCACTTTGGTTTTCCCGGCGACGCGGGACGGCCCGCCTGCAATCAGGCGCTGCGGAAGACAGCCCTGAAATCTGGAGGAGTGACGAGAAGGACTGCGGCCGCGCGGCAAACGGGGTGCAGCGTCTGTCGCTCCTGGTAGCCGAGAGGCGGGAGAAAACCAGCATAGACTTTTGAGTTTGAATCGCAGCTAGCCGCTTGGGATGTGTTCCCAAAGGCTCGTTTTCCAGGCTGGAGTCACCAGCGCCGTGGTTGCCGATAGTGTCGGGCGTAGCCCTCCCGCTGGATGGCCCAGAGAGTGATGCATTTCGGGATTTGTAGTTCGCACCTATGAGGCGCTCTTTTGAACAAATTACGACGTGGAACTCGAGTTTAATCCCGTTAACGCAGCCTAGGGATTAGGACCCCAAGGAGTCCAGACGTCAGAACCCTCTGCACCTGAATTGATTAAAAGTGTAATCGGTGCATTTATTTTTCACATAAAAATTTTATCCAAACGTCCATTGAAAGAGACTAAGTCAAGTAGTTCTTAATTTTGCATCTGCTAGGAACATTAATTGTAGGTTCTTTTCTGGCTTTTCTTAGGACACCTATAAATTGTGGGGGCCTTACCCGCGCAGTCTTTAAGTGGACAGTGCGCATGCGCTAACTTCCTCTTTTCCGGCTGGAACCATGGAGGCTGTTGAGTAAGTTGCTCTTCCTTCTCTCCAGAATCCTTCTCCATCACCGATAGTAGAGGCTTTTTGTCTTGTCTTTTGTCCCATCACGTACTTTTGCTAACTTATCCATATGTTTGTGGTGTTCTCTGACAGTGAGGACCCCTGGCTAGGGTGAGATGTAGGCGGCCTTGGGGCGTCGGTTCTGGAAATAGTAGAAACGAGGCGTGAATAGGAATGTCTGCGAAACAGGCGAGTTGAGTGGAGGCCCAGTCCTAGGTGGAAGGTCTTTCCAGGGAGGCGCAGAACTTTTGAGTTATGTTCAGCTATCATTTGGCCCGGGTCTCTGCCAGGAAGCAGTTGTTTTCAAAATGTAGAGGTTGAACCGGAGTGGTGGTTGGCTTGGTTTTAATCTTAAAAGGATCTCAGGCCTTTTGAAAGTCAGTACCTTTTAGTACTTCTTTAGGTCAGTACATTTTGTAAACTTCACTATAGCTGTTTCTCAGTTGTTGGCAGCTGGGATTTAGGTTTCTATAGGTGTTAACGTCACATTTATGATCGCCATTTGAATAAAGTGATGTGTGTTGGAGGTGAAGATTATTGGCATGGAAAGATTTTTCTGCATTTTAAAACCTGAGTTGGTTAAAGCAACAAGCATATAAGTGGCTAGTTGTAGTGACGCTGGTTCTGCTAAAAGTGTTCATTATAGAGTGGTAGTGATACAACGCTGGAAGGTATTGAGTTGATGATGGCATTGTTCACTAATGACAGAGAGAAGAAAAAGAAGGTTCCGGCTGTGCCAGAAACTCTTAAGAAAAAGCGAAGACGTTTCGCAGAGCTGAAGGTAAAGCGCCTGAGAAAGAAGTTTGCCCAAAAAATGGTAAGTAAATTTAGGGGAGTTCTTGCACCTTAGAGGTTGGGAGTGAGAATGAGGTCAGTATTTTTAAATCAAGACCTACCTCTGTAGTGTACTGAGCAACTGCTTAGAGCATCTTAATGTTGCAACTTCAAATGAATATAATGTTTTGGAATGTTACTATTTGCTGTGGCAAAGAAAACATTTTGTGGAAAGAATAAAGAACTGGGATTGCTGTTTGTGTTTGGGACCTAAACATCATGAATAATTGGCAATTGGTTTTCAGCTTCGAAAGGCGAGGAGGAAGCTCATCTATGAAAAAGCCAGGCACTACCATAAGGAGTACAGACAGATGTACAGAACTGAGATTCGAATGGCTAGGATGGCAAGGAAAGCTGGCAACTTCTATGTACCTGCAGAACCCAAATTGGCATTTGTCATCCGGATCAGGGGGCAAGTTCAATTCTTACTGTATTCTGGTTTTAAAGGGAAATTAGAAAACTCCAGTGAAATGTGTTCTGGGAGCACTAGTTCCAAAACATTTGAATTACTCTGTTTCTTTTTCCTAACTAGAAAGGGTTTTAGTGTCATTAAGGGTTTAGTGCAAGCCCTGTGCTCAAGCTCCCCTCCATTTTGTAAACACAGGAGGGTTTTAGTGTTAACTGAAGTTTTCAAAGTTAAAATGTGCTGTCTTTGTTAAGACATATACAAAAGTAGGAGGTGGTAAAAGAAACTCTTGGAAAGGAAGCTGGTGGAAGTGGTAGTTTAGCTAACTAGGAAAGTTCAACACCAGTGACCTTGAGTCTTTGTAATATAAAAGCATTCTTAACCTATTTAGGTGCGACTTGGTTAGGGTTTTTTGGTCCATTGTTACTAGAAATTCTGGTAAAAGCAAGATAAATTTTTTGGTCCTTTTGCACTGCAGTATCAATGGTGTGAGCCCAAAGGTCCGCAAGGTGTTGCAGCTTCTTCGCCTCCGTCAAATCTTCAATGGTACCTTTGTTAAGCTTAACAAGGCTTCAATTAACATGCTGAGAATTGTGGAACCATATATTGCATGGGGGTAAGTAAATGCTTTTTACTTTGCTAAATTGGCTATACAGCAAGATGATTTATCTACAGCAATAGCCTTATTTCAATGTCTGTTTTTAATAATTTAGGTACCCAAATCTAAAGTCAGTAAATGAACTAATATACAAGCGTGGCTATGGCAAAATCAATAAGAAGCGAATTGCCTTGACTGATAATGGACTGATTGCTCGATCTCTTGGTAGGTTCTGCTTGTTTAGAGAACTTTTGGATAGACCAAGGTTTTCTGGATTAACAACCTTCTATCTCTCAAACTATTATAAACCTTGCCTGCCTTCCTTCCTCTTCCTCCCTTTTTTTTGGGGGGGGGATTGAACTCAGGACCTTGCACACATTGTGAAGCAGGCAGTGACACCACCAAGCTAAATCCCCGGCCCCCTTCCTCTCTCCTTTCTGAGACAGTTCTATGCAGTTCAGATTGGCCTTGAACTGACTGTGGCTTAGGCTGGCCTCAAGATCACTGCATTACTCCTGTATCAGCTTCCCAAGTGCTGGGATTACAGGCGAGGGTCACAGTGCCTGGCTCATTTTAGTCCTCTAATAAAATATCTTCTAAAGCTTAACCTTACATTAAAATTTTCCAGGTAAATATGGCATCATTTGCATGGAAGATCTCATTCATGAGATTTACACTGTTGGAAAACGCTTCAAAGAGGCAAATAACTTCCTGTGGCCCTTCAAATTATCTTCTCCACGAGGTGGAATGAAGAAAAAGACCACCCATTTTGTGGAAGGTGGAGATGCTGGAAATAGGGAAGACCAGATCAACAGGCTTATTAGAAGGATGAACTAAGGTGAGAGGTGTTGTCTTTAATAATAAAGTTATTAAGTTTAGTACTCTGGTGGGGAAGGGAATCTAGTATATGATTAGTTTATTTATTTAGTTACTTTTTTGGAGGACCTTTCTGGAGGGAACACCCCAGCCCTTTGTCATGTTTACTTAAAAACAGAAATTTGGATGTCCTTTAAAATGTAACTGAGCTAGGGCTGGGGATTTAGCTCACTTGTTCTGCTGCCTGCCTCATAAGTGCAAGGTCCTGAGATTGATCCCCAGTACCAAAAAAAAAAAAAAAAAAAAAAAAAAGTGACTGTTACAGCTTTATAATTGATTTGTGTTAATTTTTGGCTACTAAATTTTATTTAATAGGCTTATTTTTTCCCTTTCAGGTATCTATCTACCATGATGTTTTTATGATTTGGTCAGTTAATAAAAAGTATCTGCTTCCAAATTGAAATGTATTGGTGATTTTTTTGTTAGTCTTTACCCTTCTTTAGTTGTAGTAAATATTGTTACACGAGAAATGCAGTCTGATCAGCAGCCCACGTGCAAAATCGGGATCTACTTTGTGTCTTATGAAAGTTTGCCAAACAAATTTAGTAATTAAAATTCCATGTCTTTGACTTCTGTGTAAATTATCATGTGGATGTCTTACTCCTTTGCATTTCATTTTTTTGTTTTGTATATTTTATTTATATGAATTGTTCATTACACATGGATATTGGAAGAAATGAACTTGTGCTCATGGGTTGAAATTACTTCAGAGCATTTTAAGCTCTTATGGTGAAGTAGGTAAGCAAAAACTTGGAAGTTTTGCTATTTTTAAGTGTAGTGTAACCTGAAACACAATAAAAGTAAAAAATTGATACTGTTACACCAAACCATTAATTGCTTTTAAAATAATTGGAAGTGTCTATACCAACACATCCAAGAATTTTGAGTTCTCGGGCCGGGGATTTAGCTCAGAAGGACCTGAGTTCTCTATAAGTTTCTTTAGGTCAGTAAATTCTGGGGGAGAATTCAAGAAGATACATTATAAACCAAGTTATGCTTTTTGGTGTCTGATTTCCAGAAATTTATTAGTGTACTGTAGAATCAGTATAAAAAATAGTACATTAATCTCTAGGTAGAGCCTAAGCACCTCCAGTCTTTGCATCCAGTGTTCTGAGAGGCAGGCATTCATGTCTGAAGATGATAAAGCCTAGTCAGCTTACGGATTTAGGTGAACAAGTGCCACCTTGGCAGAATCAGAATCAAAAATGGTTGGGGAAGCCGGGCGTAGTGGTGCATGTGTATAATCTGTGCTTCAGAGTCAAGCAGGAGGATCACCATGAGGCCAGCCTGGACTACTTGGACTCAAAACAAAAAAACATTTAGAGCATATTGCTATCTGAGTGTGGCTGGTGAATGAATTAAATGTAAGAGGTCCTCATTGGGATAGGTGTAACAGGAATGCTACTTTATGCAGGACAGTACATAGCAAGTTTTTTTTTTTAATCTTAATTTTGAGGACCATTTGATTCACAGCACGGTTGAGAAGTAGAGGTTTACCATACATTCATGTCTACAAACCTCTGCCATTATTAGCTTCCTGTCACTGCCACTATGTTCTATTTGTTAGTGAACGTTCATTGACAAATTGTTGCACAAAATAATGCTTTTTTGAGCTAGAGAGAGATAGGATTACTGTAGGAGAATAACTGCCTGGGATGAAGAAGAGGACAGTACAGCAAATATACAGCATTATCTAGTTACATTTTTGCCTATGGTCCTGGATTTTCAACTATTTCCTTTTCCATTTTCTAAGTAGGATCGGAGAACCAGAGGATGGGGAAATAAAGTCTTGGAATATAGATTTCTATCCTTTCGTATTTTCCTAGGTCTTATCCTAGCTCTCCTAGTCTTTTTCCTAGTAGTCCTGCACACAATGGTTGACGTGTTTTCTTAGGTTTGTTTGGGTTAAGAGTGCTGGTTTTAGAACCAGACTACTTGAATTCATTTAGGCAACTTATTTGATATATTTTTAAAAAATTTTTTGAGACCTGGTTTTGCTGTGTAGTTTAGGCTGACCTTGAACTCACTGTAGCCCAGGCTGTCTTCAAACTTTGGGTAATCCTCCTCAACCCCCCCCCCCAATGCTAGGACTACAAGCGTATGGCACCATGTCTGGCTAGGTGAATGACTTGTACCAGTAAACACTGGATTTTAATAACTAAATGTTTTAGGTAATAAAAAATGCTACTTGATGTTTGTGAGGGTACAATGGTTAGAATGGAAAATAGTCTTCCCCTTGTGTATCTGATGGCCTGGACAGCACAAATGTGTGGTGAGTGCCTCCAGGATATACAGGATGGGATGAATGAAACCTTTTGGGATGTCTGGGACTGACTTCCACTGGGAAGAAAGTTTTCTTTTTGCTGTTTTTCTTGTCAAAAGTAGCCAAAATGTTTGTGTTTGGGTGGGTGGGTGGGTGGGTGTGTATTCATATATTCCTCCCTTCTCTTTTTTTTGGTACTGGGGATTGAACTCTGGGCTTTGTGCTTGCAGAGCAGGAGGCGGAACCACTGAGCTAAATCCCTGGCCCTTATTGTCTACCTTAGTGAAGTTTTTAGGGCCAAGCATTTTTACTTATTTATGTTTTTAAGTATTCAGTACAGTTACATTCATCATTGGGATCTTGTTATCCTTTCATGACAGGTCTTGGTTCTCATTTTTTCCCCACACCCCTGCCCTCCCTTCACCCCTTGCACCCTCCCCTATTTACAAATATTTTGTTTCCATTTTCTCATATCTTGTCCCTTATTTCCTTTCCCCTATTCTTCCCAGTTCCCCTACATTTTAAGGCCAGGCATTTTAAAATCCCAGGGGCATGTAGGTGCTGTTAAATGGATATGTGTTTTCCATTGTAACAAGTTATTACCACGACTTAAGTAACAAATAGTTTGTCTGTTTTATTGCTTTAGTGGAGGTAGGACTGTTCTTTCCGGTCCCCAGAGAATATTCCCTTTCATTTGCAGAATGCAAACTGATCTTCCTGCCACTTCCCTCTTAGAAGAATCTTTATGATGACACTGGGGCATCAAAATAATCCATAGTCTCCATGTTGAGATGCACAAAATTACTTTCTGTTGCCACATAAAGTTAATGTGCACAGGTTCCAGGAGTGAAGACTTGGAAATCTGTCATTGTTTTAAACTTTCATTTCTGGTTCCCTTGCTATTTTTCAAAACGTAAAGCTTCATCAGATCCTGCTTTTTTGTACCATTTCTTAAAAGCTCAACCTTTTTCTGTTGCCTTGCCTAGCCACTAAACGTTAGGCTTGATTCTTACTGCCACTGGGAACAGTCTGTTGTAAGCACTTTACTCCTGATTGACTCTTACCCCCATCAGGCAATAGCTGTTTAAAATTTTGATTCTCACTGGGGTGGTGTCGTACATCTGTAAAGCCAGCACTTGGGCAGCTGAAACAGGAGGTTTGCCATTAATTTGAGGCCTGCCTGGTCTACATAGTTCTAGGACAGCCTGAACAGTATGTAGCAAGGTCCTGTCTCAAAGGAAAAGTAAAACTTCAGTTCTGTAGTTGGTGTTACATTGAAGTCACTGGATATTGGTGAGGAATGGTGAGACAGATGTGGCCCCTGAAATTGTGTTTATGGAAATTATATAACTTTGGAAGATGTGTAAGGTTAAGTTTAGTGTGTGGAGATAGATAATGGTATGTAGTAGTAGAGCATAATAGGGACTAGCTACTATTTGTGCTGTGTAGAATTCAGATACCCGGGGGTCCTTTGAAATAGCAAGCAGGGCTGTAATAGCCAAGGGAATTATTTTAAGGTACTGAGAAATGAACCTACGGAGCACTGACCTACATCCTCAGTTTTTTTTTGTTTTGTTTTTGAGACAGGGTTATACCTTATTGCCCAGGCCTTCAACTTGTGATCATCCCATCTCAGCCTCCCAAGTAGCTGGGGTGACAGGCGGGTGCCACTGTTCTTGCCCTGAAGATTGTTTTTGCCAGTGGGAGGTGAGGGATTGGGCATACGAGCTAGGCAAGTGCCCTGCCATTGTGCTGTATTCTGAGCTCTTGATCACTTGCTATGGGACAGTCCAGCCTAGCTGTTTTTCCACTTTGTAACCCTGAGCTGAATTCATTATTGGTTTTGAGATGAGTCTTAGCTGTTTTTCCTCTTGAATTTTCCACATGGGGTAATGAGTGTGTGGCCTAGTTCTGTTAGGGCCGTTTTCTACATAGGGGTTTAACTTTCCCTTACATACTACATACAGCCAAGTGGTGGACCAGTATTACATTCCAGGTCTGATTGGAGTTGGTTTTAACTTAAGGTTAGTATCAAGTAGTATATTGGGAGCGTATATATTCAGGAGTTTTTCAGAGATACGAAACACTGTCACCAGCGGTAGGCTTGCAGCCCTAGTGAAAGTATGGGGGAGTGTTAACCCCTAGAGCAGCATAATTGAACAGGAGTGCTGATGGTAACCAAGATGCTACTGTGTAACTGAGTGCCAGGCTTCATGCTAGGAGGATGTTCCAAACTTTTCTCAAAGGAACTGGGGAAGCCTGGGTGAAGAACTTGACCTTTATGGAAATTCGTGGACTAATTAGTTCTAGGGAGAGCCTGGTTACTTTGAGTTTGATGTGCAGTACAATCTGGAAAGCTGTTGGGTAAACCCTCCCCACCCTACCTTTGGCACATCCTTTAGGTGTCCAGTTGTCCACTGTTCGCCCAGCCTTGGTTCAGCACGCTTCCTTCCCGGCTTCAACTCCCATAGCTGTAACCCTGAAGGCTGCACTGTTCTGTAGGACTTAGAAGAGTCCTTGTGGCCTAGAGTCCCAGGCGTCCACCATGTGTCCAGTATCCTACCTGGAACCCTTGGAGAGACTGGCCCTCGGCCTAGCAGAGCCCAGCCGGAGCCACCCACGGGCGCCTAGCAACGGTGGTATCAGTGGTGTCCTGCGTTGGGTGTCGGGTGTCTGTTTGGGGCAGCCGCAGTTGAGCTGCTGGTGGGGCTGAGAGGTGGGCGCACTGCGCTCCCGAGTGTCGCCGGGCTGCCAGCCGCAGCCCATGCTCACCCCAAGAGCTGTGCCAGTGCGAGCTCGCGGCTGGCCTCCCTGCCAGCCTACCGCCTACCACCCCACAATGCGGCGGGCTCAAAGGGTCCGAGGCCTGGGTTGGCGCCAGGCCGCCGCTGGCTCCCACGCCGTACTTTGCCCCCACTGCCTCCAGTGCAGCAACCACCGACCTTGCCACGTGTCAGGCACCGGAAGAAACCCCTTCCATCCTTGGAGCTCCCTGAACAGTGAGTGCTGGCAGTGGAGAGGGATGGGTCAGAAAGGGCCAAGAGACCTTACTGGGTCCCACTGAAGGGGAAGGATAGTCGCAGAGAGGCGGAAAGATCACTCAAGGATTTTTTTGACGCACTTGGAGGGGAGCTGGCAGAAAGCCGAGTATGAGGACTTGACTGGCCAAGTCTCCCCTGTGGGGGCAGGGGCAGGAGAAGGGTGAGACTGGGAAGAGGGCCTGCTTGCTAGTCCTATGCATTTTTCTACACTCAAGTTCTGGTACAAGCAAACATGCACATGCATCCATGAACTGGATGTGCCTTTACAGGTTTCCCCACTGCCCCTCCCAGAGCTTAAACCTGAGGGTTGGGGCAAGAAATGTGTTCGTTTTCTTTTTTGACTGCCAAATATCTCATACACTTGACAGCCAGCAAGATGCACCAGAAATTTAGAGAACAACTCTATTAGATTGCCCTAACCCTGTTTCATTGCCAATTTTGCTTTGTACATTTCTGATATACCCACCTATAATTTGTATATTATTTATTTATTTATTTATTTATTTATTGTTTGCTAGGGGTTAAATATACTACTGGCAAATGCAGGTAGAATAATAATAGACTATTCTATTGTACTGGTCCACACTTCCTAGTCTTTTTGGGACCAAAGACGGATGGAAACTGGAGAATATCTTTCCAGACAAATGGAAACAATTTTGCAATTTTAGAATATTCCCTGAAGCACAAGAATCTCAGTCTGTAAACTTTAGTATATATATATATATAAATATATATATTATATATCTATATATTATATACATATATCTATAGATACATGTATATGTATGTTACAATAGTGTTTAATAAAAAATTTGACATTTCCTTTTTTAAATTTCTCATAGGGCCAGGAATTTAGCTCAGTGGTTCTGGTGCCTGCTTGCAAGCACAAGGACCTGAGTTTGATCCCCGGTACCAAAACTAGATACCTTACTGCCTTCCAGCACCAGACTAGCACCTTCTCTTTGAACTTAATTCCTTAATTCATAGTTTCATAATTTTCTTACCTTAGTTCCCAGCCTCAGTCCTGTTTGTCTGCTTTTTTCTTGCAAAATCTTCCACAGTCTGTTATCAGCCCTTGATGCTGATGCAGTAGTCCAAACTACTGTATTATTAATAGCCTCCTAACTTTTCTCCTTGGTTCCAGTCTGCCGGATTAATCTTTCTAAAGCATAGCAGGAACTGTATGCTACATCCTTTTTCCTCCAATACTTTTTTATCAGCCATTTTTGACCAGCATTCAGATTTGTCTGTAATTTCACCACAATCTTTCTTTAGCTCTTACAATACCCTTATTTGAACTTCTCTTTCCAAGAAAACTAGAATATTTACATTCCATTCTCTGTGACATCTTTCCCTTCTGTGTCTTTGACTGGAATGCTTCTACCCACACTTCTGTTGGTCTAAATCCTATTTAAATATCTTTTTCTTCTGAATCTTTTGAGTCCCCACCTGAAAGTATTATCTCCCTCCTTTTAAACCCTCAAATGATTTCTTTATCTTTTGAAACTTTAATTTCGCACACACTGCCTTTTAGTTGTATGAGTGGTTGCTGTTTGTTTCTTCTAGATTGGAAACTTCATAAAGTCAGAATCTAGTTTATTTTTGCATTTCTCATGTACATGGCACATGGATTTGTACATAGAACATACTTAGTGAATATATGTGAGTGAGTCAGTAAATTAATTGGGAATACAAAATCACATGTATTAACATATTGCTAGTTGTAGTGACAAACAGATCCCAGCATGTCAGTGATTCAACTTAGAGAAGCTTATTATTTGTTCATATAACCATTCTGAGCAGCTTTACTGAGTAATTCTGATCAGTGGACAGCTTTCTTCCACTTGGTAGAAAGATCCAGGCTCTGCCATTTTCACTCTTGTAAAAATCTGGTCAGTAGTTGTAGCCCTGTTGGCCTGAGAGAGTCCAAGCCACTTCAGGTGTCCCCATTCACAGTTGGCTGTGATCCTGAGATCTGTACCTGCCCCAAGTCAGAAAGCATAGTCTTTGTTCAAAGAGCAAAGAAGACAAAACTTCAAGGGACATCTGTTAAAACAAAAATTAATTTTCACGTACAGGAAGATCAGATTTCCATTAATAGAATGACATCTGAAAACCAGGTCCAAGAAGAGAGAAAACTTCTGAAATTTAAAATAAAAATTAGCTCATCTGAGTGATTGAAAAGCTGGCAAAGGAAGGGTGCTAAAAAGGCCTTCTTACTTATTTTGAGAGACAAAATAAAAATCCAGGGCTGGTGATTTAGCTCAGTGATGCTGCCTCCTGTCTCGCCAGGGTAAGGTCCTGAGTTTGATCCCTGGTATCAAAAACAAAATTTAAAAAAACCTACAAAATGAAAATCCAGTAGGGTCCTTTTGGACAACCAAGGCAGAAGAGGATGGCAAAGATTATTTATTGACCAAGTAAACAAGACAAATGTCCCTGAACCTGTTTAATAAGGAATACCCCAAAGAAGAAATAATGACTACACTCGATGTGATTAAAAATATTCCAGATGCTAAAAAATCTTATATGTATTGGGTCATTCACAAGTCCTTTTGAAAATATCTGAATCAAGAGGTTATTCTGGCAGGAGCTCAGACAACTAGATACTATAACAATCAAAAGAAAAATAATTTTGGAGAAAATACTAAAGATGCTTAAAAAATCAAGGAAAAAATCCAGGAAATCAACATTGAGGATATGTTAATCCTGAGCCAAGAAAACCAGAAATTGAGAATAAACATAATAGAAAAGTGGTATTTCAAAGATTGTGAAAAACAGCAAGATGACAAAAGATCCAGCTGAGAATTTTTTTTTTTTTTTTTGGTTTGGGAATCAAAAAAAAAAATTTTTTTTTTTTTTTGGTATGGGAATCAAACTAAGTACCTTGTGTTTGTGAGGCAGGCATCAGAACACTGAGCTAAATCTCCAGCCCCAGCTGAGAATTTTAAAACCCCAGAAAACAGATCAAGTTGCTTAATTAAATATATCTACTATGCCATACTTGCAAAGTATAAAGAGAAGATGCAACTTGGTGAAACAAATTCTGCAAATTCAAGCCAAAGTTTCTTAACACTGGTGAGACATTCTTGACATCTTCAACAAATCTAAATTGCAGATATGTTAAAAAAAATCCTGTGTGTCTGCACTGTAACATTCATCAGAGTTAGGAGGTGAAACTGATGCTTTTGTATGCTGCCCTAATATAGACTGTGCCTTATGTATTGTGAGACTGTTTCCTCAGAAGAGAAATAAAGTTCCAGAAGGGAGTGAGAGTTTTTATTATTTTGGGGGTGTTTGTTCATATGGCTTCATATTTCCCTTGAACCTGGACTTGGCCAAGTTCCTCAGTACTCATGGAAGTAAGATCCTATGTTGACATTCATGTCATAAGAGTTGTTTCTATGTGTGGAAAGCTAATAATACCAGGGCAATATCAACAGACTTTTTTAAAAAAGATAAATACATTTTATCAGTTTGTTTACCATGATCCTTAAATATAAATAGGTTTATTACATTATCTTTACTAAATAAAGGTACAGTAATGGTGCATCATCAGAAAATGAGGTGTTCTAGATAAAATTTGTATTACATGGGCATGTTTCAAAAATTATGATACACATCCCTGCCTTTAAACAAAATACTGACAATTCTTTGCCTTGATTTGATTAGTGTGAAAGTAAAGAATTTAGGGCTGAGAGCTAGCACGTTGGAACATGCATGTAATTGTATCACTTAGAAGGCTGGGGCAGGAAGATTGTGAATTCAAGGCCAGCCTGAGTTACATAATAAGATCCTGTGTCCAAAACAAAACAAAAAAGTGGGGGCAGGGAATAAAGCTCAGTGATGGAATACATACTCAGAAGGCCTGAAGTCCTGGGTTCAATACCTAGCATCAAACAAAAAGTAAAAAATTGTAATGTGTAGAGCTACTCTCTAAATGGGACATAACAGGGATTAGCTTGCTTTTCCACCAAACTCATGTTATTCAGACTCTTGTGCTCTGTTGCACCCTTGAATGGCCTGTGGTTCTTCTCTTTACCTCTTTGATAGTCTGTATCTGTTGTCTTTGATGCTGTTACTTGATTACAACTGAGTTTGCAAAGAAGGATAGGATAGTTAACTGGATATCCATGTCTGAGGTACTTCTTGAATTGTAAGAAAAAAAGTGGTGCCAAATTTAGTGGATATTCTAAACTTCAGTCTGTTTTTTTCTTTTTTTTGCAGATGGATTACAATGTTAAAATTTTAACTTTCATAGCTTCATTTGATAGTTTATAAACTATATTAGTGTTAGTTTGGGAGGAAAATATATATTTAATGTTATTGTAGTTCAGGTAGCATTTCTAAAATAACCAGTATTTACACTTGCTTTCTCCATAATATAAAAATTGTTGCCACATGTGATGCCACATGCCTGTAATCCCAGCATGAGGGAGGCTGAGAGAGGCTAAGGGATTGCTGCAAATTTAAAACCAGCCTAGGCTACATAATGAGTTCAAGGCCAGACTGTCTCAAACAAACAAACAAAAAACCCTGTTAAGTCATGTTCACTGAGACATGATTATTACATAGAGTAAAATTTTCTCCCCACACAGAAATACCACCAATAAAATTGTTTTATAAGATTTGAACTAATACTTAAATGGTATCCATCCTCTGTCAACATTACAGTTTCAAATAAATGAATACTAAAAGATCAGTTTAATAACTATGTGAAGTATATGAATGTAAAGAACATATACTTAGTTTTATGTTCATTCCATTTGTATCTTTGTTTTATTTATTGTCTTCTCATGTTCTAAGAGTAGGATTTTTATTATTAAACCATGTACGTAATATGTATACAATAAAATGATCTGTATAATGAAAAAAATCCAGTCAGTAGCTGTTTTACCATATGTGTCTTATAAGGTGCTGCATACCTTTAAAAGACACAGTAAAATTTATCTTTGAAGGAAAAAAAGAATCCACCCAGGCCTGATGGCTCATGCTTGTAATCCCAGCACTTGAGAGACTGGGGCAGGAGGATCACTATCAATTCCAGGTTAGCCTGGGCTATATAATGAGTTCAAGGTCAGCCTGAACTACTTAGTGAGACAGTCTTACAAAAGGGGGGGATAAAAAACAGAAACAAAAAACTAGTCAATAGAAGTAGGAGAAAGGACAAAGCAAATCTGCTTCTTAGAAGCTTGTAGAAAGTTTTATGCTTGCTTACGTTTCAATCTCAGGATGAGGCAGCCAACGCTTTATTCTTGGAAGGAGGAGCAAGAATTTTAGTGGACAGTTAACCTCTGCCATAGTTAATTTCTACTTATCAAAATCTCTGGGACTTAGTTTGATCATCACTTGCCCATAAAACAAACACAAGTCTCTCCTCTTTCTCCTAGGTCAGCAAAGGGTCTCATGTACTACAAAATGTGAACCAAGCTTTATCATTAATATTTATCATAATGAACTGTCATTGTTTTTTCCCCAATAGAGTGTATGTTTTTGTATCTTAATCATGCTTGTACTTCAGCTAACACATTTCCCGGCATTGTGAATAATATGCATAGTTTTCTCAGTGAATCTTCTATTCTACCTCACTCTGATCTAGAAGAGCTACTAGAAGCTAAAAATACAACTTCACTTGTTTAGTCTCTCCTGGAGTCATGTACACATGTGATTGGGAAAAGAACATTGGCTAACTTGGTTTATTGAGGAAAGGGGCCTCTGGTACTTAGGTTTCCATCAGATTCTAGTGTGGAGGTTGTACTGGGCCCAGGCCTTGAAGTTGCTATGTATCCAGGCTGGTCTTGAACTTGTGAACCTCCTGTCTCAGCCTCCCAAGTGCTAGAATCACAGAATCACAGGCATATGCTGCCACCTCCCTCACTTTGGGCCTTTGGTGGGTTTTTTGTTTGTTTGTTTTTGAGACAAGTCTTGCTATGTAATCTAGACTGGCCTTGAACTCATAGCAGTCTTCCTGTTTCAGCCTTCCAAGGGCTGGGATTATAGGTGTGGCTGTTTTTTAAATTACCTGTGGCAAATATCAGGAAAGGCTAGGTGTGGTGGTGCACACCTATAATCCCTGCTGTCTAGGAGGCTGAGGCAAGAGGATTGTGACCATTTATGTTTTGTTTTGTAATATTAGTTGTTCTTGAGTAAATATACTCTATAGTATTGTCTTTGTTTTTGTTTATTTGTGGTTTTCAAATCTTTACATATAAAATAAATTGAATGTGAAAAAATGGAAACAAAGCCTTTGTAAATAGGGAAGGGTGAAGGGGGTATAGGGAGGGCAGGGGTATGGGGAAAAAACAACCAAGATATATCATGTAAAGGTACAAGATCCCAATGATAAATGTAACTGTATTGTATGCTTTAAATGTACCAATAAACTTAATGGAAAAAATTCAGTTTTTCAGTTATGTCATTGTTTGAAAAGTTATTTAGGGATCTGGGGATGTAGCTTAGTGGCCTGGCAAGTGCAATATCCTGGTACCGCAAAAAAGAGAAAAGTTCCTTGTAGAACATCTGAGTAACGTGGCCAAGTTGGGTGACATGGAAAAGA
>NW_022900917.1:38230361-38234973 GCF_012274545.1 Fukomys damarensis
AAAAAAGAGAAAAGTTCCTTGTAGAACATCTGAGTAACGTGGCCAAGTTGGGTGACATGGAAGATCCTCATTTTCCTTCAGTATTTTTCAAGTGCTGAGTAAGTAAAATATAAGGTAATTTATGGATATATGGCTAAGCTAGGAACCAAGAGAAGGAAATCCCCATGTCCCTGAAATGAAGGCATGTTCTCATAGGAAGCCACCATTGAGCCATCTGCTGAAGGATGAGATTCACAAAGAGCTATTGTTTAGTTACTATGACTGCATAACAAATTTCTCCAAAATGTAGTGGTGTGAAACAGCCATCTATTGTGCTCCTAGAGTCCATGGGTCAGAAATTGAGATAGTGTACAGCAGAGACAACTTGACTTTGTTTCATCAAGTCTGTGGGCCTCAGCTGGAAGATTTAGACTTGGGGCCAGAATCACCTGAAGGCTTGCTTATTCACTAACATACCTTGCAGTTGGTGCTGACTGTTGCCTAAGACATTATCTGTGAATGTCAGCTGGGGCATTTTTATGTGGCTTCTCCATGTTACCTGTCTTTCACAGAAAATGGTGGGTTTCAAAGATGAATGTCCTGAGAGAGATAGGTGAAAGTCATATTATTTTTTCATAACTTAATCTTGGAAATTGCACTATATGGCTTCCTTTGCAGTTTTCTTGGATGAAGAAATTAGTTTCAGGGGAAGGAACACGGTTCTCATCTCTTAGAAGAGTGTAGACATCACATCGGAGGAAGAGCATGTAACATGAGATATGTATTTATCTTTAAAAAATGCAACATGATGTGACAGGAATTAGTGAGACAGGAGTTAGGATTCTATTAAGCAATAAGGACAACTTCCTGATAGTGGAGTCTGCTGAGCCTGACCCTCCAGGGATCTTATAAATGTATCTGCCAGGTATCCTTCAACTTTTGGGGATCTCCCCAGAACATGATCTCTCAGGCCATTGGCTCAAGGGTGCATGGGCTCTGCATGGACACTATGAATACTGCATAGATTGGACCACACAAAATATGTGGTCTCCTATAGGCTAGAAATTACATTGCTTACATGATGGCCAAAGCTCCCTTAAAAACTGCTAGAAAAAGCCCTCATGGGTATCTTACTCAGAATCCCCTCTTAACTAGTGGGAGCTTTACTTCTTTTATGTCTTTTACTTTCTTGCCTTTATATCTTTTAAATAAATTTGCTTGGACCCTACCTCCTCCATCCTCAGTTTCATTCTTTGTCACTATGTGACACAACCCCAACATTCCAGAAACATTTGGGGACTTGTCTGGGATTCCAAGAGGAAGTAAGCAAAGTCCACACTTACCTACACTCTTTGCTTTTACTTTGTGGCTTTCTGCTCAAAAGAGTATTGGGGCCCTGTCAACCAATTAAAGGTAGTTTTCATGATAATTTATCTTGAAGGCACAGGGAACAGGTTATGCCCATTGATGTGGGCTGATCTAATGCTCCTCTAATACAAGTGGAGGGAAATGCTGGCCAATCTCATCTCAGTTTTCCTTCCCAATCTGATCCTTCTACTAGCAAGTGAGTGATCTCTATGCTTGGTGTTCTTGGCTCTCTGTGGCTGACAGACCTTGGACAAATGGCTGCTTTAACTCACCACTGGAGTTAAGGGGAACAATAGCAACTAGCATGATCCACTTTTCTTGGTAAGCCAAGCCAGGAGTTATGAAAGTATACAGTAGTAGAACTTAATTTGTTTTATGACTTTGGAAAAGATATCTGTGGTCATGCTTTGTAAGAACCAAACCTGTGACCTTGAACCTGACCAAGAGGTGACCAGGATGAAAAGTAAAGAGATACAGAATCAAGTTTAAAATGAGGGCCGGGGCTCTTGTCTCCCTTTGACAGCCTGAGTTAGTGGTACACCTTGGCTTTATTCACTCAGACATAGGTACAGGCAATTAGAGTTACACAGGATTCGTCTCCCACACTCCATAGTACTTGTCCTTTCAAACAACAGAATCTTCTCTGTTTTTGCTTTTCCCTGTAGTGTGACAGCATGCTTACATGATGTATTTCTTCTTAGTGCTTATCAAAGAAGTCAATTAGGTCTCAATCTTCCTATCTTGTCTCCCATAGTGTTTGTCACCCAATGCAGAATTTGCAAACAAAAACAAAAATTTGCAAGTTCTTCTGTTTGCAAGCCAAATTGTTTGCAAACAAAAGCATTCCTGAATCAAGGTACCATTGTATCTTGTCTGGTTGCACAATTGTAGGTATGAGTCAGGTAGTTAAAAGCCATAAAGACATCTGCCATTACAAAACTCCCATGTAAAGATAATCAGAAGCATTATAAGGTTCTCTTGACTTGACAACTCCTATACATCTAGGTTTACATTTAATGTTTGTACTACAAAAAGACAATGTCTTTGTCGTATAATCTTTTCCTGTACCCTAAGGATTTCCCCTGGTTGTCTCTAAATTCTGAGGGTCTTACCTATAATTTTGCCTCCCTTTTGAGTCACATTCTTTATTTTGCTCAAACTTTTCTTCTTCTACCACCTCCATCTGCTATATTACTCTCCTAGCCTCCTCAATGTCAGACAAATGTCCTTTCAGAAAAAGGCTATACCCTTTATTTCTCAGGTTGATGGGAAAAATGGCTTTTAAATGGTATACAGCCTGCACTGGGTCTTAATGGATAACAAAGTTGGGGTTGACATCTCCTAGGGATATTAGGGGAGAGAGAACAAGCCTTCCTGACAACCTTCAAGGAGTTAACAAAAGCCCATTGGGACAAATCATGGCTAACTGATAAATTTACTTTTAGGTTCCAGTTTGAGTTCATATTTTAAATTGATGCTTAAAACATTCATACATTGAGATAATTCTTTAATTACAATTATGGGGTAAGGGCCGGGAATGTAGCTCAGTGGCATTGTGCCTGTCTGGAAAATGCAAGGTCCTGAGTTTGAGCCCCAGTATAAAAACAAAAAACAAAAAACAAAAATAGGGGTAATTTGCTCTTCTGCTACTTTCTGCATGGGCAAAGATAAGGATGCTACCTACTCAAGGCCATTTAGAGATCTGTTGGTCAGCCAATCATTAAAATATAAACATCTATAAACTCACCCCTCCCAAAATAAAAGAAATGTACTAGAGATATTTTAAAATTCAGATGTCTAGCAGACTTGTTACAGAAAAAGAGAGAAGGAAATACAAAGAAAGTTCTAAGTGTAAAGATAGAGTTTTGGCAGAGAAGACTTTAGATGAAAATGTTTTTCCCTGCAAGGATTAAGAAGGAAAAAGAAAGAAAGAAAGAGAGAAAAAAAGAAAGAAAGAAAGAAAGAAAGAAAGAAAAATAGTGTCAAAACTAGGAGATTCAAATATGTGAAAAAAAAAGTTTGTTGAAGAGGAAGTTTATTTTTAAAAATGTATCTTTGGGGACCCAGGGATTTAGCTCAGAGGTGCTGCTGTCTGCCTTGCTAGTACAAGGTCCTGAGTTTGATCCCCGGTTACAAAAAAAAAAAAAAAAAAAAAAAAAAGTGTCTTTGGTTATTTTAAGCTTTTTACTCTTGTTGGTTTGGTTGAGCTTGGGCTGTTCCTCCTTGTTGCTCAAAGGTGGCCAAAGGACTATAACACTGACTCTCAAAACATAAGTCACTCCCAGATCCCAGCTTCTCTCTCTAGTCTGAAAACAGTGGTTCTTTATTTTCTCCTATGCTGGGGATACAAAAACAAGTCACCATAACTTAGTAAGATTTCTGTCTGCCCCTCTCCTACCTTCCACCTTTCTCTTCCCCATTTAAAAAAGCTCTGTTTTATTTTTTTTTTCCCTTTCATTCTCTCTCTCAGGTCTAGGCCTGCTATGAAAAACCTGCTCAAGTTCTTGCCAGAAGTCCTTGTACAGGGCTTTGGGAACTGTTCTGCACACAGTTGTCCTGGTATTTTGTAATTAATAGTTCATACCTATTTCTTCAGTTAGTTTTGCTACATCTTAATCTCCTGTCTCACTGACTGATCTTGAATTTGAGGCAATCATCCTGCCTCAGCCTCTTGGATGCTGGGTATTATAGGTATGTACTACCATGTGTAGCTCTATCTTGGGTTTTTCCTAATAAAATTCAGTTTTAAGAGACTTTTTCTTTCAATCTGTTAGGATAAAATGTCTCAAGAAGGCTGTCCTTGCCACACATGATGGCATGTGCCTCGTCTGTCCTAGAAGAGGTCCTTTTAGTAGAGGGAGGAGGCTGCCTTGAAGCTGAAAGTTTTATGATCATCTCCACTTTCACAAAGAAGAGAAAGAGATTCCTAGAATGGACTCTAGATTGTGATTCCAAGAGTACTTCGAGAACTTGTCAATTGTAATTTTCTCTATATTTCAGTTTGGTTTTGTTGCCATTTAACTGTTGTTTCCCTGTAATTGTCTTTGTTTGTTTGTTGTTTTTTTTTCAAATCTTTCACAACAAATCCTATGAAATTAAGAGTTTAGAGCTTGTCTTCAAGAACATCAAGGAAAGCTGGGCATGGTGGTGCATGCCTGGAATACCACCACTGAGGAGGCTCAGGCAAGAGGATCACCACTAGTTTGAGGCCAAACTAGGTTACACAACCAGACCCTGTCACAAAAAAAAAAAAAAAAAAAAAAAA
>NW_022900917.1:38235211-38240033 GCF_012274545.1 Fukomys damarensis
AAAAAAAAAAAAAAAAAAAAAAAAATCAAAGAAAACAAAAGCTACTCTTCTTTCTTTGTTGCTTGGAAGGAGTATCGGAGGATCAGCTCCATGACTAGGGAGAGTGGTGGCAGCATTAGAGAATAAACCTCTGGGACTTGCCCCAAGGAAAGCCTGGCAGAATCAATACAGTTAAAATGGCTATACTGTACTTGCAAAACTGATTTGTAGATTTAATAAATTCCAATCAAAATACCAACAGCATGCAGATCCAGAGAAAATGATCCTAATATTCATATGGAAGCAGAAGAGACCCAGCTAGCAAAAGCAATCCTAGGTAACAAAAAGAAAGCTGGAAGCATTACAACTCCAGATTTGTATTTCTATTACAAAGCTAGTGTGATAAAAACAGCATAGTACTGATACAAAAAGAGATCTGTGAGTTAATGGAAGGGAATAGGGGAAGCAGAAACAGACTTAGACATGTTCAGCAGTTTGATCTTTGACAAAGGGGCCAAAAACATACACTGGAGGAAAGATAGCCTCTTTAATAAATGGTGGGAAATTTTGATATTCACATGCAGAAGACTGAGTCCAGAACCACATCTCACCATGTACTAAACTACATTAAAAATAGATCAAAGAAAAGGTGTAGGGAAGGTGGGATGGGTAGGGGAAGAGTAAAAAGGGAAAAGAAAAAAATGTGAGAGAATGAAAAGATGAAAATAAAGTGTTTGTAGATGGGGAGGGGAGGAGGGGGTGAAGGGAGGGCAGAGGTAAGGGGAAAAAGTGAGAATCAAGACTTGTCATGTAGAGGTACAAGATCCCAACAATGAATGTAACTGTACTGTATCCCTAAAATGTACCAATAAGCTCAATTAAAGCTGAAAAAAATGGATCAAAGATATAAATGTTAAAAGAGAAACAAACACTTGAAAAAAGCTAATTTTGTACTTTGAGAAGATGGTGGAGTGGTGAGCAGCAGAGAAAGAGCCTCTCTGAGATTTGGTGTCCTGATACTGAAATATAGTGGTGCCAGAAGAAGAGGGGAAGTGGGTCCTCAGGACCTAGGAAGGATCTGAAGTGGGAACTGAAGTCCATGGGGAGAGTGAAGAGAGAGACTTTAATGAAGAGGAGGGAGATAGCAAGTAGTGTTTTCTCCTAGAGCTTGGAATCAAATCATGGGAAGGGAAGATTGAACCTGCAGATGCACAGTGACTACTGGTGACCCCAGAGGCCTGTGTGGGGAAATGCACTAGTAGAAAGGAGCAGAGGACACAGTGGACTGCAGTGGTTGTCTGTATTTGATGCTACTGTTATTGCTGATTGTACTATGTTATCCAAGGTGACATCATGGTGCTAATCAGGTGCTCTTCCTGGTATACCAAGGCTGAGGTTGCCTAAAGGTCTTTAAAAACAAATAGAACTATATGCTGAGGCCAAAGAACTGGTAGCTGAGCCAAGTAGGCAGCAAATTCTTATCCCCAGTAAATTGAAGAGGTAGCATGTGTGGGGGGCACCAGGGATCAAACTCAGAACCTTACACTTGCAAGGCAGGTCTGGCACCTCTGAGCTAAATCCTTGGGCCAAAGAAGTAGGATCTTGCAACAGACTCAAAAACCAAAAGCCAGCTACACTTGGAAAATACCTCTGAGAAGTAGTCATTTTCTAAGGATTCTGAATATTGGCAATAAAGCTACTCACTATAAGGAATTTACAAACACCAACCCAGGGGGCAATGAGGTGGAATAGTCCAAAAGCCACCCACCTGGATTTTCTGAAATGGTCACATTGGAAATAACAAAGCAGATGAATGAAGCTATAGAAAAAAGTCAAAGTAGAAGTAATTTCTCAGATAACTACAGAGATGATGACCAGAATGAGACATGCTCAGTGACTGTAGAGCAGATACAGATTAAAAAAATAAAAAATAGAGGAGCTCAGGAAAATGATGGAAACCATTAACACCCAGCATAGGAAAGAAATGGAATCCATGAAACAGAGTTAGATATCCAGTAGATTAAAATTCCATTGAAAGTATATGCAGCAGAACAAGCCAACGTGAGGACAGAATATCAGATGTAGAAGACAGGATTGTGTTTAGCAATCATGAAAATAAAGATAAAAATAGCAAGGGACCATGAAAAATCAATCCAGCAGCTGCTAGATGATGCAAAGAATAACATAAGACAGGTCAAAGTCAATGAAAAAGCAGGAGATAGCACAAATGACATAAAAAACATGTTTACAGAAGTAATGGCAGAAAACTTCCCAAACAGGAAAAAAGAATTTGGCATACAGAAAAGTGAGGCATATAGAACTTCAATTAGTCAAATAAATAAATAAATAAATAAACAAACAAATAAAACCTTCCCCAAGGCATAAAATAGTTAAGATTCCAGAAATTCAACACTAGAGCAGAATATTAAAAGCTGTTAGAGAAAAGAAACAAATCACCTATCAAGGAAAGCTCATCAGAATCACAGCAGACTTCTTAACACAAAACATTAAGTTAAGGAGAGTATAGAGTGAAAGTATTTCAAGCCCTAAAAGAAAATAATCTCCAACCCAGATTGATGTACCCTGCAAGACTATCTTTCCAAATCAATGTAGAAGTAAGACACTTTCATGACAAAGAACTCCTGAAGAAATTCATGACCACCAAACTAGCACTACAAAGTGTTGTGAAGGATATTCTAGAAAGAGATAACAAGGATTACAACTCTACAAATCCCAACAGACTGAGTCCACCAGGCAAGGCAAGAAATTAAAGAAAAGAGGAAAGAAGGGAGCCAACAGTAGGAAAAGAACACAACAGGGATAAGTCAATGCATATCAGTTATAACTATTAATGTTAATGGTTTTAATTCACTAATAAAATAAACAGAATGGCAGAATGGATCAAGAAGCAAGATCCAACAATATGCTTCATACAAGAAACACATTTAATTGAAAAAGAAAATCATTGACTGAAAATCAAAGGATGGAAAACAATAGCCCATATGACAGGAACATAGAAAAAAGAAGATAGCTATTCTATTTGCAGACAAAGTAGGTTTCAAGCCAAGACTTATTAAGAGAAACAAAGAAGGCCACTACATTCTTGTAAAGGGTACAATCCAAGAGGAAGAGATAACAATCATAAACATATATGCACCAAATAGTAATGCACCCAACTATATAAAAGGCATATTAACAGACATGAAAAATCAAATAAGTAATGGGGACCCCACTGTCACAAATAGATCAACTAGACAAAATCAACAATAAAATATTAGAACTGAACCAAACTTTTGAACAAATGGACTTAGTAGATATCTACAGCATGTTCCACCCCACAAAATCAGAATACACATTCTTCTCAGCTGCACATGGGAAGTTATTCAAAATAGACCACATATTAGCTCATAGAACATGCTTAAGTTCTGTTAAATAGACCTCATATTAGTTCAGAGAGCATGCTTAAATAAATACAAAGGAATTTAAAATATCCCATGCATATCATCAGACCATAGTGCAATGAAATTGGAAATCCATGACAAAAGGAGCCACAAGAACTTCATAAGCACATGGAAATTAAATTGTACCCTCCTGAACAACTGATGTGTCACAGATGAAATTAAAGAATAAATTAAATAGTTTCTACAATAAACAAGAATGCCAGTAAATCATACTGGAACTTATGGGTTGTAATGAAAGCAGTCCCACAAGGGGAATATATAGCACTGACTACCCATATGAGGAAAACAGAGCAGGTTCAAATAAATAACCTAGCAGTTCGATGACCCGCCTTGCAAGCCCAAGGACCTGAGTTTGATCCCCAGTACCAAAACAACAACAACAACAACAACAACAAAAAATACCCAAAACAAAGCAAAACAAAAATCAAATAAATAACCTAATGTTGAACCTCAAGTTTCTAAAAAAAGAAGAGCAAGTCAAGCCCAAACTTTGTATAAGGAAGAAAATTATAAAAATAAGAGAATAAATTAATGCAGTGGAGATGAAAAAGATACAAATAATGAATGAAATGAAGAGTTGGTTTTTTGAAAGATTAAATAAAATTCACAAACCCTTAGTCAACTATGTTAGTTACCTTTCTCTATTGTTAATACAAAATACCTGACACCCAGAGATAAAAGGGAAAAGGTTTATTTTTTTTGTAATTGAGTTTATTGGTACAATCTAGGTATACAATACAGTTACATTCATCATTGGGATTCTGTACCTTTACATAATAGGTCTTGATTCTCATTTTTTCCCCTTATCCCTGCCCTCCCTTCACCCTCTCCTCCCCTCCCCATTTACAAACACTTTATTTCCATTTTTTCAGTTTCTCATATTTTTTTCCTCTCCCTTATTACCTTTCCCCCACCCTTCCCACTTTCCGTACACCTTTAGCCCTTTACTTCCTATTTCACATTATTTATTATCTCATTAGGATCCTGTGTACTATTATAGTTTTTCACACCAAAGAAACTATTCAGTATTTCAGTTAAAGAAATCTCTGTATGAACATTAAAAATAGGGAATCCTAAAATAAAACTAAAAAGGAAAGTAAAAGAGAAAAGGCAATGATGTAAAATTAAAATAATCCTTAATTCTGAAGATGAAAATGGTCCCTGAACATATTTAAATTGCTTGTTGCTCTTATAGTCTTATCTTATTCTTTTTTTCATTATTTAGAGAATACTTTATTAGTTTCTGTGATCAAACCCAAGTAGATATGACGTTACATATTTAGTATGATGTGTTACCCCTGTACACATGGAAAAAAAATAAAAATAAAAATAAATTAACATTTCTAGACCAATATGGCTATCCATTTCTGTACAATGCCAAG
>NW_022900917.1:38240499-38250048 GCF_012274545.1 Fukomys damarensis
TTTTGCACTAGGTGTGTTTCTTGTATACAACATATTGTTGGATTTTGCTTCTTATTCCATTTTGCCAGTCTATTTCTCTTGATTGGTGAGTTGAGGCCATTGACATTGCTGGTTATAAATGATATGTACTGACGTATTATTGACATCTTATTGGCCTTTTGTTGACTCTTTTTACTTTTTCACCTTCTCCTTTTGATTTCTTGCCTTGCCTGTTTGATTTACTCTGTTGGGCCTCATGGTGTTGTTGCCTTTATTGTCTTGTTCTAGGATCTTGTTTAGTATTCCTTGTAGTGCTGGTTTGGTATTCATGTAGTTTCTCAGGTGTTCTTTGTTGTGGAAGTTATTTCCCCATCCATTTTGAAAGAGAGTTTTGCTGGATACATCAGTCTAGGTTGGAGGTTGTTCTCTTTTAGTACTTGAAATATCTCATTCCAGGCTCTCCTTGCCCCAAGGGTTTGTGTTGAAAAGTCTGCTGTGATTCTGATGGGCTTTCCTTTGTATGTGATTTGTTTCTTTTCTCTTACTGCTTGTAGTAGTTTGTTCTTCTGTTGGGTTTCTGGGATCTTGATTATTATATGTCTAGGTGTAGATTTTTTTTGATTGTAGCTAGTTGGGGTCCTATATGCCTCAGTTATCTGAATGTCAAATTCTTCCCCTCTGTTTGGGAAGTTTTCTGTCATTAATTCTGCAAACAGCTTTTTAAAGTCATTTGTATTTTCTCCTGCTACTTCGTGTATTCTTATCAGTCTTATGTCATTCTTCTTTGCCTCAGCTAGGAATTGTTGGATCAATTTCTCATGAGCTCTTACTGTTTTTAAGAGACATCTCTTTTCATGATCACTGACTGCAATCTTATCTTCTATTTCTGAGAGTCTATCTTTGCATTCTTTTATTCTGTTGTGTAAACTTTCTATGGAGTGTTTAATCTCCTGGATATCTGTTTGAATCTGTTTTATGGATTCCATTTCTTTCCTATGTTGGGCATTTATATTTTCCATTTCTTTCTTATGCTGGGCCTTCATGGCTTCTATCATGGTCCTGAGCTCATCTATTTTTTTGTCAGTTTCTGCTCTAGACTCTCAAATCACGACTTCCATTTTGCTCACTATCTCTGTGATTATCTGGGAAATTATTTCTGTTTTGAATTTTTCTAGAGCCTGATTGATCTGTTCTGTTACTTCCTATGCTTTGAGTTCAGGGTGTCCGGGTGGTTCACTATCGGCCTTTTCATCCTCATTTGCCCTACTGTTTGCGATTGGTAAACTGGAAGTCTGTCCTTGTGTCTTGCTTAAGTGTTTTCTCATTTTTATTTTTGTTGTTGGACTGTCCTTGGTTTAATCTCTGGATTATCACCCAAATCTTCTTGATATAGTTGCGCCCTAGCTTCTGTGTCTCTAATGACCCACAGACATTCTCATCTTCATAACATCAGAGAAAACAGCTCATCAAATCA
This sequence comes from Fukomys damarensis, assembly GCF_012274545.1. Taxonomy (NCBI): domain Eukaryota; kingdom Metazoa; phylum Chordata; class Mammalia; order Rodentia; family Bathyergidae; genus Fukomys; species Fukomys damarensis. Next base: position 38,241,953 of record NW_022900917.1, read on the forward strand.
ACGGCAATGCTTTACCCCAACTGATACAATCAGCAACACATTAAGATCAAGCACAACTTTGACACTGACCATCGGTGGTAGTCACTAGTCTATCGCCCTTAAATCATTTGAATTAAATTGAAATCAAGAAGCAGTCCAGAACATGTCTGCAGTGAACAAAATTTCAATATAGTGTATTTACCATTTAATGGCTCAGACAGAGCGAGGATGCAAGACCCCTGATCTCAGTTAGCTGATGGCTGAACCCCATGACGCTGACTGACCTCAGGCTGGAAGGCCCACATTGAATTCCCCAACCTTCTGAATGGTTCAACTCCACAACGCTCTGTTACAGGTTTCCCACATCCTTTCTTTAAAGATGTTCAAAGTTGGGAACTCAGAAAAATACCCTTGATGACCACCTCTGTCTCTGCAGAGTGGGTCCAAAGACTGGCACAGTCAGGAGGACTGAGAGTGTGTGGGGGGCTTATGGGGGTCCAGGTGCACCTGCGAGGCTACCTCCCAGCGCTTGAGTGATGGTGGCTGGGTCGGGAGCAGGTGTGACTCTCCTTCGGGAAAAGGTTTATTTAACTCATGGTTTATAGAGGTTTTAGTCCATAATCCGGTGGCTCCAAGGCAGAGTGTCAGAGGGGCAACAGTTAATTGCAGTGGATGATATCAAAAACAAAGGACCTTATGGCAGAGGAACACTGGAGAGGAGGTTCAGTTTGTGGCACTCACACAGTAGCAAAAGTAACAAAGGATTTAATGGTGTCTTTCTGCTTCTTTTATCTTATTCAGACTATCAGGGATTAGGGGAATGCCAAACCAATCACCCATATGTGGTGGTTTATTAATCACATGCCCTTAATCATAGCCTCACACATTCCACATTTAGCTACTTTCAAAAAAGCGTGCATGAGGCTTTGAGGGGGACATCTAGACACAAGCCACAACACCAATGATATCAATAAAAAGGAAAGAAAAGACTCAAATCCATGCAATCAGAAATGAAAAGGATAAAATCACAACACCCTGCAGAAATCCAGAAGACTGTCAATACCTACTCTTTGAGAACATGTATTCTAACATGGTGGGAAATAAAGAGGAAATGGGCAGATTCCTAAATACATATGAATTAACAAAACTGAATAAAGATAAAAAATTCTAAATAAACCTAATTCTAAGTAAAACTAATATCAGCCAATGAAATTAAAGATGTAATTAAAAATCTACCAACAAAGAAAAGCCCAGGCCCTGATGGATTCACTGCTGAATTCTATAAGAAATTTTGAGAAGACCTAAAGCTCTTACTTCTCAAACTCTTTAGTGAAATTGAAAGAAAATTGATAATCCCAAATTTATTCCTGGAAGCAAGCACCATCCTGATACAAAAACCAGAGGAGGTTCCAACCAAAAAAGAGAACTACAGGCTAATCTCCCCAATGGAAATAGATGCAAAAATCCTAAATAAGATACAGAAAACAGAATGGAGCAAATCATGAAGAAGGTTATACACCATGACCAAGTAGGATTCATTGCAAATATGCAGGGATGGTTCAAAGTATGCAAATCAATATATAAAATACACTATATTAACAGAGCCAAGGAAAAAAATCATGCAATCCTCTCAATATATGCAGAAAAAGCATTTGACAAGGTTGAACACCCATTTATGATAAAAACTCTATGGAAAATTGGTATAGATGTGCTTTTTCTCAACCTTTTTGTTTTGTTTTGCTTTTGGTACTGGGGATTGAACTTGGGACCATGTATTTGTGAGGCAGGTGGCAGAACCACTGAGCTAAATCCCCGGCTCTATCTCAATCTGATAAAAGCCATCTACAACCAACCAACAGCTAACACCATAAGAGGACAAAACAGGAAAGCTTTCACTAAAAATCAGAAATAAGACAAAGATGTCCACTTTCACCATTCTTATTCAGTATGGTTCAGGAAACATTAGTAGAGCAATTAGATAAGAGAAAGAAAAGGAATAAGCATAGGAAAGGAAGAAGTTAAATTGTCATTATTTATGAATGACATGATACTCTACATAGAAGACCCCCAAAAGCTCCACCAAAAGACTTCTAGATTTAATAACAAAATTCCGTAGAATAGCTGGATAGTCAACACTCAGAAATCAGTAGCCTTGGGCCGGAGATTCAGCTGAGCCTTGCTGCCACCTGCCTCACAAGCTCAAGGTCCTGAGTTCAACCCCTGGTACCAAAAAACTCCTCAAAACAAAACAACAACACCAACAACAAAACACCCCAAAATCAGTAGCCTTCCTGTACTTGAATAACAAACTCACTGAGAAAGAAATTAGGGAAACTACATCTTTCATAATAGCATCCCCAAAAATGAAATATCTAAGAATCTAACTGAGAAAGTAAAAGAAAACTACATTAAAAAGTACAGTACTCTGAAAAAGAAGATCAAAGAGGATATCAGAAAAAGGAAAGATATCTCTTGTTCTTGCGTAGGAAGAGCCAGTATAGTGAAAATGTATATACTTCCAAAATTATTATACAGATCTAATGTAATCCTGATCAAAATTCTAACAGCAAGTCTCACAGAATTAAAAAAAAAATCCCCAAATTAATTTGGAACCAGAAGAGATCTAGAATAGCAAAGACAATTCTGGGCAATAAAGACAAAGCATGGGGCATCACAATCCCTGACCTGATGATGTACTACAATGCTACTGTCATAGAAACAGCATGGTACTGGCAAGAAAAGAAAACAAAACAGAGCACCAAAAAAAAAAAAAAATTAAAAAAGACAAAAAACAAAACAGATTTGAGGATCAATGTAACAGACTAGAAGATACAGAAACAACTCCAGATGTACTCAGCCACCATACCTGACAAAAGAGCCAAACACCTTAACTCGAACAAAGAATAAATGGTTCTGGAAAAACTGGCTTTCCACATGCCAAAGACTGAAACTAGACCCAATCTTTCACCATGCACTGACCTACAATTGAAATGGATCAAAGATCTAAATTAAAACAGATACACTAAATCTGCTGGAAGAGAGAATAGGTATAACTCTTGAGGACATAGAAGTAGGCAGAGACTTCATGAACAAAACCCAGACCACATAGGCTATACTACAATGAATCAACAACTGGGACTTCATCAAGAAACTTTTGCACAGTGAGAGAAAGCACCAGCAGAGTGAAGAAACAACACATGGTGTGGGAAAAAAATTTTGCTCGCTATTCATCAGACAAAGGACCACTATCTAGAATATATAAAGAACTCAAAAGATCAGATCTCTGAAATTTAACAACCCAATCCAAAAATGGACATCTGAAATGAATAGACACTTTTTAGATGAAGCAGTAGAAGAAATAAATATATGAAAAAATGTTCAACATCACTGGTCATTTGAGACATGCAAATGTAGTATATGTTTTGCCAAAGAGAGCACAAGAGATGCAAATTTAAACAACACTGAGATTTCATCTGACTCCAAGAGAATGGCTGTTACCAAGAAATCAACCAATAAATGCTGGTGGAGTTGTAGGGGAAAAGCAACAGTGGTCCACTGTTGGTGGAAGTGTAGACTGGTAGAACCACTGTGGAAATTAGTGTGGAGATTCCTTAAAAAAACTGAAACAAGAGGTTCCATTTAAACAGGCTATTCCCCTTTTGGTATTTTCCTGAAATAATTAAAAGCATCATATCACAGCAATATATGCACACCTGTGTTCATAACAACACAGTTTAGGGGCCAGAGATTTAGCTCAGTTGTTCTGCCGCCTGTCTCACAAGCACAAGGTCTCAAATTCGATCCATGGTACTGAAAAAAAAAAAAAAGAATACAACAACATTTTATAATAGCTAAAACATGCTCATCAACCAATAAATGGATAAGAAAGAAAGGAAGATGTCTTTTGGGCTGGGGATTTAGCACAGTGATTCTACCACCTGCCTCACAAGCGCAAGGTCTTGAGTTCGATCCCTGGTACAAAAAACAAAACAAAAGATTAAAAAGTACAATAGGATACTACTCTGCCATAAAGAAGGATGAGCTTGAGAAATTTATAGCTAAATGGTTGGACTTCAAGATCATATTCTTAAGTGAAATAAATGGGACACACATGTTAAATACCATATTGTTTCTTTGGTGTGAGAAACTGAAAGTGGAAATAGGGACTAAAATGTACAATAGACATTGAGAAATGGGAATAAATGTTCAAATCGGAAAGGAGGGAACAAGGGGAGAGTATGGGGGGAAGAAGGGACAAGGGAAAGAAAGAGAAAATTGAAGGTAAAAAATGGAAACAAAGCTTTTGTAAATGAGAAGAGGAGTCAAAGGGAGGGGGAATATGAAAAAAAAAGAAATAAGATATATCATTTACAGGGTACAAATTCCCTATGATGAATATTATCATCATATATATATATATATAAAATGTTATCATATTATATATTATTAATGTTCTATATTATAATATATATTATTACATTATATTATTATATTATATATTATTATCATTATATATATGCATGTGTATGTGTATATATATATATATATATATATATATATATATATATATCCAAAAAATGTTTTGGTTCAAAAAAAAGCAAAAAGACACAGACATACACAAAAAGAAAATTAGATATTTATACACAGTGGAGTACTACTTTGCAATAAAGAAAGACAGACTTGAGGCATTTGTAGGTAAATGGATGGACCCTGAGACCATAACGTAAAGTGTACACACAAAGCTTTAAGATCATATGGATTCTCTTACAAGAGAAACTCAAAACACAAATGAAGAGCAAAATAAAAGATAGATAAAAGAAATAAGGAGATCTTTTTCAAATGGGAAAGGGTACAAGTGTTGGAGGGAGAGGAGAGAGGGGAGAAAAAAGAATCCAAGAAAAAAAATGGAAATAAAACTTGTGTAAATGGGAAGAGTTGGAGCAGTAAGGGATAGGAGGGCTAGGGAATGAAAAAAAGAATTAAGATGTGTTGTGTACAAGTATCAACTATCCATGATAAATGTGTCATTATGTACTGCAAATGTGTACTAATAAAAAAGAAAATAATGTTTTTTTTAAAAGGAAGGAAGCCTGGGCCAGGGCCACAGCACTAGCAGGTCAGGTTAAAGAAGCCCAAATAGTTGGGCCTGTCCCTTCCCTTGCCCGTGTCACCTAATGCACTCCCTTCCACCCTGTGGCCCATTGCTGTCTGTTCTCCACCCTCTCCTTTGACTCCATTTCAAGCCAACCCAAGACCACACCACCAAATTCAAAGATGTTTCCCGCTTTATTTTGAGCTCATTTTTCTCCAGTGATAAGTAACTTCACCAGTTTCATACAGCAGGCTCCTCAGAAGTAGCCCTCTTTGGAGACGGCTCACCTCTCCCCACTCCTCCATCTCTGAGGCTCCCTTTCTTCTCTCCTCCTGTCCTTTGCCCCTTCCCATTTCCCTGCTTCCCCCCTTCTCTCCCCCCCCCCGTGCCCTCACCTGCCTCCTTCTCCCTATGTTCTTGTCTTGTTTCTCCCTCTCCCTCTCCTTCCCTGCCATAAACAGTGTACACACCAGTATTAAAAGACATTCTGGAGCTGCTGCCTCTCACAGCGGGGTCTTTCTGCAGGCTTTTCCTCTGCTAACAACCATCACCTCTCCATGCCTTTGTTTGTTAGCTTCCTCTGGAAAGTCTCTGATGCTCAAGTGCGGGTTAGGGTCCTCTCCTCCGCGCTCCCTAGCAGTGTGTTTTCATTTTTTAGCATAGGCCTTACTAAACTGCATTATCCATTTCTTCATCCGTGTTTCCTTTACTGGACTCAGGGACAGCTTGTTCAGCACATTACTCCAGAGCCCCACGCGATTCTTGGTATAGAATCAACCCTCAGCATATAACTTATTTTGTACAAATGAATGAGCGTAGCTGGATCTGGCCATCCTAGATCCCTTTGTTGTGAAGATTGTAGAAAATGGATAGAAAATGGCCAGCAAGGAATTATAGGTGTTCAATACATTGTGGCTGCTGTGCTGTCATTCTTTGCTGTTGCCATTGGACTCTTGAGAGTAGGGGCTGCTCCTTACTCCTGGTTGTGTTCTCTTTGGGGTTTAGTAATGTTTTGCTCATAACAGACACTAATATACATGATCAAATTGAATGTATTTAATGTATTAAGTAGGGTATGTGATTGATTATTCTTCTGTGTCTGTATTTAGAAAAAAATATTGGCTATCTTGAGGATATATTCATTTTCCATTGAGGGTGGAATTGCCTTTGTTAATGCGCAAATACATTTTATAATAGTATTTCTGAGAGAATTCCAAGTCTTCTACTGTTTGTAAATGATAACTTGTTGGACTTTGCATTTGTTTATATTGCCAAATATCTGTAACATTGAATTTGAAATAATTCACTAAGATATAATATTTACAATTTTAAAATTATGACTACATATTTTCACTTTATTCTTAAAAGTCTCTTGTTTTAAAATACTAAGATTATATGTACATGTTATAAGTAAAATGTAACTTAACGTATAACCTGCATGATGAAAAGCAAACAGGAAAAGATATTTATAAACAATGCCTTGTTTTCTTCGTGTTTTGTGTCCTGTATCTGAAATAGCATCTTGAAAGAAGAAAAAAAAATGTCAGTGCTATCTCCTAAAATGAAGATTGAGACTTCAAGAGTCACCCGAAGTTCCCTGGAAGGTCCTTTTCTTTTTGAGAGTAGTTGGAGGAAGGCAGTTTTAGAAACACAAAAAATAAGGAAAGGTAATTTAATTTTTACTGTTTTTCCCTTTAAGGTAACATACAAATAGTGCTTTGAGGTTACTTAAAAAAATTTTTTTTATCAAGTTGTCAAGAGATATTTTATAATTTTTATGACATTTATTCCACGATAATATATAAAGTTTCTGGAAAAGAAAAATGGAAGTAAATTAAAATTAATGCAGTTCTTTGAATAATAGAAACACATGTTGAAAAATGACTTCTTGGGGCTGAGGCTATAGATAGCTTAGTGGTAGGGCACCTGTCTCTGGAGTTTATCACAAACACCTACAAAAAATGAGTTCTGTAAATATTCAAAGCAATATTATGTCTGTGGATTATGCTCCTCTTCATAAATACTATTTCCTTTTTACATACTCAGGTTAATTTTATATTTTAAGACACCCAAATCTTTATCAATGCCTTGAGTATGTCATCTGGAGAGTATTCCCTCAAAGAGCTTGGACAGGAGGTTCCACTTGACCCAGCCATCCCTGTGCTGGGTATCTTTCCAAGAGAACTAAAAAAATCGTATCACAGAGAAGTATGTGCACCCATGTTTATAGCGGCACCGTTTGTAATAGCTAAATCTTGGAAACAGCCCATTTGCCCATCCATTGGAACCTGGATAAAGAAGATGTGGTTTTTCTATAAAATGGAATATTACTCAGCCATAAAGAATGAGAAAATAGATTCATTCATAGGAAAATGGATACATATTGAAGATATACTCCTAAGTGAAATAAATAAGTCACACATGTGTAAATACCGAATAGTTTCCCTGGTGTGAATAATCTGCAACAATACATAAGATTCTAATAAGATTACTGACATTTAGAAATGGGAAGAAAGGAACTAAAGGTGTAGGGAAGGTGGGATAGACTAATAATAGTATGTTATACATCAATAGCAGCAACAGCTTTTCCAGGTTCTGCAGTCATCTTAGCAAAATTATAGACATTCAGCACATTCCATTAAAAACAAAACAAAACAAAACAAAAAAAATGAAAAGAATAATATCCAGAAAACAGCAAAGTTCTGTTGCTGTTGTGGTACCTGGGACCATTTTTTTTTATTAGCATCTTAATCATCATCTGGAAAGAGAACATTCTAGAGTAATATCATTAAATGTAGCTCTGATAAAGCACGGTCAGTACTATGTATCATAAAGCAGGTACAAGATATTTTATATTCATAGAGGTATGATACAGTACCATCCTACATCAATAATACTAGATTCAGTTTTGGTTTGAAATTTACTTTGTCTGCCAATAAGATTGCTACCCCTGTTTTTTTCTGGGCTCCTGTCACATGGAGAATTGTTTTCTATCTTTTCACTTTCAGTCTATGGGCTTCTTTTT
>NW_022900917.1:38258149-38260152 GCF_012274545.1 Fukomys damarensis
CCTCCATCTCTGAGGCTCCCTTTCTTCTCTCCTCCTGTCCTTTGCCCCTTCCCATTTCCCTGCTTCCCCCCTTCTCCCCCCCCCCGCGTGCCCTCACCTGCCTCCTTCTCCCTATGTTCTTGTCTTGTTTCTCCCTCTCCCTCTCCTTCCCTGCCATAAACAGTGTACACACCAGTATTAAAAGACATTCTGGAGCTGCTGCCTCTCACAGCGGGGTCTTTCTGCAGGCTTTTCCTCTGCTAACAACCATCACCTCTCCATGCCTTTGTTTGTTAGCTTCCTCTGGAAAGTCTCTGATGCTCAAGTGCGGGTTAGGGTCCTCTCCTCCGCGCTCCCTAGCAGTGTGTTTTCATTTTTTAGCATAGGCCTTACTAAACTGCATTATCCATTTCTTCATCCGTGTTTCCTTTACTGGACTCAGGGACAGCTTGTTCAGCACATTACTCCAGAGCCCCACGCGATTCTTGGTATAGAATCAACCCTCAGCATATAACTTATTTTGTACAAATGAATGAGCGTAGCTGGATCTGGCCATCCTAGATCCCTTTGTTGTGAAGATTGTAGAAAATGGATAGAAAATGGCCAGCAAGGAATTATAGGTGTTCAATACATTGTGGCTGCTGTGCTGTCATTCTTTGCTGTTGCCATTGGACTCTTGAGAGTAGGGGCTGCTCCTTACTCCTGGTTGTGTTCTCTTTGGGGTTTAGTAATGTTTTGCTCATAACAGACACTAATATACATGATCAAATTGAATGTATTTAATGTATTAAGTAGGGTATGTGATTGATTATTCTTCTGTGTCTGTATTTAGAAAAAAATATTGGCTATCTTGAGGATATATTCATTTTCCATTGAGGGTGGAATTGCCTTTGTTAATGCGCAAATACATTTTATAATAGTATTTCTGAGAGAATTCCAAGTCTTCTACTGTTTGTAAATGATAACTTGTTGGACTTTGCATTTGTTTATATTGCCAAATATCTGTAACATTGAATTTGAAATAATTCACTAAGATATAATATTTACAATTTTAAAATTATGACTACATATTTTCACTTTATTCTTAAAAGTCTCTTGTTTTAAAATACTAAGATTATATGTACATGTTATAAGTAAAATGTAACTTAACGTATAACCTGCATGATGAAAAGCAAACAGGAAAAGATATTTATAAACAATGCCTTGTTTTCTTCGTGTTTTGTGTCCTGTATCTGAAATAGCATCTTGAAAGAAGAAAAAAAAATGTCAGTGCTATCTCCTAAAATGAAGATTGAGACTTCAAGAGTCACCCGAAGTTCCCTGGAAGGTCCTTTTCTTTTTGAGAGTAGTTGGAGGAAGGCAGTTTTAGAAACACAAAAAATAAGGAAAGGTAATTTAATTTTTACTGTTTTTCCCTTTAAGGTAACATACAAATAGTGCTTTGAGGTTACTTAAAAAAATTTTTTTTATCAAGTTGTCAAGAGATATTTTATAATTTTTATGACATTTATTCCACGATAATATATAAAGTTTCTGGAAAAGAAAAATGGAAGTAAATTAAAATTAATGCAGTTCTTTGAATAATAGAAACACATGTTGAAAAATGACTTCTTGGGGCTGAGGCTATAGATAGCTTAGTGGTAGGGCACCTGTCTCTGGAGTTTATCACAAACACCTACAAAAAATGAGTTCTGTAAATATTCAAAGCAATATTATGTCTGTGGATTATGCTCCTCTTCATAAATACTATTTCCTTTTTACATACTCAGGTTAATTTTATATTTTAAGACACCCAAATCTTTATCAATGCCTTGAGTATGTCATCTGGAGAGTATTCCCTCAAAGAGCTTGGACAGGAGGTTCCACTTGACCCAGCCATCCCTGTGCTGGGTATCTTTCCAAGAGAACTAAAAAAATCGTATCACAGAGAAGTATGTGCACCCATGTTTATAGCGGCACCGTTTGTAATAGCTAAATCTTGGAAACAGCCCATTTGCCCATCCATTGGAACCTGGATATAGAGA
>NW_022900917.1:38260808-38283560 GCF_012274545.1 Fukomys damarensis
GGAAAAAATGAGAATCAAGACTTGTCATGTAGAGGTACAAGATCCCAACAATGAATGTAACTGTACTGTATCCCTAAAATGTACCAATAAACTGAAAGCTGAAAAAAAAAAAACAATCTGGAGAGTATCCTATATCCTGTAGTTACTTAGTAAAGACAGGGTCCCCCTTTATTTTCAGGTTGTGATTGTATTTTTTGTTTATTTTGAATTCTGCCTTCAAGTTTGCTATGGAAATAGAATTTTTCAAAATAGCAAAATTCAAACTATTTCAGTTTCATCCCTTGTTTTGCTTTTGTGGTACTTGGTGTTAAACTCAAAGCCTTTGTAATGAGCCACCTTTCCAAACCCCTTCCCCTTTTTAAGACAGGGTCTCCTCTAAGTCTCAAAGTTGCCAAGGTGGGGCTCAGACTTGGGATCCTCATGCTTCAGCCTCCCAGAGTGCTGGGATTCAGATGTGTGCCATTGTGCCCAGTTCCTCCTTATTTTGAGTGTGTGCTATGCATATACATATAGATAGATAGATAGATAGATAGATAGATAGATAGATAGATAGATATAGATAGATATCTTATCAGGTTCCATGAAAGATACTCCGAAGACACTAGTTTTAAGCTCCAGCTCTCCAAATCTAATGTTAAAAAGTGAATGTATGTTTCTGAGAAAGAGAAAATATTTTTTTCCAAAAGAGGAAAAAAAAAAAGGTTGCAAAATAGCATTTTGAATACTTAATGTGATAACTTAGTCTTGCTAAGTATATGCTGCTCTGCCAGATTTAGAGAAGCTTACCAAAACAATGTTCTGTGTTTGACACACAGACCTTTAATATCTTAGTCTACTTTATCCATTTAATGCCTTTGTTTTGTATTTTTAAAAATAATTTGACGATCTCTTGGTCTATCGATATGTGAGGTCAGTAGAAGAGGCAATCTAGATGCTTCGAAGTTGCTATTTATAGATTTAGTATAACATTTGGTGGAGAGAAAATTAATGCCTAGGTAAAATTCTTTTATCTCTTGTGGGGATATTGGCCAGAGGTATATGTGAAATGGATATGTGGACATAAGGGATTTTTGGGGCTTTGTGGGGGCTTATGCCCCAATCTCCCTGAACACATGGTTAAAGATGACAAGATAGCTTACAGGGCCACAATCCCAAGCAAGATCAAAACACACTGCCTTGGGCTGGGGACTTAGCTCAGTGTTGCTGTGCCTGCCTCACAAGCATCAGGTCCTAAGTTTCATCCCCAGTACCAAACAAACAAATAAACAAACACCAAAACACGCTGATTTAAAGAATGAATCCTCTGGCCCTTGTCCTCCTCTCCGTACTTTGATTTATTACTTAGATTGGCCCTAAGGTCAGTCATGTGGCAGACCACCCTGTCCCCTGCATGAATTCCTACAGAGGTGTCCTTCTGTCCTTTATCTTTACTTCCTGGCTCTAACCATAAAAAAAACACAAAAGCCTCAACTTGGGGCTTTTTTTTTCCCTGAGACTCTCTCACGCTGAGAGGTCCCTCTTGGACATGACTCTGTAATCTCTCATCCTTTGTACCACGCCATGGTTGTGAACCAGGACAGTCTATCATTGTTAGCTTGGATCATCATATATTTATACCTCTTGCTTATGTACATAAAAGCAGGAAAATGGAAAGAGTCACAGTAGTAGATAATACAAGACTTTTTCCAAGTAGTTATTTTTTAAATTAAAAAAATTTCATATAAGCAGATATTAATAAAGAAAATATAAAAATCACTCTCCTTACCTCTATGACTCTTTTTAAATTACCTCTATGACTCTTGAAGGTGCTTTTTATTTAAATGTGTTGCTAATATCTGGGCTAATTCTGATACAGTTAGAATTAAAATAGTGAAGGCAGTAGACAGTGACAGTTGAAGATCTGGGAAGCTGTCCTTTTTCCCTTATTCTGGTTAGTAATCAATCAACTTGATCTACTCCTCTCTACAGTCTCTTTGGTAAAACTTGAAAAATAATCTCCTGGAAAAAACTCTAGATAAATTATAATTGCTTGATTTTCTTTACTTAATGACTGCTTCATTACATGTTATTATTCACTTTAGTACACAGTAAAAGGAGTAGTATACGTTTGACCAAGAAAATTTTGATAATATTTTTTAATTAGAATACACCACAACATTTGGTCTAGAAGAGCCCAAAGAACATGTCAAAATGCCACATTTACCAAGATTACCAAGTTGCCAAAAGAATGTAAGTTCAACTCCAATGGAGGTTCACAAACAGCTACCACATGCTAACACGGAGATGCCTGCGATCAGGTAGATCATTGCTATTCAACTCTTGCTGGATATCCATTTGTTGTAATTATGATGACTATAGAGATCTTTCTGCCCAATGATCTAATTCTTTCTTGCCTACCATTATTTTTTCTATAGAAGATTTAAGTTTTCAAATCTGTTAGCCATTTTATTCAGATTGACATGTAGCCACCTTTCTCTGTTTTTAAGTGATGTTGCCAGAAAAGAGTTAAAGACTTCCTTTAAAAAGTTTTAATTGCCCTTGCTTAGATTATGCCTGTGAGAGCACTGGAATATTTAGCACTGAAATTTTTAACTCTCTGCAGTATAACAGGTTTCTGTCCCCTGAGTATAGACTCTTGAGTTTCATTTCTAAGATGACTGAAGTAGTTCTAGGGAATATTCTGAATGACATACTGGCTTAATTAAAACTCAATATTGACTATCAGGAATGAAGTTTTCAGCCAGAGAAGTCTTTCTGATTTTGGTACTGCTATTTAGAAAAAAATCCCACTTCCTTATTATAAATCAGACCAGGCTAGAATAAAAGAAAACCTTTCTCCAAATAGATCTATCGTAAGTTGTCTATAGTTAATAAAGTCTCATATTCTGTTCATTGTCAATTTATTTATTTATTTTTTTGTTTATTTATCTATCAGCTAGTTATTGAATACTTACTACTTGTTCACTTTCCTAAAAATTGGATGTATTTATGGCATTCTAAGTTACAATTTAGAATGTCTAGTACTTGTTTTCTTTGTTAACCTTAAATATTGAAACATTTATGCCATTTTAAGTTGCAACTTTCCTTCTTTATTTATATTTTCATATTATTTTCCTGTGATAATGAACTTTAGTCATCCAATTATACATAACATTCAAGCTTTGAATCTTAGAATATAGAGTCTCCTGCAAAAATGTATGCACACTTTAGCAGTTTGCCATACTAATAAATGCCTGGAAGCTCATGGCCACCACTTTGAGCACCTCTTGTAATTGTAGAAGCCAAAGGTAACTTGTATTAATCTCATGATCTCAATAAATAAAATATTTATACAAGTTTTTTTTTTCTGATATTACACATTTTTTGGTGGACTTTTGTATTTCTTAGCCAAGTGTGCTGGAGCTTTCCTATAATCCCAGCATTCTTGGAGTCTGAGGCAGGACAATTGAAAGTTTGAGCCAAACCTTGGCTACTTATCGACTTAGTGAGACCCTATCTCAAAAAATAAAAAGTAAAGAGTTGAAAATGTAGCTTGGTGTGAGTATATTGAATTCTGTGGGAGCCCACTGACATTTGACATTGGAAAAGTAACTTCTACCATTGAGGCATTGACACAATCTATGACTCTATTTGGCTTTTCTGAGATGAGGGTCTCAGCTATGCAGATGAGATTGACCTGGAGCTCTCTGTGTAATCCAGGCTAAGCTCACTGTGTAATCCAGGCTGGGTTTATGGGATTACGGGTGTCGACCTGAAACTCACTGTAATCCAGACTAGTTTTATGGGATTATGGGCGTGCACCACCACGCCCGGCAAACAATACCACTGGACTCCTCAGGTTGAGTGGGGCCTTCGCCTTTACATCAGCGGCCGTGATCCGGGTCTCACCTTTTCCATCAGGCTTTTGAAAGAACCACCTCAGTTCAAACCCATTGCCATTGGCCCCAACCCCCTTCTTTAAGAATGTTGCTTTTTTAAAGATAAACTGGGCCTGGTGGATGATAGCATTAGAAGGGTTGAGGAAAGCCTCGAACAAAGGCAGAAGCAACGGGAAAAGGACGAATCTTGGTATCAAAATTGGTTTTCCCCTTGCCCCGCTTGCCCCTGGAGATTGTTAAGTTAAAGATTGCATAGGGTTAATTGTTGATGTACGCCTTCCCACTTACCCCTCCCCACATTTGGTAAAATACTGATTGCTGTATGCTGATAAATGCTTTGTCCCTTTATGGTTAAATGCTTGAGTGACTCATGTGATTGGTAGAAGATTTGTTTGAACTGTCCAATAAGCTTGCTGAACCTTCCCCCTGGGATAACAGTATATAATCGTTTTGCTGAGCCAATAAAGAGCCTTTGATCAGAAATCAGACTTGGGCCATGTGCTCTAACTTCTTAAAGATTTCCTTCACAGACATTCAAGATCGGATCGGCCTCTGATGACCCACGAATAAGAGGCGGCTCTCGCCTCCTATTCCCCGCTGGACGGGGTCCCCCCAGAGAGCCGCAGAATTCAATATCCAGTAACCACCCCCCACGCACACCACAAAGAGGAAGAATAGCAAGGATGTAGAAAGAAGAGGAACCATTTGAACCATGAATGTAAAACCTACGGAGCACAGTCAGTTTGCATCATTATCAAGATGCCAGTGTCCCTGACACTCAGCTCCCTCTTGTCATGTTCATGGCCACGGTGTCCTTTGGGTGGATGGGGTATGAGTGTAGAGGGCTGCTTGTGGCTATAGACTTGGTTTCAGTGCACACCAGTCTTGTCACCTCCCTTCAACACATGCTCATCTTGACAGAGCTGGAAGCCTGGAAAGCACCCCTTGATAGCATCCATTTTACCTCTTAATTTTGAGGCTTCATTTTGCTTCTTGCTGTATCTACTCTATTTCAGTTTTTTGTTTTTGTTTTACATTTGTGCTTTGTCTTTTTTGTTTGTTTGTTTGTTTGTTTGTTTGTTTTTGGAACCAGGGAGTGAACTCAGGACCTCAAGCTTGCCAGGCAGGCTCTGTGCCACTGAGCTACATCCCTGAGCCTTGTGATTTGTTGTTTTTTTTCTTTTTAAAAAAATTTCAATGAGTTTATTGGTACATTCTAAGTATACAGTACAGTTACATGTGATTTGTTTTTATGGGAAATTATTTCTAAACATTTTACACTGACTTGAATGAAGGATAATTTAAATAAATTTTATTTATGTTATGACAAGTATCCTTTGTAGATAAAGTGGAATAGTGGTGACAAGGTGACCTAATGTATATGATGTGTTTGAGAAATTCAAGTGTTCTTTCTTTACACAAATATCTTCATTTTAGCCATTCTAGTGTGAGCATATCAAGTTGCCTACAAGTGTTCTATTCCCCTCTGCACATTGCACAGTGCCCTGTGAAAGACCAGTCTTGGCAAAGGAGGGAAGTACTCTTGTTTGTTTGTTTTGTATATAACCCCCTTAATTAGTTTTTCTTCCTCCATATGTGAATATTTGATTTAAAAAGTTCAAAAAGAAGTCTAATGTCTTCAAATTTCTTAATGATGATCAGGAATTTGCAGTGAATCTCACACTACATTCTGGGAATATAACTGATAATAGCAATCCCAGAGGTCAAGAGTATTTAAAAATTCCTGCTGACTTTTAAAGTTTAACATGACTATAAAAAAATCTGGAATTCTTATGCTAGATTCAATCAGAATGAGTTTTTCCTAGTAATCTTGTTAATATCAAGGTCTATTTCAGTAGGAGCAAAAGTTAGTTATAGGGCCACACCATAAATGTTCCTTCCTGGAAATCCAAGGGCTATTCTCTTTCTTCTTGTCTCTTCCTTATCTCCAATAAAACTTTCCTTAAAAATTAATTACAATAAATTTTAGATTGTAGTGATTGATAGATTAAAAGTGCATGAATAAGGAACACTTGGTATCTGACACATCCAGATAACCTCTTACTCTCGATTCTTTCTTTTTACCATTGCTTGAGCCCTACCACAAAAAGTTATAATAAAGATTTGTAGAAGCTGTGAGTGGTGGCACATGCTTATAATCCCAGCATGAGGGGAGGCTGGGGCAGGAGGATCCAGAATTCAAGCTCATCCTAGGCAATTAAGTGAGACCCTGTCTCAAAAAAGGAGGTGGTGGTGGTGGTGGTAGAGCTGGAGATGTAGCCCAGTGGGAAGACCCTGAGTTCAGTCCTGTGTACAGAAACAAGACAATGGGCCAGGGATTTAGCTCAGTGGTTCCAATGCCTGCCTTGCAATTGGATCCCCAGTACCAAAAAAACAATAAACAAAAAAACAAAACAAAAAAAAAACTAACAAAAAAAAAACAAACCCAGAAACAAGACAAGACAGACAGACAAGACAGACAAGACAAAGCAAAACAACCTGTAGGAGTTTTATCCCCATTTATCCAATGGTAAAATTTATTAGGAAAGCCAAGATGAGTGTGTTGATATTGATTTTTGATCAGATTAGCTATAATGGAGAGTTTCTTTATCCATTATCTAATTTCCACTTGACATCCTTTAATAAATTAGTTTAGTGCTGGGATGTAGCTCAGGGGTAGAGTTTATGTTTAGCCTGTTCAAGGCCTTGGATTTGAACCCCAGCACTAAAAAATAAAAAATCAAAACCACCAAATGTGTTTCACTGTATATTTGTTGTTTGCCTCTTCTTGTATCTTTGAAAGTGAATATATATTCTAGATGCATATACAAGTGATTTTATAATAATATATACTCCTCAGGATAAAGAAGACTAAGAAGACATGTACCCTGGTACCACTTCAGAAGAAATCAAAAGGTAAACTGGTTCATCCATTATTTCTCACCATATGGGTTGCTAGGGTGTCACATGCTTATTTTATTTTTAAACTTATTTTCTTTTTATTCATTTTTGTTGTTGTTGTTGACACTTCTCTAAGGCTTTATTCCATAAACAGTGGTGTTGTATTCATTACATACATACATTTGTAACCTCCAGACTCTGGAATAGGCCTTTGTATCTCACTTCAGCCAATTAATAGCTTACAGACTGGTATTATTGTTGTGAGTTTTCT
Organism: Fukomys damarensis; assembly: GCF_012274545.1. Lineage (NCBI taxonomy): Eukaryota > Metazoa > Chordata > Mammalia > Rodentia > Bathyergidae > Fukomys > Fukomys damarensis. The sequence continues at coordinate 38,267,859 of NW_022900917.1, forward strand.
GACCTTTTAAATCCTTCAACACAGTGACAAAACCATAAAACCTTGACCTCTAAGCAATCACATTACTTCCTTCTTCAAAAATAGTACCTCCTCATTCCCATCAGACTAATGTATGAATTTCTTAGCCTGGTTTGAACTTTCATCACCTTCCCCTAACTTTTCATCCTAGCCTTATCTGTTAACATGGATTTTTCTGAATCCTGTGTACCAAACAAACCTCACTATAAAAATTTATATATCAATATAAATATATGTATATATATATATATATCTATATATATATCTCAATACTTTGGGTCCTAAAAAGATACCTTTAAATTGATTTATTTCTGTGGTTAGTAAAGGAGTTTACAGCACCATGATATATTACTACTATATTTGGAGAGAAAGCTGTCCTTTGAAATTTTTAAATTAGGGATTCTTACCTCCACATTTCTGGAATATTTTATCAGAATTTTGTTTTTCAAAAGTAGACATGAAAAATCTGTTGAATTGGGTTATTACAAGTTTTAATGATGTGTATAAAATGATAGAGAACTTCCTAGCAGTTCTGATCTCTACACTTAACTGTCTCATTTCCTCCCTTATGTGTTACAGATTCATAGAGCTATTATACCAAGGGAACATAATACATGTGCCAAAATACATGTCTAGCATTTATGTTCTACAATAAATTCTTAGTAGTTTCCTCAAGTTATTTTATCCAAAGTTAATGGTAAAGATCTTGAGTTACATGGTCTAGTTTTCTGTTTTGTCAGTTATGTCTTCTTGTCTTTTATTCATTATTCTCTAGACAAAGGCTTTTCAACAGTAATGGTATTAACATTTTGAACCTGATGATTATTAGTTGTGGAGTTTGTCTTGTGCATTGTAGGATGTTTAGAAATGGAGTTTGTCATGGTGGTGCATGCTTATAACCCTAGCACTTAGGAGGCTGAGGCAAGTGAATCATATCAAATTCAAAGCCAGCTACATACCAAGTTCAAGGCTAGGCTGAACCACACAGCAGGACCCTGTCTCAAACCAAACCAAATCAAACTAAACCAGACCAGACCAGACCAGACTGGACCAAAATGAACCATCTATTGCCTTTACCCACTAGATGCCACTAGCATCCTTCAGCAGTGAAAATAAAAATATATCTCCAGATACTGCCAGAAGTTCACAGGGTAGCAGTCTCTTACAGCAGAGAAACAGTGGTCTAAGCATGACACCTGTAACATTATATTGTTGTGCCCAAGTCGCGAAGTCCCCAAAGACCACCAAGGAGTCAGGTCCAATGCAATTGCAAGAGGAGTTTATTGCAAGCTCAAGCCTGGACCCTTGGGTGTCACGGTCACAGCGGCTTCAGACTGAAAGTCCAGACCTATCTTTGAAGCAGGATTATATAGGGTTGGGGAAGCTCTCCCTTTTTATAGATGCTATTTTTATCTTTTGCTTATTCTTGGATATTTGAGGGGTACTGGGAGGGCACTTATAGAAAATTACTAGTACCAACGTTCTGACAGAACATGTGATTATCTTAAACTGACTAATGCCAAGATCGGTTCCTATTGATTATCCTAAGCAGGGATAAGCAGGAGAGATTCATTTTTAGATAATAAAAAGTGGAACAGAAACACAGGGTGGAGGTAGCCTAAGACAGAGAGCTGCCCTAAAAAGAGGAACAGAAACACAGGGAGACTGTCATACAGAATGGAATTATACAGAATGGAATTTTTGCAGCTCTGTTCTGGGCAAGGGGTACAGAGGGAGCCCACCTTGACTTGAAAACTTGGTCCTTACAATATGTTATTTGGTATTTGTCCTTCAGGCTATCAAATGATTTTATTTATATGTATCAATTATTTCCCTAAAATTTTAAGACTTTGTTTTTTTTTTGGTACTGGGGGTAGAACTCGGGTCCTTGTGCTTGCGAGGCAGGCGGTGGAACCACTGAGCTAAATCCCCGGCATAATAACCTTTTCTCCTTTTTTTAAAAAAACCTTAAGACTTTCAAAGCCTTATTTGTTCTTCCTTTTTATTGTAATTATAGTTGTCTTCTTTCAGCACATTCGTTCTTTCAAATAAATAAAAATTGAAATTACTGAGTAAAGCCTCTACTGACAATCTTAGTAGCAGTCACATTGACTTGATAGTAACTTTGTAAGTTCAGTATATGTGAGTTCATAAAGTTAAATGTTCATGAAATTTTCCTTGGATATTTCCTTTCTCTGGATTTCCAAATACCATATATAACTCCTGTAAACAACAAGCAGTATAAAATAAAAATGTAAATGCTAATTAGAACAAAAGACATTGTTTTGCATCTTACCCCAAATGAACATAGCTGTCTGTTTTCCAGGAAGCCAACTCTTTGGCTTTTTCAGGATGGGTACTGCTGCAATTTGGGTACATGTGCCCCTCCAACACTCTTATGTTGGAATCTAATACCCAATGGGATAAGACTGAGGCCTTTTGGGATAGATTGTCATGAGGACTTTGCTTTCATGAGAAGATAGCGCTTTTCTAAGTGGAGGGAGAAAGTTTGGGGGTGTAGTTTTCTTTCCAAGCTGGCTAGGACCACAAATGAAATCTAAAGTAGAAATGAATAATAGACATATTTGGCTTGTTTCTGATTTTCAAAAGGAATGCATAGAGAGTAATAGACATCTTTGGCTTGTTTCTGATTTTAAAAGGGAATGCCTTTAATATCTGCTAAGTAAGAGGTCATTCGAGAGATGCAAATCAAAACAATGCTGAGATTTCATCTCACTCCAGAAAGAATGGCTGCTATCAAGAAATCAACCAATAACAAATGCTGAGGGGCTGTGGGGAGAAAGGAACCCTGCTCCATTGTTGGTGGGAGTGTAGACTGGCTCGGCCATTCTGGAAACCAATGTGGAGATTTCTCAAAGAAATAAAACTAGAGGTCCCACTTGACTCAGCTATACCTCTTCTTGGTATCTTCTCAAAAGAATGAAAAGCATCATACCACAGCTATATATGCACACCCATGTTTATAGCAGCACAGTTTGTAATAGCTAAATCTTGGAAACAGCACAAATGCCCATAAATTCATAAATGGATAAAGAAGATGTGTTTTTTTTAATACAATGGAGCTCTACTCTGTCATAAAGAAAGATGAGCTTCAGATATTCATAGCTAAATTGATGGACCTTGAGACCATACTCTTAAGTGAAATAAATCAGACACACATGTTTAAATATTGCATTCTCTGGTGTGAGAAACTGAATGTGGAAATAAGGACTGAGATGCATAATGGATGTTGGGAAATGGAAAGAAAATGTTCAAATGGCAAGGAGAACAAGGGAGGAGAGAGGGAGAAAGGAAGGAAAGGACAAGAAAAAAGTGAAATAGAAGGATAAAATGGAAACAAAGCTCTTGTACATAGGGAGGGGGGGCTTGATGATGGGAATGAGATAAAAAAGTTTATTTAAAAATGATGCTTACTGTAGGTTTTGAGTAGCTATCCTTTAGTAAGTGAAAGAAGTTCCCTTTACTTTTTTTCTTCCAAAGTGAGAGTTTAATTTTTGTCAAATGGTTTTCCTTGATTGAGATGATCATATTATAATTTTTTATTTGTTTGTTTTGGTGGTGACGGTGGTGGTACTAGGGATTGAACCTGAGGCCTTGTACTAAGCTACATTCCCATCTACCCCTCTCTTTTTTTTTTTCCCTGAGGTGCTAGGTTGTGCAGGCTGACCTTAAACTTGTGATCCTCCTGCCTCAGCCTCCCAAGTAGCTGGAAATATAGGCATGCACCACAGCTTTATTAAACATCTTTCGAAGTGACTTGCTATCATAGTCACAGTAGGCATTTTAGAAAGTAGGCATTGGTATGTCTTTTTCAAAGTAGATATATAAAGATCTAGTGGTGTTATATAGTCATTTGTTGAATAAATATTTCACTCATTGTATTTTGTAGACTTATTCATGTGTGCTTAATTTAATTTTAGTAGCCGATTTTCTCCTCTAGATTCTGGCTTCAGTGACCCTCTCACTGGAGCACCATCTGAGTTCTTACAGAGACTTTCCAGGATGGCCATATTGGAGTATGATACGATTCGGCAGGAAACGACCAAAAAATCAAAAAAAGGCAAAAAACAAGAGCTATGAGACTGCTGATAAATGTCATTCAATGTAATTCTTTCTACATTTGCTCTTAAGGTTCATATTTGCTTTTTTCCTTTTCTTTTTAAAAATATGTGATATGATATGCAGTGATTTACATAAAATGGAAATGCAAATAACAAATAAATATTTTATATTACATATGAATAACTTATTTTTTAATACTGTAAAGATATAGTTAAATTATGGGAACATAAGCATACGAGAAACTATATTCCATGAATTTTATGTACTTTTTTTGTTTGTTTGTTTTTTGTTTTTTGAGACAGGGTCTCACTATGTAGTTGAGACTGACCTGGAACTCGCTATGTAGCACAGGCTAGTCTTGAACTCACAGCGATCCTCCTGCCTCAGCCTCCCGAGTGCTGGAATTACAGGTGTGAGCCACCACACCCGGCTTATGCACTATTTTTTATTTATTATTTTTGCAATTCTGGAGATTGAACCCAGGGCCTTTGTGTTAGGTACAAACCCAGCCTTTTTATTTATTTATTTTTATTTTGAGGCAAGATCTTGCTAAGTCACTAGGGGTCCAGGCTAGACCTGAACTTGCTATTCTTCTTCAGCCTCCTAGAATGCTGGGATTACAGGTGTGTACCATCATCTCTGGTTTACGTCTTTCTATTTATTTTGATAAATATATTTGAGCACCTGTCTGTGTGTTATCAATTTTCTCCTACTTCTGAGGTCTTTTGCTGAGGGTTCCCGATTTTCTTCTACCTCTGGGCTCTTGTCCTGAGGATGATGAAGAATGAAGTTGACAGACACAGCAGTGGGGAACACACTGGGTGTAGTTTATTAGAGAGAACAAAGAAACATGCTCTCTAGCTGAGAAGGGCTCCAAGAGAAGAGGCCATGGAGAGCCTAAGTCCAGGAGTTTATATGTGGCCTTTGGGGTGAGTATGAAACAATGAAACAGTGTAGTTGGCTTTTTTTAGCTAGGCCCCTGACGGGAGGGCAGACTCCCACTGTACCCCATCTTCCCAGGGCTTATCTCACGTTACTCAGGGTCTTGCCCTAACTGCCTATTGTTTTTGTATCTTCTAGTCTTCTGTGCAATGAATTTTGCTGGTTGCTACAAAAGATTCAGGGGAGAGTAAGTCTTTATTGTTGGGATTAGAAGGTCTTTTTTCTTGATTGAGTTTGGAAACAGTTGTGATATAACTACTCAGCCATATGAAAATAATATTTGTTTAGTTTGCTGATAAAACCAAGAGGGGAGATCCTGTCTCAGATATGTGGCAACAATGGGCCTCTCACTATAGAACTTCAGAAGCTGGCAAATGAGGTTGCTACCCACCCTGGACTCTCCTGCTACCTCAGGGCCTCTCCACTGTGTGGACAGGAGAGATCCCAGAGGATGGAAAACATGGTGTTTGAATGGGCATTAAAAACAGGAAAGATGGAAAGGGAGGGTATTTCTAGAAAGGTGGAACAATGCAAGCAAAGGTGTAATTTGCATTTGGGAATTATGCACTTGGAAGGAACACTAGGTAGTATAGAGCATTCTGAACTCACAAATTCACATTCTGAATTAAAACAATGCTGAGATTCCATGTCATTCCAGAAAGAATGTCTGCTATCAAGAATTAACCAATAGCAAATGCTGGAGGGGCTGTGGAGTAAAGGGAACACTTCTGTACTATTGGTGGGAGTGTAGACTGGTACAAGCACTGTGGAAATCATTGTGGAGATACCTCAAAGAACTAGGGTTAGAGGTCCCATTTGACCCAGCTTATACCTTTTCTTGGTATCTTCTCAAAAGAATTAAAAACATCATACCACAGTGATATACGCACACCCATGTTTATAGCAGCACAGTTTGTAATAGTTAAATCTTGGAAACAGCACAAATGACGAGTGGATAAAGAAGATATGTGTGATGTGTGTGTGTGTGTGTGTGTGTGTGTGTTTAATAGGAAGGAGCTCTACTCTGCCATAAAGAAGGATGGGGTGGAGACATTCATAGCTAAATGGATGGTCCTTGAAACCATACTCTTAAGTGAAATAAATCAGACCCACGTTTAAATATCGCATTGTTTCTCTGGTGTGAGAAACTGAATGTGGAAATAAGGACTGAGATGTATAATGGATGCTGGGAAATGGGAAGAAAGTGTTCAAATGGGAAGGGGAACAAGGGAGGAGGGAGGGGGAAAGGAAGGAAAGGACAAGAAAAAAGTGAAAATAGGAGGATAAAACGGAAACAAAGCTCTTGTACATAGGGAGGGGAGTGGGCTTGAGGGCGGCAGTGAGATAAAATAAAATTTATGAATAAAAAAAAAGAAAGAATGGAGGGACAAAGCAGAGAAAAGGACAAGAAAGAAGGGAAAAATGAATATTTTCTAGTTTAATAAGATGGAGCTAATCATTATCCAAACAGATTTTAAGACCATTTCCTCAATCTATAAAAGTAATGAATTAATCTTTGCTGTTATTTCTATGAGTTATGATTGTTGAGCTATTACTGTAGGTGAAGTTAGAATATAAACTTAGAAAAAAAGATTAAATCGTCAATTTGATGAAAAAAAAAAAAAACCCCAACAAAAACTAATTCACACGCTGGCAGAGACCATAGTGGATTAACCGCCAACACGGAGTGCCTAGCTGAGCTGAGTTGGTGTGGTTCTGGGCATGGATGGGCCATCTGAGAATCACTGCCAATGGCACAGAAAGAGAACTGGAGGGAAAATTGTATACTGCTGATTTTCTTGGAGAAGCTTGCTGCGGCTGGCTTTCCTGATACGAACTGGGCTGTTCTCATTGTCAGAGAAGCTCGGGTCTTCACCTTGTGTGTCACTTCCTGGTTCCAGTTCAGAACTCTCACTTTGGTGGTGCAAATCCTTTACTCATTGGCACAGACTTTCTAGCTTCCACCCCTGTCCTTTGGGCTTTGCCGATGCAGAGCCTTGACGTGGTTTTGCATGAGACATTGCCTTGTGGGGGTGGTGTCTAGGCTTCTGGCTGGACTTACGAAGGATTCTGCCTTAGAATCTATGCCTTTAGCTGGACTTGTGCTGGACATTGCTGTGGGATCCAGGCCCTTGACTGGATTCTTCAGGTTTCTATAGAGTATGGACAGATCTCTTGCACTCCTCTGCATTTAACTTTTTGGGTGAATATTATAAAATAATCCTGTAAATTATGTGTCCTGTATCAAATCTATTCCCTTGCAAACCCTGACTACAACAGGGACTAAGCCAGCACCAGATTGTGTGACTCAATCAGGTGAAGGCTGTGGTAAATTGGGACATGTTGTTGCATTCGAAAGAGCCTTGGCTGCCTAGCTTCAGCTCTCTTTGCCATGTGAGTCTAATGTTGCCAGATATTGCAACTTTTCATAAAAAAATGAGAATCTGAGTTTTTTTGAAACCTTCCAATATATAGATATTAGCAATTAATTTTAAGTAAGCAACTCATTCAAAATTTATAAAGCCACTGTGTAAATCAAAGAAAATTATATGTGCAAGCTAAATCTGGCTTTGGGGAACCATTCTTTACAACCCTGGGGACAAAGGCATAGAGAGGCCAACTAGGCTTAAACAATAACTTGATGTTATGTGGTAGAGAGCCCCAGACGGCCAGCATAAGTTTATATTTAATCTGTTTTGCAATGGGAGATTTTGAGACTGAAAGTAAATTATTGCTTTTTAATTTAGGAAGATTCCTCCAAGTATATTAAGCTGACTAGATTGTAGTGAGAGGAGACTGGAGGTTGGGAAACCACTTAGGTTTTCATGGAAATCAGGGTAAGAATCTGTGAGTTGGGGGGAATGGGAAGGAGGGACTGGATGATTAGACTATCAGGGTAGAGGCCTGAAGATGAGCTGTGTGAATACAGGATGTCAGAAAAGGAAGGATCAAAACGAGCTTGGGTTTGAGGTCTTAGCAATGAGAATCTCAGAAGTAGGGGTGCTGGTTTGGGAGAAATGTAACTTTGGGCATATCCAGTTCAATGTGATCTGGACATCCACACAGAGGATGTCAAACAGTGTATTCTGAGAAGATACTAAAGCTAGTCTTGTGAAACATTTGCATAGCAAAGATTGTTCTCCTGATGAAAAAGTAGAGAGAGAAGTTAGCCCAAATCCATACAGAATGGGAGGGAATAGAAAGAAGACAAAAATAGAAGAAAAAAGAAACCATCACAGGTAAAAGCAAATGAGCATTTTATATGTTCATGCATGCCTTATATTCATTTACACAAATATAATATATACACAGTATGTAAGGGGTAACTAAATAAATTTAAATGGTTATATTTTTGCTTACATATGCAATTTTTTTGGGGGGTACTGGGAATCAAACTTAGGACCTTGTGCTTGCAAGACAGTAACAGTGCCATTTAGCTAAATCCCTGGCATGAGTTTTTTTTCATTATGTGTATTGGTACTTTTTAGGTATACAGTACAGTTACATTCACCATTGGGATATTGTACCTTTACATGGCAGGTCTTGGTTCTCATTTTTTCCCCATACCCCTCTGTCCTCCACCCCCTCCACCCTAAGACTTTGTTTCCATTTTTTTCATTTTCTCATATTTTTCTTTCCCCTTATTTCCTTTCCCCTACCCTTCCCACTTCCACTACATCTTTAGCCTTTTTCTTCCTATTTCATATTGGATTTTTTTTTTTTTTGAGACAGGGTCTCACTCTGTAGTTCAGCCTGGGCTTAAACTCATTATGTAGCCCAGTCTGGCCTTGAACTCAAGGCAATCCTCCTGCCTCAAACTTGAGAGTGCTGGGATTACAGGTGTGTGCCACCATGCCCAGCTCTTACATGAATTTTTTCTTATTCTTTTTCTTTTTTTGGTACCAGGGATCAAAACTCAGGACCTTGAGCTTGTGAGGCATGTGAGGTGCCACTGAACTAAATCCCTGGCCCTTACATATGATTTTGTTCAAGAGTGATTTAGATATTACTTTTACTTTTTCTGTCTTCTGATTATTCATCCAAGGATATTCAATGATTTAAATAATAAGATGCAGGAGAAAAGTTTGGTGAACTCTTTTGGGTAAACACTTCTAAACACTTTATCAGGTAGATTTCATTTGTCAAATTCCTATTGTGTACTGTAATCATTTACTATTGTATATTAACTGTCTTAAAATCCTAAAATATAGGTAGGATGATATTATTCCTCTTTCATAAATGAAGTAAACTGATGGTCTTTATTTTACACTAGGTCTCTAGCTAGAAAGTGGGAGAGCCCGGATTCTAACCTACTAGGATTCAAAGTTCATCTACATAAACCACATGGAGTGAGTCCTTTTTGTTTTTTGAGACAGAGTCTCATTGTGTAGTTCAGGGTCTTGAACTCACTATGTAGTCCAGGCTGGCCTCAGACCCACAGCAATCTTCCTGTCTCAGCCTCCAAGTAGTATTACAGGTGTGTGCGACCACACCTGGCTTGGAATGTATTCTTAAAAACCCTAAATTTAGTTGACAAATATAACCAGGGTATAACTAACTATAATTTAGGGCATGATAGTACTGCCACAGACATATCTCTTAATACTGAGTTGAGTTTTGTCTGCTTTTTCTTGGTACTGGGGATTGAACTCGGGACCTTGCACTTTCAAGGCAGGTGGCAGAACCACTGAGCTAAATCCCTGGTCCAATACTAAGTTGAGTTTTGCAGTTATTACGTTAACACACATAGCATTTATACTAGTGGAGTGGAAAGCTGGTTTACATGGACGATTATGTCTGCCTCCCACTACATTTACCCTAGAAAGAATTTTACTCAAGCCAGTCAACAAAGGAGTGGAATATTTAAGGAATTTTTTAAATTAATGAGATATACTGACAATAATCACCTTTTCAGCCTTGAGATGGAATCTCTCTCTCTCTGTCTTTATTAATTTATTTGGTTTCTGAGACAGGGTCGCACTATGTAGTTCAGGCTGGCCTTTAACTCACTACATAGTTCACACCATGTAGCCTCCAACTCCAGGCAATCCTCCTGTTCTCAGCCACCCTGTAGAAAGTTGTTTTTCTTTCGGTGCTGGAGATTGAACCCAAGGTAGGCAAATGCTGTACCATGAAGCTATATCCGTTGGCCAGAACTGTTCTTAATTAGAAAAGTAGTATTTTTGGAAAATAATAAGCATTTTTCAGGAATTTCAGCAACATTGGAAAAGTATAAAAAACAAGGTCTGAAAAGCACCTAAAATCTCATCATTGCTCATTAATAATTTCGGGTGAGCAACTTTCTTTGCCCTTTGTGCAGATGAAAACTTTTACTAATGTGCTTGATTCTAGGTTATCCAAATTAATTTTTATTCCATTATAAGAAAAAGAAGCATAAAACTGAGGATATTGCTTATATTGAATAAAAATTTATGTATTATAAATCTATATTTGATCCATCTTTAGGTTTAACTAATCCCCATGGGAATGGTGCTGCAGAGAGATGCTAGGGGTGGATGCTAGAGGGCTGCTACAGGTGGTACACCAAGGGGAGCAGATAAGTCCTCAACTATTATTTCTAACCTCCTTTCTATCTCATGCCAGTGTCTCCTACCAGCCTAACTCAGTTAATAATGAAGCCTAGATAATAAATTCCAGAGGAAGCAGCTTTTGGGGGGTGCAGAGCTGAATGAGTAGACAACAGGTTGGGGCAAAAAGCTAGAGAATAATCGACAAAGATCATAAATTAAAGCGTCCAGGGATTAGAATCGGAGGCCGAGGGCCAGGGATTTAGCTCAGTGGCACCCCACCTGCCTTGTAAGTACAAGGTCCTGAGTTCCTGAAGAAAAAAAAAAAAAGAATCAGAGGCCAAGTAAGTCCTTAGGGTAGCATGAAATGCTTCTGTGCTCTACTTTTCAGGCTTTTCTACTGACAAAGACTGAGGATGACCTGAAGTTAGCAGAGGACTGAGTTTGAGATAGGTCCCTGATAGGAGAATTGGAGGTAAACCTCGGGGACAAATATCCTCCGATGGGAAGACTGGAGGGACCATAGGGAAAGGAGGCATGGCAGAGGAGGAAAGAAAGGCCAAGAAACCAAGAAATCAACAAACTCCTTACAGAATCCAGAAGCCATTTGACTTTGCCTGTATCCCCAGCAGGTCTGCTGTTTTTGTTTTGATTTCTGCTGATAGAGATAAGAAGGAAGACGTGATTTATATCTAGATGTTCCCTAAAAGCCTCAAGCACCCACAGGTGGGGTTTTTGGAAAGTGATTGAATTGTGGGGATGTTATCGTTGACTTGCTATTAGGAGTGGGGTCTGGTCAGAAGAGGAGGATCCCGGGAGGAGTGACCTGGAGGGATGTATCTTCTTCCCAGTTCTTACCCTCTCTGCTTCCTGGCCACCAAAACAAAAGCAGCATTTTCTCCACCATGTCCCTCTGCCATGCTATTTTCTGCCTTGGAGACAGCTGACCATGAATTGTAACCAGGAGCCAAACTGAATCTCCCCTCCTTCAAGTTGCAGGTGGCAGGTATTTTGTTCCAGTGAGGAGGAGAATGACTAAGACACAAGATTTTCCTTCCCGCAGCCCTTGAGCAAGTGAAACTGAATATGCTCACAGCATGAGCAATCTGTGAGAGGCAAGGAGAAGGAATGGGGGAAAAAGCAAATCTTTAAAGTGAGGAAGGTGGAGTGAATGGAGAAAACCACTGCATAGAGGGCCTGTCATCATAATCCATCATGAGAAAAATCCATTGCAGTGTCTAATAACCAACACACACGAAATTCAAATGATGGGTGACTCCCATATTTTTCCCATACAGTCAGGCTTAATTAGGTATTCAGGAGTCCTGTCTTCCAGGTGTCCTCCTTTTGTTTTTTGATACTGGACGCTGAACCCAGAGCCTCGAGCACACTAGGCAAGCACTCTGCCAGTGAGCTACACCCCTGTTACTGAGGGAAGTGGTAGCTGTTATGGCTTGGATATGCAATATCTCCCACAGGCTCATGTGTTGGAGGCTTGGTCCCCAATGCTGCTATGTTGAGAGGTGGGCTTGGGGAAAGTGATTTATCGTGAAGGCTGTGATCTCATCAAAGGGCTAATCCATTCATGGGTTCAGCACTATTGAGAGGTGGTCAAAATTACGAGTTGGGGTCTGGTTGAGAAAGTAGCTCACTGAGGGTATAACCTGGAAAGGCACATCTTATGTCCAGCCTGTCTCTCTGTCTCTCTCTGTCTTTCTGGCTCTCCTTGCTGCCCACTGTGATATGAGCTGCTTTGCTCCACCACATGCTTTCCACCAGTGTTCAGCCTCACCACAGGCTCAAAAGCAATGCATCCAAGTGGCCATGGACTAAAACTCTTAAAACTGTGAGCCAAAATAAACCCTTCCTCTTTTTTTTTAATGGTACCGGGGATTGAACTCAGGTCCTTGCCCTTGCGAGACAGGAGGTGTCACCACTGAGCTAAATACCCAGCCCAAAGCCTTCCTCATTTAAAATTGACTTTCTGTGGTATTTTGTCACAGTGATAGAAAGCTGTTTGATACAAACCCTGGCCCCTTGAATTGTTTTATCCCTCTAACCTCTCTGCTCTCCAGCCTTGTCTTGAAAGTCAAAGCCCTGGAGATTATTTTTCCCCAAAAGATGAGAATGTGGTAGCTGCAAGTAGTCCTCCTTCTTAGGCTTGATCTTTTACATTTTTATTTTTTAAATTTTTTTGGTACTGGGGATCGAACTCAGGTCTTAGCACTTGCCAGGCAGGCAGCAGCACCACAGAGCTAAATCCCCGGTCCTCTTTTACATTTTTATGGTGGAGCACCTGCAGCACAAATATACCTGGTCTTGGTAAATGTGGTCACTCACATGGCATTGCTCTGATGTATTATTCAAATGAAGCCTGCTGCCCACCATGGATGATGCCAGGAAGGAAGAAGAGGGAGATGAAGAGTCTTGTACTTCTTCCATGATAATAACAATTATTATTATTACTCAAATCTATACCAGATTCATATTATTTCTGGTCATGGTTTGAGGTTGGTTTCTCAAGAGGTACGTTTGTGTCTTAATCCCTAAGACCTGTGAGTGTGACCTTACTTGGAAAAACGATTTTTGCAGATGCCATTAAATTAGGATCCTGAGATAAGAGCATCGTGGATATTGTAGGTGGGCCCTAAATCCAGCCATGAGTTTTTGTAAAACATAAAGGGACACAGAAGAGACCAGGTGAACGAAGAAGCAGAGATTGAAGCTATGTAGTTGCAAAACAGACAATCCCTGGAACCACTGGAAGCTGGGAGAAGCAGGGAGTGACTCCCTGATTGCCTGTGGAGAGAGGGTGGGCCTTCATTTCAGCTGCTGGCCTCTGGAACTGCAAGAGTTAAGTCCCTGCTGTTTTAAGTCACCCAATTTGTGTTTATTTGCTTTGGCAGCTCTAGAATCTAAAACTAATGCTTTACATGCATGATTTCTAATCCGCACGACAATTGGTAAAGTGAAGGTATTATTTTCCCATCTTATAGACAAACAACTTGCAATTTAGTAACTTACTCAAGCTCCTTCAGCCAGTAGGTTGCAGAGCTAGGGTTTGAAATTGGACTTGCCTGAATCCCCGTGCAAGCCTCTGCATCATGGTACAGTCTTGTTTGGATGAAAGAGTGCTCTTGTTCAAAAAGTGCTCTTCTGTGTTCCTGGCTCCTGGCAGGTTCCTGCTTGCCCTATTCAGATCCACTCATCTTGTTACATTTAGTTGATGGGCTACTTGTGCTGGGCACTAGATTAAGGCTGTAATTACAAAATTGATTTTCATGATTTCCTCCTTCAGTGCCCTACTGAAGGCTTCAAGTTTCAGGGAGGGAAATTCTTGCTTTTCTGAAATACTTTGGACCTTTAAGTAATAGTTTAAGATTTTAGTACCTGGCGTCTGTGGATTTATGGATTTGGAAACACTTTCACTCACATTTTAGCTGCTATAGTAAGATACTTGCTACTGGTTTATTTATAAGCAGTAGAAATTTATTTCTCACAGTGCTGGAGGCTAAGGAGTCCAATATCAAAGTGCTGGTAGGTCTGGCACCTGGTGAGGGCCTGGTCTCCACTTCCAAGAGAATGCCCAAACACTGCATACATATTCCAGAGGGAGACTCATGCATTCTTACAGGGGGAATGGTGGAGAGGTGAAGGGACCTGCTCTCTCAAGGACACCTAATCCCACTGGCAGGGGAGGCACCCTGATGGGTTCATCACCTCTGACTACTGTCCATTGGCAGCACCTGGGTTTTGGAGAGGACATATTCAAAAAAATGGCACTCGCATGATTTCACTTGAGCCTTGAAAGCTGTACATAGTTACCTATGGAGTAATGTAGTGTGAGTGATTTTACAGCTGAAGACAGTTCCCAGGTCAAGTGCATGGATCCCTTATTGTCACAGTTTCTGAGCGAAAGCATGCCACACCACACTGTCATGGTGAACCTTTATAAACTTCCCTTAGTTTGTTGAAGACTCATAACCAGCTGTAGAATCTCAAGTGCCTAACACTTCTCTGGTTTTTCTATTTGAATTTTTCTGCATTTGCAAAGAAGGGGACTGCTACTGGAATTATGAAGAGCTGGCTGCTCTTTGAATGGGCTTGGGGTATTGAATCAATGACTGATGTCAGCAGAAGCCCCAAGTCAGAGCAAAAGTGAGCTAAGACTTGCTTTAGAATAAATATTTGTGATTCCTCCAGCAGTTCTTGCTTCTTAATGTATAGCATTTTCAAAATGCTTACAGTCTGTGTACTGATTGATGCTTCTGTTTAAAGAAGTCTAGAAGTTGCCATCGGTACCTGGTGATCCCACCAGAGCATTAAGTTAAACACAGAAAATGAATGCGTTCCCTGTCATTGACACAATTTACAGTTCTTGGAATATAACTGCATATGTACACAAAGTGGGTATGTGAAGAGAGGAGTGCTTTCTGATTCACTGAGAGTGTTTGATTTTTTTTTAATCCAAAACTAAAGAGACATTAGTATTTAATTTTTCTAAAACTGTACAAACTTGAATATAATCTGAGATAATGTGTGCATAAAAAGAGACAAAAAGTCTACCTTCCAAAAACTAGACCTTGGTGAAATAATATCTTAGGGTCCTTATCCTAAAACTGATTCCTTCTGGTGTAGCCGGCAGATTTAAAGTCTAGGCTTATAGAGTGTTGTTTTGATGACAGCAGTAAAGAAGAGAGAAGAAAAGACCCCTTTGGCTCATAGCAAGCTAAATTCATTTAACATGAATACATTTTAATTGGTTTTAAATTTATTGTTATTATTATACATGTTTACAGTACATGATTGTAATTGTCATAGGGAGTTGGTACATGCACATAATACATCTTAATTTTTTTTCATCCCTTGGCCTTCCCTTCATCCCTTTTCCTTTTTACTCTTGGTCCCCTTCCCATTTGCAAAAACGCTATTTTTATCATTTTCTCCCCTTCAACCCTTTTTTTTGGTCACCTTTCCCTCCCTTTCCCCCTCCATTTTTGTTCCCTCTTCTGTTTGAAAAAGATCTCTGTACTTCCTCATTTTCTATTTTGCTTTCTCCCCCCTCTCTTCATGTATGTGTGTGTGTGTGTGTGTGTGTGTGTGTGTATATATATATATATATATATATATA
>NW_022900917.1:38283753-38289773 GCF_012274545.1 Fukomys damarensis
ATATATATATACACACACATATACATATGTATACATTTTAGCACATTAAATGTATTCCAATTTGATTTACTAATTAGATTTGTTGCATACACTTGAAGCAGTTCTGACAACTGTCCCCTCCCCACACCTACTGTTCATATATTATGGTTTAACTCTAGCACGTCATCCAGAAACCTCATGTTCAGAGGTGGTGTTTAGACACAGGGTATGACAGCTGACTTGCTATTAGGAGGTGGGGCCTGTGGGAGATGGGTCACTTGGGTCATGACCTGGAAGGGCATATTCCTGTCCCTGGCTCCACCCTTAGCTCATGCTTCCCAGCTGCCATAACATTAGCAGCTTTTCTACGCCAGACCTTTCCATCATGCCCCTCCTGCTTTGGAGCTGTGAACCACGGACTGAAAATGTGAGCCAAATAAACCTTTCTTCCTGTAAGCTGTGGGTGTCAGGTATTGTGTCTCAATGATGAAATTTTCTGTGATTAAAAAAAAAATTATCATGGTAAAGTATATAAAGCATAAACTTTACCATTTTAACCATTTTCAAGTCCATAACTCTATGACATTAAATACATCCACATCTACCATCTTGAGTTCTCTTGGTGCTTTGTTTAGGACTGACTTCTTTTCTTATCTCTTATTTTACTTTTTTCTTCTTCTTGGCTTCACTCTTGCAATTGTAATATACAGGTAACAAACTTTTGAAGCTTTGTACAAAAAGGGAAAAAAGAGAATGATCCATCTAGGACTTGAGGCAGAATCTCTCATTAAAACCTCAGGGGTTGAGTGAGCTGCTGAGACCTTGGGCTGTGCTTTCTGCTGCTGTATCAAGACAGCTTCCTTTCCTGGGCTGGGGTGGGCTAGAGGGATGGGCAATTGAGGGAGAACCGAAGGTACTAACCTCTTAGAAAAAAAGTGAAAGGTTTTTCTGTCTATACAGTCACATCTTCCTTAACTTTATGGAACCTATACAGATTTTTTTATGCCTTGAGACTCTTCCATTGCCAAACTCTGATGAACCCTCTGGTTCTACCAATGAGGAAGATAGGAATAAGCTCTTCTGCATTGGTAGACTCTGATCCAAAAAAAACATGGAATGAGTACAGAGGAAAAAGGTCTCTGTGTTTTGGGAATCAGAGCTTGGGTCACCACATGACTGGGGTCTGAGAATGGGCAATAGGACCCAAGACATTTGCAGCTGGTAGATGCTTTTATGCCAGTGCCTAGAAGTGGCTGGAGTAAGGAATGCAGCCATCTCAACCCATAGTTTTGGGAAATACTAGAGTTGTAACATCAATGTTGATGGAAAATGGTCTTAGAGAGAGAGAGGTTGTAAACTAGCAGGTAATGTAGTGACTCTGATATGCTTATATAGACTGGGTAGGACTAAAGCTTAGACAGTCCTGGTAAAAACTCAATGTGCAGGGCAAGATGTGCAAACCTGTGCCTCACAAGAAGTCATGAGCAGGAAACAATAGGGAGTACACACACTGCCATTAGAACACATGAGTCCCTGTGAAAGTCATAGTGCTCTGGAAATAGCTCTTATCATTTGTTAAGATTAGAGAGAAGTCTACTCTGGATTCTGTACTGGAAGTTGTAGAAGGCCTTGGGAGACTATTTCTGTCTAAGAACTCAGTTTCTGTTTATAGAGGTATAATTCAAATCAACTCAGTGACCACTGAGCCCATTATGTGAAGGCTCTGCAGTGAACATTTACAGGTGAGTAGGATTTGGCTCTTGTCATCAAAGACTTTATATGTTAATGTGGATGGGTAAGCATGGGTAACTTCAGGAAGGGATGGCATAGATACTGTAAACTAATAAAAATGCACAGCACTGATTTTCTTTAAGACTTTGTTACGGTTCGGATCTTAAATGTTTCCCCAAAACATAAGTGTTGAAGGCTTGCTCCTCAGTGGATGGTGCTGTTGAGAGGGGGTAGAACCTTTATGAGGAAGGGGCTAGTTGGAGGAAGTGAGTCATTGGGACATGCTCTCAGAGTAGATGGGTAACCTAGCCCTTTGTCTCTCTGCTTCCTAGCTGCTACAAAGTGAGAAATTTCCTCCACCATATTGTCTCCTCCCCCATGATGTTCTACTTCATCACAGGCCCAGAAAAAACTAAGCCAAGTGACCATGGACTGAAACTGTTGAAACTGTGAGCCAAAATAAACTTTTCCTCATCTAAATTGATTTTCTCAGTGGCAGAAAGTTGAGAGTGGATTAGGTCAATAAATGAATTGCAGTTACAAGGAAATCTGTTAGGAAACATAATTAACTAATTTATTTCAATATATATTGACCTCACATGTATGAGATGCTAAGCTAGCCCCTGGAAATCCAAAGCAAAATAAGCAGTCATTGTCTTTGAAAGCTTGACACACAAAAAGGAAAAACTGAGAGCCATGGCAGTGTAGTGAAACAAAGACATCAGGGCCCCCTGTGACTCTTCCTCTCTTTCTTGGGTGCAATTTCCAGGACCACTTGGACACTGGAGCATCCTAGTCAAGGAAGTCAGTGAAAAAATGTCAGCCACAGACCTGTAGTGTTTTGGTAGTCAAGGTAAGGAAAGTGAGAGGATTGTTAGGGATGAGGGAAGGGTAATGCAAGAAAGGGAAGGGGAGGGAAGATGATTCCCCAAGAGCCTGGACATGTTGCCACCAAACACCATCTTTCTATGGTGGGACCTCTGTAAACAGGATGGCCTGAAGATGCCTGCCACTTATATGGTTTTGTTCATCTGCCCTAGCTTGAGACTGCTCATCACAGCTTGTCCATGACCTGGGAAGGTCCAGAGGATGTGGCTATGGCCTGCAGTGATTTCTAGTCTCTTTGAGATCCAGTCTCAAGGGGCCAGAGATTTGGCCTTGAGGGCAAACTGAAGCCCCCCAGATGGCTACTGAGAGCTACATCTGTTGTTTTTAGAAGAAGTTGGGAAATTGGAGTATCATAGGCCTTTTAGCAACATGAATAGAGAATCTTAACCCAACATATATTAGGGCAGGCTGCTATAAGAAATAGCCATAGACTGGATGCCTAAACAACAGCTATTTTTTACAGTTCTGGAGACTAGAAGTCCAAGATGAATATGCTAGCAGATGTGGTGTCTGGCAAATGCCTGTTCGCTGGTTTGTAAATGGCCACCTTCCTTATAGGAAGACACAGAATATGACATTTCTATATAGGATGGAGAAAAGGAGAGAGGGAGAGAAAAATCCTTCTTCTCTTCCTTTTATGAGAGCACTGATCCTATTAGTGAGGGCTCCACTTTCTGATATCTTCCCACTGGATAATAAATGGTGTGGCTTGAATATATATCCCAAAAGCCCATGTGCTAGAAACTTAATTTTCAGATTCATATGTTAATGTCATTTGACTATGAGGCCTTTAGGAAAAAGTTTATTAAATGAGGTTGAGTGTAGGGTCCTTATGATAGCACTAATGGCTTTATAAGAAGAGGAAGAGAGACCCAAGCTTGCTTACTTTGTCTGGTCATATGTTGCTCTCTGTCATGTTATGATGCAATAATGAGGGCCTTGCCAGATGTTCAGCAGATATCGGATCCATGTTCTTGGATTTCCTAGTCTCTAGAACCACGAGGCAAATAAACTTTTATTCCTTATAAATTACCCAACCTTAAGTACTTTGTCTTAGTAACAGAAAATGGATGAATACATAAAGAGGAGTTTTGGGGTTTCACAAACATTGAATCCATAGTATAACGGTGTGGAGTTTTGAACTTCACATTAGAATACAGGTTGATCTGGTGGCTCTGATGCCAGGTTGCCTGGAATCAAATCCCGACTCTGCAAGTTGCTAGCATTGTAACTGTGATCAGGTTTCTTTGTCTCCTTAATGTCATTGAGAATATGGAGTTTTTAAAAATAATAATAACACCCACTTCTCCAGGGTGTTGGAAGACTCATCTTAAATAATTTATGTAAAGCTCTTCACACAGTGTCTGCCACATGGTGTTTATGTTACTATAATCAGGATGGTTCCCACCCCACCTCTCAGGAATTGAACAAAATCTTGGAGCGTCAGGGGCAACGTGGGAACTGGAAAAGTGGCATGCATAGTGCTGTAACTGGAGAAGGGCTGATGGGCCACTTTCCCTTGGTTCAGATGGGGTTGAGTGGGATACAATTACCAATTCTTGGGTTTCTTTTCACTCTTAGTGGAAAGGGTATAATTTTAATAAGATGAAAAGAGGCTTGCAGATAACAAAGATCATCACAGGCCACCCTTGTGTTTCTGTGTCTTCTCTAACTGAAGCAACTCAGGTTCAGGAATCTGCAGTAAAAAGATGATGCAGGCGAATACCAGCCAGACATTCCCTGGGGGGAGGACGGAGTGGGACGAAGGGCACAGGCACTGTGAGAATAGGGTGCAAGTGTGTTTTAGAAAAGTTGCTGTGAACATTGCTGAGCTCCCTTCCCATAGGGTGGCAGCTCTGATTTCTTAAATTGCCTAATAGTTTACAGTTTAGAATTTAGGAAAAATAAGTTCATCCCTGGTTCTGTTTTTGAAAGAGAATAAGCAAATACTTATTCGGCAGTTTGATTCAGATATATATATTTTCTTAAATAAATTTTAACACAGCTCCCTTCCTTTCCCCTTCACTTCCCAAGCAGAGGAAACTAACCTTACACTTACATGCTATTTTGGTTCAAGAACAGAGCACAGAGTCTACGACTCCCTCTCATATCCACATTCACAATCCTTCCTGACTTCTGCCAGACCCATAATGGAGTTCTCCTCCCTCAAAGTGTTTTTTCCTTTTGTTCATCGTTGTGTAGCCCAGTGGTTAACACTGATGTAGGAAAGACCCATGAATATAACTAGCTTGAAATTGTTAATCAGCCAGTGACTTATTTTTGCCTCCATCTTCAAAAGAGCAACTTTCACTTATTGTCCCTTGACCACTGAGAAGTTGAGGAAATAGTACTAGGCACCTAAGCACAGTGAACCAAGAGTTGTTAGGTTGCTAAGAGGGGCTGTGACATTTCCATGGAGACCTATGAAGGGAAGATGAGACAAAAGTAGGTCATATTTGGAGGACATATAGCTAGGTAACTACAATTGGGTCTTGTCCATCTACATCAGTTACTGTGCTAACTAAGTATTTAACAGACATTACTTCATTTATTCTTCACATGAAGCCCAACAAGACAGATACAACTGTAATCACTATGAACCCCATTTTCTGATGAAGTTCAGAGCAGGTAAGTAACATGCCTGAGATCTCAAGGCTACTTAGGGCAGAACTGAGGTTTGGATCGTGCCTGTGTTATGGCAAAGCTCGTGTTCTTCAGCACTCTGCAGCACTCCGGGACAGGGGCTCCTCTGTAGGATCATAGAAAAGGCAAGCTTTTCTTTTCCCCCTCAAGCAACTTATAGTCTAGAATGAGCTGGAATAGTAATAATAGTATAATAATATAATAATATAATAATATAATATAATATAATAATGTAATAGTGTCTTGCCTCCAAACTTTAAATTTTCCTCCTTGTTTGTTAACAAGAGAGAATACATGAAGGGTCTGATTTTGTGTAAAATTATGAAGCAAGGTGCAGTTCGGATTGCCTGTCCCCAAAGGTGACTGTATGGAGACTCGACTCTTGTTTCTGTAAGCACAGATGACAAACTAAATGCAGTTCCTCTGGGGGAGGGGTGGGATGGAAAGGAGGGAGTTATTTTGGCTTATGAGATGTTGGCAGATATAATCCCATTTTTATTGAGTAAAGAGTGCAGTTTCCTCCAAGAGTAACAAAGTTTTGGGCCCCATAGCGTGACAGAAAGACAGGTTCCACTAATTATTACTCATTTACTTCTCTCAAGAGCTTGACTTACCACTAGCTGTGTTAATAGGAGTAACACAGGATAGACACTGTGATAAAAACAAAAAGAAGAGGGCCGGGGATTTAGCTTAGAGGTTGGGTGGCCTGCCTTGCAAGTGCAAGGACCTGAGTTCAATCCCCGGTACAAAAAAAAAAAAAAAAAAAAAAAAAAAAAAAA
>NW_022900917.1:38289787-38303373 GCF_012274545.1 Fukomys damarensis
AGAAAGAAAGACACAGAGATGAGATGAGATGTGTTTAGGCTTTTCACTGAAGGCAAGACACACAAGCACCTAGTCCTAATTCTGAGGTCCACACGCAGAAGCAGAAGTACATGTGTGCTTCTGTGTGAGCCCAGATGTTAGAGAGGCTACTTCTGCTTGGGAGTTACAGAAAGCTCTCAACTTTGGGAGGGAGTGTTGCTAAACAGAAAAGGGTAGAAGTGGTCATTACAACAAGAAAACAGTGCCTGGGTTAGCTTGGAGGTATGAGCATGTGTGTTAATATGGCAGAATGGGGAGAAGTTTCTGACTGAGGCAGGAGCTGTGTGTGACAAGCTGAGGAAGGTGTGAGTATGGGGTGACAGGTACAGTTTATGTCAGACAAGCAGCAAATTTCTTTCTGTTTTAAACCGAGTTTCAAAACAATAAAAGCAGGAAAGAAATCACTGCAGTGTAATTTTCAAGACTTCTCTTTTTATAGATTGGTTCATATTTCCAAGTATTCTAAAGGATAATGATTTTTCTGGGTCATGGCCAATTTTTGGCCATTGAGTTCTTCATTAGAGTAGAACTCTAGAAAGTAAAGATGGTTTTACAATTACAAAGGACAAGACTGGTGATAGCTCATTGTGGTTTGGCAATGTCTGGAAAATTGGGGTGAGACCTTTGACTCTTTATCATGTGAGAGAAGAAATAAAAAAATATTTCAAGAGAAAATAGAGAGGAAAAAAAAGGCACATTCATAAATTCTTTGTTTTTTCACTGTTATCATCCAGGTGACTTTCATGAATAAATATGTGTTTATGCAAAAGAAATCACTGGTAGATTATTTGTAGCAATTTTCAGGAATTTTCTCTTTCATAATTGTAAACTTTCAAAAAGACATTAATGAAATTTTAAAATGTCAAATGAAAGGATAATGCATAGTTCATAAGGCTTCCAGGCTACCACTTTCTGGTGTTTTTTGTTTGTTTGTTTTTGCTTTGGCATTTAATTGCTAGTTATATGTTCATTTTTGTTTTGAGACAAGATGTTATGGTTTGTGTCTGGATGTGGTCCTAAGCCTCATGCAGTCATAGGTGAGGCTTTTCAGAGGGACTGGATCTAGAGTGTGTGATGCTGGGATCAAGGGTGTGTGATTACTAAATGAGTCCACTGATGGACTTGGCATAGTTCTGGGTAGGATTAAGTGTGCCCCACCCTGGGTGTGAGTGCCATCCACACCAAGGGTGGGTAGGCTGGATAAGATAGAAAGAAGGTCCCTGCTAGTCACTTGTAGCTTTGTTGCTTGCTGTCTTCTGCCTGCCCTTCTTTTTCACGGACTGTTTCTCCTCTGTGATGCCTCTCTGCTGTGCCACCCTGCCTTGGGGCCCGCCAACTGTGAACTGAAACCTCTAGAAACTGTAAACTAAATAAACCTTTCCTCCTTTACCTTTGGATGGCAGGTAGTTTGTCTCAGCAACAAAAAAAAGTAACTGAGACAAAAGGTAACTAAGCCTATGCTGCTCTTGAGCTTGTGATCCTCCTGCCTCAGCCGCCCAAGTAGACTATAGGTACACCTATTCCCATCTTTACATCAGCTACTCAGTTAATGGTGCTGTTTCACAAGTTAAAAACAAAGGGGTAAAAGATATTTACTTTGGGAATGTTGTTTGAAATCACAAAACCTCTCAGGGTAGAAAAAAAGACAGTTCCTGGAGCCAGCTGACATCTCCTCAGATAGTTTGAGAGACATGGGCATTATGATCTCAGGATTACCTCTCTGAGCTGTCCCAGAGGGTGTATTCTGTCCAGCTCCATTTCCTGATCTACATGGAAGGGTCCCCAGAAAAAGAAAATTGGGAACCTGGAGAAAGACTGTTGGAATTCAGTCTTTTTTCTTCAGTGGTCACCCAGAGAAGTAGAACACAATAGTTGTAACTGGAGGGCTTGACTGTAAGCCATAAAAGGGGTTGATAACATTTTGTATTTCAAATTCCAAGAAGAGAAAAATGTAGCAACAACTTCCCACACTGAGCCCTGTGTGTATGAATGGAGGCTACCCGGCCCAAGGAATCACAGGGCTGTTCATTATTAGGAATTCATTATTAGCATATGGATGTGTGTCCTCACCATTTTGTGGAACTTATTTTTCAATGCCCCTCTTTCATGTTCATGCATTTTTCTGAGACAAGGCCTCTCCACCATGCAGGGTTATACATGGCAGAATTCATTTGACATTGGATGACAAATCCCACTTGAATTTGTCAGGTTGAAAGGTCAGGGCTGCTCTCTGTTAGTCACCAAGCTCATTCAAAGTGTGTCAGTCATGAGAACATGCTGGCATCCTGAGCACCCTTGGAGCCTGAATTCTGCACTGCTTGAGCTCCTCATGACTGACTCCAACCAAAGGAGGGGCACAACCAGGGGAGGGACAGGTGGGACCACGTGGTGCTGAGGAGCATGGCTTTCCTCTGAGAACTCTAGAGTCAAGGATAACCCAGAATGTTGAAGCTATCAGTTTCCAGAACTCTAAGTAAGAAACATTTTAGCCAGAGTGCTACTGTGTGAGAATAAGCCACTTAGTCAAAGACAAGTTGAGGATTTTTAGGAGGAGAACAAAAACATAGTTCTACAGGAAGTAACAGAATATTTAGAAGTTGCCAATTGTAAAACAGATGGATGCAGTTTCTAATCCAAGTGTCTTGTAGCACACACCTATACCTGGTAGAGGAGGTTTCATTTATGAGTAACCCCAAGGTGCTTAGTTCTCCCATAATACTCTGTTTCTGTCTCTGTGAGCTGCATAAAAATGTCATGCTGCATGCATCAAAAGGCGCACAAGGAGGAAAAATATGCTAATTCAGATTCTGCCAATTATAAATTTTGTGCCATTTGCATTGGTGTCAATTAGAACTTAATTTTGTACTCTTTGTAAATAAAATGGGTCTTCGAAGACCTTTTATAGTGTAAAAGAGATGGATAAAATGCTCAGGAAAATATTTTTTTCAAGTGCTTATAAATTCCAGTTTACATAGAAACAACTGATAGGCTAATTCAAGTTGTTTTTATTTAATTATATAAGATGATCATTTCAAGTCCTTTACTAGGCTATGTTATGACCTATTTCTTTGGCTAAATAATTACTTATCTCTTCCTTTCTCTAGTCTAGGGCTTTGAGTACCCTAAGCTAAGTAAGTTCTCAGAAAAATCTGTTGATAATTATGTTGACAATTATAATAATTAATCAGGTATACTTTAGTTGCTACATGTATATTAAAGTAATGCATCTATAAAAAAATTCTATAATTTATGCTTTTCATTAAGTATTTAATAATAGCTATTATTTACTAAACTTGTCTCTTAGTGAGATGCTAAATCCTTTCTTTTCATCATCTCATCTAATTTTTCACCAGTCCAGTGAGGTAAGAATAAATGTGATTACTCAAATTGCAGATGAGATTCAGAGAGGTTGGATAGCCTGCCCCATATCACACAGCATGTGAGTGGTAGAACCAGGATTCAAACTCCTGATTCCAAGCCAGGCGTCTGAGCCACTGTCATGTCCTGCAAACATTGTAGAGTAAATGGGTCCTGCATGTGGCTACATGGGTGGGCTTTTTATTATTTATTTCCATGCTCTGCAGTACCTGGCCTTCAGGCAGTCATTCAGCAAACATTTGCCCTGCCCCCATGGGCATTTTCAAATGTTTGAAGAGTTATGGTTAAAGACCAAACAAAAGGAAATCTCTTTTACAGGAAGGACTTGCTAGCAGATTCCCAAATCAGACTTTGATTTAGAGAGATGGTCTTGTGTGAAACAGAACTCCAGACCCTGCTTGCTTTTGTTGTGGAAGTACTGACTGCAGCTGTTAATCAGACTTTTGAAGAAGGCAGAAGACTTTAATTAAGCTGGCGATTAATGTTGAAAACAGAAGTGCAAATAATATATTCATTTTTTAAAATGTACACTTTAGTTTTTTATTTTTTTTTCCTCATTGAGTTTATTGGTACATTTTAGGTATATGGTACAATTACATTCATTATGATCTTGTACCTTTACATGACAGGTCTTGGTTCTCATTTTTTCCCCTTGTCCCTGCCCTCCCTTCACCCCATCCTCCACTCCCCCTTTACAAACAGTTCATTTTAATTTTCTCATATTTTTTCTTTTCCCTCATTATCTTTCCCCTACCCTTCCCATTTTTCCTACAACTTTAGCCCCTTTCTTCCTATTTCACATTGTCAATTATCATTAGGATCTTATGTACTATTATAGTTTATTCACACCAGAGAAACTATTCGGTATTTACACGTGTGTGACTTATTTATTTCACTTAGGAGTATATCCTCAACATGTATCCATTTTCCTATGAATGAATCTAATTTCTCATTCTTTATGGCTGAGTAATATTCTGTTTTATAGAAAAACCACATTTTCTTTATCCAGTTTCCAACTGATGGGCAAATAGGCTACTTCCAAGTTTTAGCTATTACAAACTGTGCCACTATAAACATAGGTGTGCATATATCAGTGTGGTATGATTCTTTTAATTCTTTTGGAAAGATACCCAGCAGAGGGATGGCTGGGCCAAATGGAACCTCTAGTACACTTTAGTTCTTTCTAAAGAGGTCTCAGATGCTAGATCTTAACTACAATTGTTAATTGAGTTTATTCTGTTCTCAAATCTTTGGATTTGTTCTATACTTAATGATGTTAGGAATTCAGTACAATTCTCCACATTTTGCTTTTTAAAATTAGAATACAAATAAAAATACAATTGGGTCATTCAGTTGTTTGCATTTGCAACAAGTAAGATCATTTAGGAGATTACACAGGATACAGACAGTTCACAGGCCTGCCTCAAAGTCAAGGCTGGAGCTCCATAGTCTCAAGTTCTTTACCAACAATCTATTCTACTCCCCTTATTTACGGCTGGTGAACCAGACTTGAGTTTGACTCCTGACTTCGCTCCCTGCTAGCTATATGTTATGGGTTGAATAATATCTCCTATAAATTTATATGTTTTAGTACCTTAGAATATGATCTTACCTACAAATAAAGTCACTGCAGTTGTAATTAGTTAAGATGAGATCATATTGGAGTAGGATGAGTCCCAACTCAAATGTGACTGATGATCTTATAAAAGGGAAAATGTAGGACCCCCCACCATGAGTAAGTGAACACAGATCCCAGGAAGATGCCTGTGTGGACAAGAGCAGTACAGTTGTGGGCAGGTACCAGCCAGGGCCCCATCCTAACCCCAGCAGCTTGGACCCACAGGCCCAGCAAAAGGTCCACCTAGAAAAGAGTTGCACAGGCACACAAGGAACACCAGAGGCCTGCCCAGATACTATTGGTAAGTGTGTGCAGACCACACTCAGACACCAGTTAGTGGGCTGCACAGCCCCCAGCCAAAGGCCCTCCCAGACAACACATATGTAGGGAGGGCAGGTGCCAGCCACAGGCACACCCAGATACCATTCCCTAGTGTGCATGGGCCCCAGCCAGAACCCTGCCCAGACAAGGCAGCACAGGAATCCAGAAGGCCACCATTCTGAACCCAGGAATTGGTGCAGGGTTGAGCAGCAGAGAAACGACCCCTCAGTTGCTTGCTGAGAATTGAAGACCACTGGGTGAGCAAAAGGTTGCCTTAAGAAAGGCATGGCAGGCTGCATCTGCTGAAATGAGAAGATGAAAACAAATCTCAAAACCAGACTTCCAGATCACCTAAAGCAACCCTGGAGGGCAATGAAATGGAACAGTCTGATACTGAAGAACCTGGACTCCCTGAACTGTCAGTGAAAGAGGATCTAGAGAAAATGAAATCAGAAATAATTTCTCAAATAACAGTGGAGATTGTGTCCACAGTGAAAGACATGATTAATAAATCTAAAGCATATACAGATAAAAAAAATAGGGAAGCCGAGGAACACTATG
This sequence comes from Fukomys damarensis, assembly GCF_012274545.1. NCBI lineage: Eukaryota > Metazoa > Chordata > Mammalia > Rodentia > Bathyergidae > Fukomys > Fukomys damarensis. The sequence goes on from NW_022900917.1 coordinate 38,295,705, forward strand.
GAATCCCAACAGAGGAAACAAATGGAATCCATAAAACAGATGCAGATATTCAGGAGATTGAAAATTCCACTGAAAGTTTATGGAGCAGAATGAGCCAAGGAGGGGACAGATTTTCAGACACAGAAGACAGGATAGCAATTAGTGACCAGGAAAAGAAAAATTTCTTAAAAATAGTAAGGAATACAAGAAACAAATTCAGCAGCTGCTAGATGATGTAAAGAAGAATAACATCAGACTGATTAGAGTCAATGAAGAAACAGAGAGAGTGCAAACAACATAAAAAAACTGTTCATAGAAGTAATTGCAGAAAACTCCCAAAGCAGGGGAAAAGAACTTGATAATACAAAGCTGGGGATTTAGCTCAGTGGTGCTGCTGCCTGCTTTGAAAGCATAAGGTCCTGAGTTCGATCCCCAGTACCAAAAAAAAAAAAAAAAAAGAAAAAAGAAAAAAAAAGTACTTGACATTCAGATAAGTGAGGCATATAGGACTAGCCATGATAAAGCAAAATATGCACCTAGGCATATATAATTAAGATTCCAGAAACTAAAAAGAAGAACAAAATTCTATAAGGAGTTAGAGAAAAGAAACAAATCACATACAAAGGAAAGCCCATCAGAATCACAGCAGACTTTTCACAAACCCTCAAGTAAAGGACAGCCTGGAGTGAGTTATCTCAAGCCCTACAGGAAAACAACATACAACCCAGACTGATGTACCCTGCAAAACTATCTTTCAAATGATGGAGAAATAAGATATTTTCATGACAAAGAGCACCTGAGGAACTTCATGAATATCAAACCAGCACTCCAAAAAATTTTAAACAATATCCTATGAAAAGACACTAAAGATCAGGAAGCCCAGCAAAATGAATCCACCCGGCATGCCGGGAAATTAAATGCAAAGGGGGAGAATCCAACAAAAAGAAAAAGTCATGAGAAGGATAAGTCAATACGTATCAGTTATAGCTATCAGTGTTAATGGTTTCAATTCACCAATCAAAAGAAATAGACTGGGGCCAGGGATTTAGTTCAGTGGTTCCAGTGCCTGCCTTACAAGTGCAAGGGACCAAGTTTGATCCCAAGTACAAAAGAAAAAAAAAGACTGAAAGAATGGGTCAAGAAACAAGGTCCAACATCATGCTGCATACAAGAAACACACTTAATTCAAAAAGAAACTCATAGGCCAAAAGTTAAAGGGTGGAAAACAATACTCCATGCAACTGGAATTCCCACAAAAGCAGGAGTAGCTATCCTATTTGCAGATTAAATGGATTTCAAACCAACACTGATTAAGATGGACAAAGAAGGACACTATATCCTTGTAAAGGGAAAAATCCAAGAAGAGATGACAATCATATATATATATGACCAACTATATCAAACAAATACTAATGGACATAAAAAATCAAGTCAGCAGTAATACAGTAGTAGTTGGGGACCTCAATACCCCACTGTCACAAAGAGATAGATCAACTAGACAGAAAATAAACAACAAAATACTAGAACTCAATCAAACTCTTGAACAAATGAACTTAACAGAAGTTCACAGAGTGTTCCACCCCACAAAATCAGAATACACATTCTTTTCAGCTGCACACAGGTCATTCTCCAAAATAGGCCACATACTTGCTCAGAGAATATGTTTAAGTAAGTGCAAAGGAATTGAAGTTATCCCCTGTATATTATCAGACCAGAGTGTGATGAAATAGGAGATCAATAGCAAAAGAAACCACAAGAATTTCATAAACACATGGAAATTGAACAACACACTTCTGAATAAACAATGGGTCAAAGAGAAAATTAAAGAAGAAATCAGATAGTTTCTATAATTAAATGACAATGTCAACACAACACATTGGAATCTGTGGAACACAATGAAAGCAGTCTTAAAAGGGAAATTCATAGCACTGAATATTCATATTAGGAAAACAGACCAAGCTCAAATAATTTAATGCTGAACCTCAAGCTTCTAGAAAAAGAAGAGCAGGACAAATTCAAAGCTCATACAAGGGAGGAAATTATAAAGATCAGAGCAGAAACCAAAGCAATGGAGTCTAAGAGAACAATACAAAAAAATCGATGAAGCCAAGAGTCAGTTCTTCAAAAGAATAGACAAAATTGACAAACCCTTAGACAACCTTATTGCAAAGAAAAGAAAAGATCCAAATCCAAGCAATTAGGAATGAAAAGGGTGAAATTACCATAGACCTAGCAGAAATCCAGAGGATCATTAATATTTACTTTAGAAAACCTATGTACCAATAAGATGGAAAACAGAAGAAACGGACAGATTCCTTGATACATATGAATTACCAAAGCTGGACAAAGAAGACCTAAAAATTCTAAACAACCCAATATCAATCAATGAAATTGAAAATGTAGTTAAAAACTTACCAACTAAGAAAAGCCCAGGCCCTGAGGGCTTCACTGCTGAATTCCACAAGACATTTAGAGAAGAACTATTGCCACTACTATTTAAACTCTTCAGTCAAATTGAAAGGGAAACAATACTACCAAACTCATTCCTGGAGGCAAGCATTACCTTTATCCCCAAAACAGAGAAAGACCCCATGGAAAAAGAGAACTATAGGCCAGTCTTACTAATGAACATAGATGTAAGAATCCTGAATCAGATACTGGCAAATAGAATGCAGAAGATCATCAAGAAGATCATACACCCTGACCAAGTGGGATTCATCTCAGGGATGCAGGGATGGTTCAACATATACAAATCAATAAATGTAACACACTATATTAATAGAGCCAAGGACAAAAACATATGATCATCTCAATAGATGCAGAAAAATTGTTAGACAAAATCCAACACAGATTCATGATTAAAAACCCTACAAAAAATTGTAATAGATGGTCTCTACTTCAACTTGATAAAAGCTATATATCAAAACCCAACAGCCAATATCATACTAAATGGTCAAAAACTGAAATCCTTCACACTAAATACCTATACCACAGACATGGTCTGTCTCTGTTCTCTTGCTCTTTCTCTAATCTTTCTCATGAGCACCTGCTACTTCCTCTTGTATCTGGTGATCCTCCCTATTCCAAAGTTAGCTCACATTGGCTTCTTCTAAGGATATGTCAAAATTTTAGAAATTTTTTTTCTCCCACTTGCCTGGCAGCCACCTCTTTATTCTTTTCACCACCAAAACTGAAATTATATTTGTATCTCATTTCTCCTCATGGGGCTTTGCCTTTCTTTGTAATTCAGTTTGCTTGGTTGCCTTGTAACTTCAGCTTTTTGATGAGTTCAAAGACAAGTCATAATATTATAGATTATCTGCTATTTTTTCATTGTTGGAGGAGTTATGTTTTCTTTCTACAACCTAAGTGGAAGCAAAAGATTCCTGGAGGGCTTTAAGCTGCAGATCATCTTATCTGATTCACATATTCAAATGCTGCCTTGGGCTGCTTTGTGAAGAATGCATTTTAGGGAGTAGGAATGAAAATAGGGAGACCACTGAGGGAGCTAGCAGGGACAGCATGGTGCTCTAAGGTTGGTGTTAAAGGAAAAGGCTAGGGATTTGGAAGAGTTTTAGAAGTAAACTAAGAGGACTTGGTGATGGACTGCACAAGGGGAGTAAGGGATAAGGAAGAATTAAAAATGACTCCTGAGGAGTAGAATGAGTATTGGTGCCACTTACTGACAGGAAAACAGATCCTGGGGTGAGTCAAAAGTTATAGGTTGGGTGTGTGGAGTCCTAGACAGGTGGACCTATCAAGCTCAAAGGAGGTCTTGGGATTGGATGGGATTGCCTGGGGAAAGGATATCCATAGAAGAGGCTGCCCATGACTGAGCCTGGGACACTCCAACATTTGATAAGCGGAGGAGGAGGGAGCATAAAGGAGACAAGAGAAGCAGTGGTCAAGGACACTGAAGAAAGTTTAATGATCCCTCGGAGGAAGACTTTAATCTAGATTTGCTAGAAATTCACAAATCCCAAAAGGCTGTACTTCATTCAAGTTAAAGTTGAGATAATAAAACTCTTTTAACTCTTTTTGTCTTTTCTTTTTCCTGGGGATCAAACTCAGGGTCTTGTGCATGCTAGGCATACACTTTGACTCTGAAGTACACCCACAGACTTTATTAACTGTTTTGATTAAATGAATAAGACTTCCATTTTTTGTCTGGTATCTCATACCAGATCTTTCATTGATGCCAAGCAGTGACCTGCTGTTGCTGGACCGCAGCAAGAATATCTCTTGTTCTTAAAAATTAAATGGGTTCTTGTAAGAAATTTTGCTCCAGATCCTAAAGGATGAGAATGTGTCCTCATTTGGAGGTCAGTAACAAGGTGCCCTGTTGGAACGTTGGAGTGTTTTACTGAAACTATTATACTTTGCAGATCTGTGCATGCGTCATAAGCCTGGTGCTCCTCTGTTTGTCACTCCTTCTCCCTCCGAGGCAAATGTTCCCTGGTCTGATGGGTACCGGCTGCATCACACAGATTCCTTCTTTGGTCTTTGCATGTGTTATTGTGAAATCAGCTAGTTTTCAGAGGAGATTCGCTCTGTTGACTAAGAGAAATGTGGCTAAAGAAACATAATAATCAGGCTGCTAGATGCTTTTATTGGTTGTGACCTTTCTACTCAACCCTGGAAATGTGTTGTACTCAACCCTGGAAATGTGTTGTTTTTGGTGTTAAAAATAAATCATGAATCTCAAATTTCTTTCATTTGGCCTCTGAATTGGCACATAGATGTATACTTTGTAAGAGGTTTCAGAAATTAAAAAAATAGTGTGTTTGGATTTTTCAGGCAGTTAAGGAAATATTATATTCTGATTGAAAGATGAGTCAAACTGTATGGGGGAGAGCACGTTTTTTACCACAGCAGCAAATAACATCAATTTTACCGTTGTTTCCTAGCAACTATTCAAGGCCACTGGTTTCAACACACACCTAACACACTGCAATCTGATCCAAGCATCTGTCAAGAAAACCTTTAGAAATGAATTCTGTTGCATGACAGAGCCCTGCTCAGTTTCCAAAGAATCCTTTTTTCCTCTCCTAAGACATACATTTGAAATTCATCTTGATCACTTCCCTCCCCTTGGCACCAAGAATACCACTTAGATTCAGATAATTAGTTTTACTTAATTTAGGCATTTCTGTCATCTTGTGCCATCTTAAGGATCTTGGCTGCCTCTCTAACTCTAGGGTATTGGCTACCTTGACAGCCTGGTAGTGGTTGGGCCCCCACAGCAGAAGTATGGCAAGAACCTTTTCCTCCCTCTGTCCTTCCATCCCTTTCTAGCAGGGGGAGCCACTGACAGGTGAGCCCCAGTGCAGGCTGGGACACCGAGCACCTGGGAATGACATTGGGAGGAAGTCTCCACCTTTGCACTTGTGTAGATGCCAATGGCACCATTGATTTTCTTTGAATCTCTTCTCTCTTATTGTTTACTTTGAGTTAAAATTTTTTTTTCATCTGAGAGAGGTATAAATAATAGGAAGTAAACTGTGACCACTAGCAAAATGTCATCACCTGGCTCTGCTTCCATGTGGGTTAGAGGAAGACACTATAAAGGTAGTCTGTGAACTTAAAAGAAAAATGCCTTGATTTTTATGGAATTCAGATGTTCAGCTTGATGGGGATTGGGGTAGAGGTAGGACGTATCACTCCCCCCACCATCTCTTCAGAGCTTCTTGACTTTGTTCTGAATGTGGTAGAAAACTATTGCTGGTCTCAAAGCTGTGCAAATTCCTCTTTCTCATGGTGGCATCTAGCTCCACACGTCTGCTTCTCCTGAACTGGACCAGGGTTTAAATTGTTTTACTATCTGTCAAGTGCTTTTTTTTTTTTTTCTGAGCTGTTGACAACCCTGACATGGAATTTAGCCACTTCCTTTGGTTCATACACAGGCACACGCATATGCACACAGGCACACGCACAAATACACATTCAACCACTAGGACAAGGCACGTGAGCATCTTACAGACTCAACATGTTTGAAAAAATGGAGTGGAAATCAACTTCAGAGCGGCAGAGCTCACATTTAGTATAGGACATACAGATTAATGGTTCCCCAGAGAGACAGAACGATGGTAATTGGATAGGGGTGTGTGTGTGTGTCTGTGTGTGTGTGTGTGTGTGTGTTTGTCGGGGGAGGGAAGAGGAAAGGAGAGAGATAATTATTTTAAGGAATTGGACTTCATGGGTATGGAAGCTAGCAAGTCCAAAATGTACAGTTCAAGTCTGAAGACCTTCCAGTTGGAGACCTAGTGAAGCCAAAGCTTCAGTTCAAGTCTGAATTACCTCTTTCTCAAGAGGAGGGCAAGTGGAAGGCCCAGGCAAGTCTGTCCCCTAGGCCGGAAGCAAATCTTATTGAGGGGGGTGGAAAATAGCCCTGGCGATAGGCACTGGCCACCGCACAGGTGGCACCTGGGCACACAGGACTGAGGAGAGTAGCAGGGGTAGTGACAGCAGCAGTGGCAGCAGCAAGATGTTACTGTCAGGAGCATAGGTGGTCAGAGAGCTTCAAATCACACTGAAGGACAAGATGGCCTTAGACTCAGCACTTGCCAGGCTCTGCAAAGTGTAAGTAAAATCGAAGACGCCACTGCTACCCTGATGTGAGCACAGACACCCCAGCCCATGGATGGAGCCGGACAGCAGGGACCGAGCTGGACCACAGGCCCTTCTTCCCCTGAGGCTGTTGGCAACGACAGATGTTGCCTGTGCTTGTAAATTATGTCCTAAAAACTGCTCTTGTCCTCTTTTTTTTCCTTTTTATTAAAGTAGGATACATTGATTCTGAAGCATGGAAGGAAGGAAAGGAGGAAGCAAGGGAGGGAAAAAGCTAAGCAAAAAGCAGGGGGACTTATTGTGAAAGTGGGAGAAAGGCTCAGTATCATTTTTGTGATTTCTCTGAATCTACTCATAAAAAAGGAGAATCCTATAAATTAACTCTGTAGAAATCACCCCTGTTAATATCGCAGTACACATTTTTGGCAATTAATTTGTTGTACCTTAACAAAGCACAGTAAAATGTATGAGCTAAGTACAGAGAAGCAGAAAGGTCTCCACAATTCTGTATGAAGCCACAGCTCTGGACGGAGAGGATTCCATATGGCTTCAGAGTGAAGGTTCTGTTACCCGCAAACAGACCAGCAGCGCAGTACAGAATTCCAGCCGAACAGCTCTGATTTTGGGTTATACCCTCCTTGGTTTCCCCAGAGTATCCCTACCTCGAGGGCTTCAGAAGCTTGCTAGTAGGTAGCAAACAGTCCTATGCAGAAGTGGCTGGTAATCTCAGTGAAGCAGGAGATGGGGACCAGATATAGAAAGAGTTTGGGGAGAGGGGGGCGCCTAGACTAAAGACCCCATATTATCTGCGGCTTTCATTACTCACATCTGAAGCCAGAAGGTCCTTGAACGGCCTGCCCGAAAGTCCCCTTCCCATTCTTCTCCCGTGGATAAAGTCTCACGGGCCAAACACCCTCCTCACGTCGGGAGCACACAGTGCCTCTGGCGACCCTTCAGACACAGCAAACCCGTCCTCCCAGGGGAGCCCGCGAAGTCCGCCTCAGCCCCTGTGCCCCATCTCAGCCCTCGCTCAAGCTCTGAGTCCATCCGACCACCCCGGGGCGGGGCTCTCTGCGCCCCCAGGCCGGGAGAAAGAGAAGGAGGAGGAGGAGGGGGAGGGGGA
>NW_022900917.1:38303388-38313513 GCF_012274545.1 Fukomys damarensis
GAGGGGAGGGGGAGGGGAGCAGCCGCGCCTCCTCCAGGGTCCACCCCTCGGCGGGTTCCACCCCAGCACAAGTCAGGGCGGGTGGACTTGCTTCTGTTTGCCTTGATTCACACACAGTTCCTGCCTCGGTTGAGTAAAGATCAACAGCCCTGCGTTCGCCTTTCAGGGACTGCTCTGCCGCTGCGGGGGCAAAACTGCCAGCGCGGAAGCGTGGGCGGCAGGCGCGCAGCTCTGAGGACCCGGGAGCAGCGGTGCGGCCAGGCGGTGACCGCGAACCCCGGACGGAAGGCGAGGAAAGGAGCGCGCTGTCTCTGCGCCTTCCTATGTTCTTGTTAGTGAGGGCTCTCCACATTAAATGTGTACAAGGACATAGTCGTCCACATGCTGTCGGGTTCTAGGCATGCTTGAGTAATTCCAAACAGGCTTTTTATAGCCCAAAGGGACAAATAAACAGAAAGGATAGGAAAACAAGCTCCTGAGATAATCGGTCCTTCAGGAACCAAAGGAATGAGAGTAAATGACTTCCTTAAAGAAGTGTCTTCAGCTGTGTTCTGGAAGCATCATTCCTATCTGACCTTTCAAAGACCTTTGTTTGTATAGTAATAGTACTTCATACTTTTAAGGGTTCTCCCCCCCCCACGATTTTGTGAGGTGTAGCAGCAATGTAGTATTTGTTGTAGACAGGAGGAGGCGCTTCATTCATCATTATTATTATTCTCAGCAGATAAATTAATATTCCAACCAGACGGGATGAACGCACTCCTCTCTTGTCATCATCGTATTTCAAGGGATGCCGTAGTATATTGAAACAGGATTTCACTGTGTAGCCCAGGCTGGCCTAGAACTCACAGCAATCCTCCTGACTCAGCCTCGCGAGCGCTGGGACTACAGGTGTGCACAAGCACCCCGAGCAATAGAGTGAATTTCTGAGTGGAACACTCTCCTTTTTCCCCTGTAAGATTTTATTTAGACAAAATTTAAACTTACAGAAATGTTAAAAAATAGCTTAATGGGTATCTGCGTATTATTCACGTACGCTTTTCTGTTGATAACATTTTGAGACTTTACCTCGCACTTTCTGCTTTTTATGTGTTTGCTACATCATATAAAGTGATGTGCTGATAACATAACACTTGACTACTAAACACTTGTATTTTGAATGCATCTTTTAGGACGTATCTTTTAAAGAACAAGACCATTTTTCTCGACATACTGTTATTAAGCCTTCAAATTAAATATTAATATCCTAATATTATTTAATATGCAGTCTGTTTTCTTTTTTTGTAAGAAATACTGTTTTACCAACATTGTTGAAGATAATATGGTGTAAGTAAAAACAGACATCAGAGGCTCTGAGTATAAAAAAGATTCAGAATACGATTTTAGGAATCACTGAGCAGGTTTATTTCCATTACACTTTCTTTTCACATGTGCACAAGATTTGATGTATATAAATGAGTACAAAAGAGTCTGAATGGTTAAAGTTGAAGTGATAAGAAAGCACTTTGTTCTAGCATAATTGGCAAAATTTTTTTCTTTGTGTTATGTAAAATTGTAGCGCATCTTGCTTAGGGTGAAATAATTCAACCAGTTGGGGCTTCAGAGCTAAGAAGAAAACATGGTGATGTGTGAACTTAGTTGAGTGCCCTGAAGTGTGTCTGTGCCGGAGTGGGCCTGTTTGCTTGGCTGCTTTCCTCTCCCAGATCCACTGGGCTAGGCACACTCCGACTCTCACTCTCTTGCACTGTGTATGGAACCCAGTGCAGCCTCTACAGCCTCCTCTTGTAGAGAGAACACCGTCTCAAAATGTGCCACTTTGGCACAAAGATTAGTTTGCGCTCAAGGCAGTGAGAAGAAACAGATGTGGAAAAGCTCTCATCCCTCCTTTTATTTGCCTAAAAGAGGGAGATAAAGTTACAAAGGCCAAAACGTCCCCTTTCTTTTGTACCAGGAGAAACAAAGGCTGAACAGTGAAGACAACTCCAGACTCTTACCAGCCTGGAGATGCTACCAGAGGAATCGCACGCCAAACTCCGTCTATTTGCCTTCATGAATTTGCTGTCCCTGGAGACTCAACGCCCTTCTCCTTTGCCTTGGCGTTTCTCTATAAGTTTACTTCTTTGTGAAAGATGCTGTGTAAATGGACAGTTCTAAGTTGCTCTTTGAGAATTACTCATTTCCTGGGCTCTTTTGAGCAAGCATATGTAAAGTTTGTATCTCAATAAAATTTTATTTTTCTCTTGTTAACCGTTCTTTTGTTGTAGGAATCTAACCCAGCTAAGAACTCAGAAGGATAGAAAATTATTTTTTCTCCCCTACACTGTGGTCACATACTTTCTTCAAACTCGGTTACAATATAAGTTCTGCTTTCCCTCAGAGTGAGCAGCTCCACTGAGATATTTCAGCTTTCTGTGCTGGCTGGCCAAGGCTATTTTGGGTTTTTCCTTTCTCATCTGCTGTTGCAGGGCAGTCTGATTCTGCTTTCAGGAGTCACCTTCAGTGCATCTTCTAAGTGAGAGACGTGGCCTGGGCCTGCAAGTGCACCTCTGCCATTTTGTCCTGGATCCTGCTCCGTGTGCAGTGAGTGCTGTGGAGATTTGCTGATCCCTGCCCAGTTTGTCCTGAAGAACAGCCCCAGGGAAGCTTTGAGATGTAGCATTTGGCCTTCTTTTCAAGGAGAATTTCAGAATAGGTAGTGTTTGCCTTTGACAGATTCTCATGTCTCCCTTTCTCTGTCTCGTCCTTTCTCTAGAAATTCCAAAATCTCTTTCATTTTTTTTTCTTCCCATCAAATGTCAAACTTTCCACCCCTACCAAAAGTCTTCTGACTGGTTAACCCCTGCACAGGTGTGAATGGCTCTCTTTTGTTTGTGGTTTGTGGCATAATTCATAGAGAAAGAGGAGAAAAAAGTGTGCATGTGTGAGTGTGCATGTGTGTATGTTTTAATACTAAGAAACTTTGGAAACCTTGCAGAGAGAATGGAAATACTTTGATCAATAAATCTAGGAAGGCCATCTCAGCAATGACTTAAAAAAACTACCATGTGAGTATAAGTGCTTGCTTTTCTTGGGCAAAGTAACATTAAATAAAGTCATTTAATTAAAAACCTTTTCACCAATGGTTTTGTGTTCTAGTGAATTTTCTTCTGTCTCCCTCTTTTTGGTAGTAGATCTGAAAAGGCATGGGTACATGGCCAGGAAATTAAAGAACCCCATTTCCATGGAGCCTTGACCAAGTTGAGCTAATGAGACCCTCCTGTGGGAATCAGTCCTGTTCCCATGATGGTGGGAGACAGAGGCCCTCTTTTCAGGGGGCTGGTGATTTGGATTATAAAAGTTTGGAGATGCTGGGAAGAAAGGAGGAAGAGAAAGAGGGAGAGAGGGGGAGGGAGAGAGGAAGAGGAAGAGAGACAGAGACAGAGAGAAACTTTCAGCCGAATAAAGCCAAGAATGGAGGGGGAGAAAGAGACATACATGATGAGAAACAGAAGGAGCCCACGAAGGCTGGTTTCTACAGAAGCTCTCCTTTGATACAGAGGTAGGGGCCAGCTCCCTCCCACCTTTTTTTTAAAACCTAATTTGAGTTGGGTTTCTGCCACTTGCAACCAAAAGCATCCCGACCAATGCAGCCACTGTACCCATTCACGGCGTTATGCAATGGCCCCAAGTAAAGTGTCAAGTACACTTGGCTGTACTTTTTGTTTGGTTACACACTGTATTTTTCTCTGTTTCTAAAGGTTTTTGCTTACAAAGTATGCTTGATTTTGGACAACTGACAAGATGAAAGGGAGCTCTATTTCTAACCAGTATTCTGTCCATTTTACCACTGCCATGGTTGGTGACCTCACTGACACATACAGTTCACACACACACACACACACACACAGAGTATAGATCAAAGATTTCAAACTCAAGTAATTACAGGGTGAAGCAGGTAATGCCAAATGAATTAAGAGATGCAGGGATTATGGTAATATGATCAGTCATGGGCTGAGACAAGCTGAAGGGAACATGTTCTGTCTAAAGGCAGCCAAGTTCAAATTCAAACAACAGCAGTGCGGTGTGGGTCAGAGCAAACACATCTGGTATCTACCCCACAGGCAGTTATTTTGCTGTTCCCAGCCTGGAGTGCACCCCCTGGCCTCACTGGCCAGCCTTGAGCATTTTGGTTGTGAGCATTCCAGCTTAAAACAAGTGGTTTCTTTTCTTTCTTTTTTGGGGGGGAGGAGGTGTGGTTTGAAACAGGGTCTCACTATGTGGTTCAGGTTGACCTTGAACTTACTAAGTGGCCTAGGCTGGCCTCGAATTTGTGATCCTCCTTCCTCAGCTTCCCAAGTGCTGGGATTACAAGGGTATGCCAATAGACAATTTCTTGAACAAGATCCAAAGCATAAGTGGCGTGCATGGGAATAGGAGCTGGCCACGGGTAGCTAGGAGCTATTTCAGATTGTACTCTTGATACTGAACTGCAGAGTTCTGCAAGATGATGAGCAGCTGGCCAGTGAACTCGACGTCTATTCCTTGTCAACAGATAGGTGTTGAAGATGGATCATGTCCAAATGTGGACACCCAGGCTTGCCTCTTTAACAAAGGCAGGGGCCACGGTGGAGGTGGGCCAGGCTGGATCTTCTCATTTTCTGATCTGAGGTTCCTGTTACAGAAGTAATACAGTGGAGTTAAGAATAGAAACTCAAGTCTGTTGGGACTTGAATAGGGTGTGTGTATGTGTGAATGCGCACCTACAGCTTGTCATTAGCGACCATTTTCTCACTCCGGCTGGCTCAGCTCTTACAGCGTCTTTCTCCTAGCTCTGTGATGAGCATACATCTCTCTGTCCAAAGCTTGCTCTTTTATTCCTACAGCAACAGTTAAGCAACAAGCCTTCCCCATGTTCTGCCTAAATTAATATATAGTGTATGGTTTATGCTACTGTACGATCATCCTGAATATCATCTTCTAATTTAACTTTTCAAAGCACCATTGTCATTGTATTACTCTTTTCCTGAGAGACTGCCCTGGCTCCCCGTGGTTTTTCTGTCTTGGAAAAATAAACTTCTCTGGATCTTGGACTTGATTGTAACATGGTACAGTATCAGCCTGGTAGGCCAAAGTGTCTGGAGCATTGCCCGGCAAGGTGTAAAATGCGCAACAAAAACAGATGTTTGTGCCTCATATTTTGGCAGTGTTTACTGTCTACACCCTTCCCACAAAGACCTCAGCCTCCTCAAGAACGTTTCCTCGCTTCCCCAGTCCTCTCTGTCTGCCCGGCACCAGTACATGCTCAGCGAGGCTTGTGCAAGGATACTGAAAAATGGTGTTACAGGCAAGTAGGAGGTAAGGGGCCTCGAAGCAGGTTGCCTTCCGTGTGTTGGACTTGTCATAGCACCTGCAGTCACTGGGTGGGAACCTGCTGTTTTGCTGCACCTTTAAATTGTTTCCTAGGCTCCAGGAGTTCTTGACCCTGCTCAGGGCACTTCTCAGATACGTTCATAGACTTGTCACCCTGCGACGGGGACTTAGGGGCCCTGTAACTCTCTTCCACTAGACAGAACTAGAAAAATGCACATGGGAGATTAGACACAGCCAGGGAAACTTCGTCACATGGCGTTCGGGACTCTTAAGATATGACTTTTCCCTATCTCTATGATTCTATATCATTTATATCCACACTTCTCCCTCCCCAGCATAGCACACAGCTACACACACACACACACACACACACACACACACACACGTATAGCTAGCTACCCTATCCTCTAACCATGTCTGTTGCATTCGTCATAGTCTCCCATGCTTGGCGGCCCTTTTAGAAGACTTTTTCTCCCTTTTCTGATTACCTCCAAGTCACCTTTGGGACTCATTGTGAGGCCAGTCAGAGAAACCTTGTCCTGCCCTCCAGAGCTGACCCAGAAATCTCTGTCACTTGCCCATCGCAGGTGGATCCACCCAAAGCACCCACCACACTGTTCAGTAACTGCTCATTTACTTACTTACTCCGTTGATGACAAACTCACTGGGGCCATATTCTGCGCACTGCGGTATCATCACATTTTATTGGAGCTCAAAAGTTTTTGAGTGAATGAGTGAATTTCCCCTGAAATGAGTTCCTGTTATAGAAGTAATACAATGGAGTTAAGAATATAAACTTCAGCATGCTGGGTCCCAGCTCTGCCTCTCACTAGCCAAGTGACCTCCTTATCTACTGCACAGATATCTGGGAGGAAGGATGGCTTGAAATCCTGTTCTCTTGGCTGTACACTCACCTAGGCACCATCAAGGGACTGTGCTGTGCTGTCCAGTTCAGCCTCTACCAAGAGAGGGGCCGAGATCACCCATCTCTGAGAACATCCGCGGCTTGCACAGGACTGCTCACTAGCTACTCCTCCTTTCAAGTTTCTATGAAATGATGGAAATGACTCCCTCTGTGTTCTTCACTTGGCCCTTAATAAGAATGAGGCTTAAACTCTGTGATGTCAGGAATAGTGAAAGACAAAGAAATAAGAATCTATTTACATACTAGCCATACCTGTGCTAGAACTCTCACTCAAAACTATTTTTCTTTCTTTCTTTTCTTTAGTGACTTTAGATCTTCCCTATTTGAATCCTCTTCTTGATTTGGAATTTAATTTTCATAAAATTTTTTTTGTTTGGTGTTTTGAGACAGGATCTCACTATGCAGTGCAGGCTGGCATTGAATTTACCAAGTAGTCCAAGCTGGCCTTTAACCCATGTGATCCTCCTGCCTCAGCCTCCCAAGTGCTGGAATTATAGATATGTGCCACCTTATATGACTCATAAAATATTAAATGATCTGAAACAGATAGTGTCCCAGAGTTGTTACTTTTCTTTTTTTTTAAATTTTTTTCAGCTTTAATTGAGTTTATTGGTACATTTTAGGGATACAGTACAGTTACATTCATTGTTGGGATCTTGTACCTCTACATGACAAATCTTGATTCTCATTTTTTCCCCTTACCCCTGCACTCCCTTCACCCCCTCCTCTCCTCCCCATCTACAAACACTTCATTTGCATCTTTTCATTATCTCACATTTTTTTCTTTCCCCTTGTTACCCTTCCCCTACCCACCTCACCTTCCCTACACCTTTAGTTACTTTTCTAATAGTAGTGATATGCAACTTTTTGAGGATGGTATGATCAATGGATTAGGTGGACTATTCACATTCTGGATAAGACACATCTGAACTCCCCCCTTGCCATTCCATTGGTTGACAAATCTGGTGCCAGAATGTGTTAAACTGGGACCCAGTAAGTGAGCTTAGTTGTCGATTCTAGGTCCATTGTGTTTCAAGCTTAATATTGGTTTGCTTGGTCACCGTGGCCAGGAACTTTGCATAGAAAATCGAGACAAGGCAAATTATTGCCCTCCACAAAGCCCTCAAAGGCAAGCCCTGCCTTTGATTGAGTTTTATGGGGATAACTGTCTACTCATGACGGTGTTCAATATTCCTTGTCTCACATGCCAGAGCTCAGTTATTGCCTTCTGGGGATAAGCTTTTAATCACCTACAAAGAACAGTTGGCCTCCTCTAAAAACACTTCAATAAAGTGGGATTCAGCCCTTGTCAGCCCCAGGCTGCTTTGTGCCAAGATGCACTGAAGCCAGAAAGAGGGGTCAAAAAGTTACTAAGCATTGGCTCAGCTTGCTGGCTGGCTGGTTTGATATATTCTTATTAAAATATAGGTCGATGTTGGCTCGCTTCTTTGTCATTCTTGTACATACTTCTAATGTCCATTTGCATTCCTCTCTTCTCCGTCTGGTTGGCTAGGAGGGCTGTGAGGGGGCACGGGCAGGCTGAGTTCACCAGCAGAGCTGTCGGCGGCGTATAAGAGGGATTGCCGGTGTCTCGGATGATTAGTCTGGAGGCTGCACATCAGGCGGAGGGTGTTAAGGAATCATCTGGGAGCTGGCTGGGTGCATGAGGGCAGTTAAGGCTTCGCTCTCCAGCTCTTCCCTAAGGGCTTCCGTTGCGGCTGAGCTTGGCGTCCACTAGATGGCGCAGTGACACAGGCGCACATATGTGCTTTCAGGGCTCCTGCGGAGCCCAGGGCTGGCTCCATCTTCCCCGGGGCCCAGGGAAAGAAGAATCATGGAAGCTGTCTGGGTGGGACTAAATCTCCACGTAGATATTGTAAAAGTTACGTGGATTTTGTAAAACTCTGAACAATAATTAATGATGAGGAATCATAGAAATACAGAGTAACCCTTGATTACACAGGTAAGGAGAATGCCATTTAAAATGGATCTAATTTGGGCCGGGATTTAGCTCAGTGGTGCCGCCTCCTGCCTCGCAAGCGCAAGTTCAATCCCCAGTACCAGGAAAAAGAAAAAGAAAGAAAGAAAGAAAGAAAGAAAGAAAGAAAGAAAGAAAGAAAGAAAGAAAGAAAGAAAAAAGAGGATCTAACTGTGTCTGATACTTAGAAAATGCATTCTAGTATTTGGGGCAGAACATATGTCTTAAATAGCATTTATGTTATACCAGGCACGGTCTTCCTATGCTGTGTCTGCATTACAGATCTAACTGTGTCTGATACTTAGAAAATGCATTCTAGTATTTGGGGCAGATCATATGTCTTAAATAGCATTTATGTTATACCAGGCACGGTCTTCCTATGCTGTGTCTGCATTACCTCATTTAACCTTATAATAACCTGTAAGGCGGGTACTGTAAATATATAATTGTTCCTTGGAATCCAGGAATTGTTTGCAAAACCTCACTGATACCAACATCCATGAATGCGCAGGTCCCTCACGTAAAATGGTGTACTGTTTGCATGTAACCTGTGTACAACCACTTATGTTCTTTAAATCAGCTCTAGATTACTTTCAATACATAACAAAAAGTAAATGCTATGTAAATCGTTGTTATGCTGTATTGTTTTAAGGCACTGATGTCAAGAAAAAAGTCTGTAGATATTCAGGACACACCAAATTTCTAAAAACTATATTTTTAATGCGAGATTGGTTGAATCTGGAAACACAGAGCTCATGGATACGGAAAGCTACCAGTGCCAATTTTCTGGGTAGGAAAATTGAGGTAGAGAGGTTATTTGAAGTCACAGAGCAAGCGAGTGCTGAAGTACAGACTCAGACCTGTAGAATTTGGCTCTGAAGTTGAAATGACCGTGCTAAATGCAGAACAAAGGCGTGGGGAGCTTGGCATGGGTACAAAAGAAATATACACTCTCCTCACAAAGGAAAAAGCTGAGGTTCTAGACACTTCCTCTCAACACCTGCACTCACCACATACCCTTTAATACCACCACACTGGGAAGTCGGTGCTCCTGGTCATCTTTGTCAGAATCCTCATGCTCTAGTTCTCCAGAGCATGTCATCCTCCCTACAGAAACAATGCTGGGGTAGTGTAGTTCATTTTCTTTTTGTTTCAAAGAATATTTTAAAAGTTGGCTTTGTTGATTCTCATTCTGATTTTCATTTAGAGATAGGCAAAGTGCTAATGTAACTTAGGGGTATATGGGCTATGGCCAGAGAACTTACTTTGATATTCATTCTTCTTTCTTTCATTTACTCAGTGAGGTTGACAAGACAAGCGCAATGTGCCTAGCCTTGAGCATAGAAAGAACGTAGGTACCCCGGGTGCCTTTGCATCACTCACAATTTGATAGAGGAGGTAAGACACAATCACAGCACTAAAAGCAGTCTGTTGGACATAATCTAGCTTTAGGTCAGAGGAGGGAGCTGTCTAATCCTCCTGAGGGCAGGGAAGCCTTCATGGCTGACATGATCCTTGGACTGTCCCCCAGGTAAACACAGGGGAAAAAAACACAGTGTGTTGAGCATGGTTGAGTTTGGAATGACTGTTAGGTTTGTTTGAGAGACTATATGATAAACCTGGCAATTTTCAGAAGCCAGTTGTAAAGATCTTAATGATACCATTAGATTTGTGCAGGTAGGAAGATGACTCTGGTTTGAAGGATGGGGCAGTGGCTAGACTGGATGCCAAGTCCAGTTAGAAGGTTTGTGTCATAGACCAGATGAGCCAAGACAATTAGGGTGGGAGATACCACATGGGACAAAGGGATGGAGTTTTAGGGAAATTTCAGAAATACTGCAAATAGGGCCTTCATATATGTATGTGTGTGTGT
>NW_022900917.1:38313531-38348763 GCF_012274545.1 Fukomys damarensis
ATATATGAGTTATTCCTAACCAACTCTATCCCACAGAGTGTTTGGAATAGCACTACCAGATCTGATCATCAAATGAATATAAAGGCAGAGAGAGAAGAAAGCACTCAGTCACACTCCCACTGTCTGGCTTGGATGGCTCAGTAGATTCGGGAACCCTTAATGCAGGAAATGAAGGGAAAGGATCAAATGCTCACAAAGACATCCAAAGTTTCATTTCCAACATTGAGGTTGAAGTTCTATGGACAATCAAGTGGTTGTAAGAAGCTGCACCTCGTGAAAAATGTTAAAGTTGGAAGTGCAGAATTTGGAATCATCAGAACATTGCAGTAAGCTGAAACTGTGAGGGTGAATGGTCATTAATGACTCCAGCAAAAATATGAACCATCATTTCCAAATATCATGCTGTTTGGTATCTCATAGGTGGCTGTATTTTTTCACTTTTCATAAAATATTTTAATGTAATTTAGATAGGATCAATGAGAAAGAGTGAGCTGAGGAAAGACTACAGGATTTCTTTTGATCTGCTTTTTCTTGTGCCCCAAATGCCACATGCATTTTATATTCCAAACTCTTCTCCAAATAAATGGGAAGACTGGTGAGGAGGGAAAAAGCCTTGAGATTTCAACCAGATCACTGACAGGTTAGAGCCGAGACTACCTCTAGCACCCAGGTCACTGAATTTTGAAGAACTGCAAAGCATATGTTTCACTGGCAGGTGAAGGAATAGAGGGGTCTGAAGCCTGTTCAGGCTTGTATTTATTTAAAAACTGCATGCATGTTTAAAATATGACATGTAAACTTGCTGTCAGGCCACTTTTCACTTAAAGGAGCCTTGACAATTCTCCAGGAGCTTTCTTTGGGGCAGGGAAGCTCTCTCAGTATTCACTGGGAGAGGGCATCAGAAAGGCTGATTTCTAGATGTATGGGGAGCAAGGTAGATGGATGCTGTCTGCTATCTTCTTTGGCAAAATGAAGGAATCAAAGGCAGTGGTGGCAACACATGAGTGAGAATAGATAGAAATACATTTTTCTTACAACGTTAGGGCTTCTGTTGTGGCAACAAACAACTCTGGAATCCCATTGGCTTAACAGCAAACCTTAATTCCTCCATCATATTACATAAGGACATAGTTCTGCTCCGGGCTGTGGGCTGACTTTGTCCGTTTCTCCTGTCTTCTCATACCTTCTGTTCTGGAACTCAGGCTGCCAGAGCGAGCACATTTGCAAAACACAGCCTGTGGGGAGAAGAGAAGCAAACAAGGTTGAGCCAAGCCATGCAATCACACTTTAGTCTGCTGCTCAGCCATGCCTCTGTCATGCCCACTGGTATCCCATTGGTCACAATAGGTCACATGACCAAGCGTAAAGTTTCTGGGATCAAGAATATGTTATGGAGGAGAAAACAAACACTCAAGCATAGCAATACTAAGTGCCACTGTTGTAATCCATGGAAATCGCTCCATTTCCTGCCTTAATGCAGCTTAAAATCCAGTATGGGACACAAATGACCAAACCAGCCTTTACAAAGAAAGCTCAACCTAGTCCCGGATTTCAGACCCCTTACAAGCATCTGGAGGCACAGAGCATGGAATAACTGCCATCAACATTTAGGGATGATGCTCTCCAGAATGCTACCATATCAAGAATAACATTCTTCCATGGATCAGATGGGAAGTCAAGAGAGACTTGAGAATTCCACCCAGATCCCTGGCCTCCTAGAACTTGATACCTGCTTTACCAAGATAATATCAGGTCTAGTATATTCCCCAATCAACATCTTTTATTTCACTTGTCACCTGCAAATTTAGCTCCCTCATCCCCACTTCCCAGTCTGGTCATGTCTTGAATCCACAAGGACTTAAACAGATCTAGTTATATATTGGGGGTTGAGGATCAAGTTACCTTGAGAATTTATTTCTCCATGATCAGGGCCTCTGCTTTGAGAACTAAGATGTATAAGCTTTCTCTATAACCTCCCCAAAAGCTCCTCGGACCCAACCTCCCCCCACCATGTGATTCCCTTTACAATTATTGGACTTTCAGTTCCAGGGCTAATAAACTCCAATGTTCCCTGAACATAGTCACAGGATGTTGTTTCTCACAAGGCTTTTTCCTGGGGTATCATTTCTTCCCAGCCCTCTGGAACTCAGGACCAGGAGACAGAGAATGTTCTCTTTATTCCTATATCCTGCTGTGATACCCTGTGCTCCTTTGAAAGGAGAAAATATATTCCTCATTGGCATTCAGGGAGGCAGGGAAGCCCCTGGCAGAGGGTGGCTGCTGCTGCTCCAAACTCACTGCTTGGTGAACTTACCTGTTAAGAAGGTATGGAGGAATGGATCCCTGCCAATGAGCACTCTTAGCATCAAGAATGGGGATCCTGGACATCAGGGTCTGAGTTCACACACAAATAAAAATACAGGCACAGTCTAGAGAAGGGCTTTGCACAGGTCTCAAAAAGGCTGAAAGCCAGCCAGCCAAGTGGGGAAATAGCTCAAGAGCCCTGTCTGTAAAGCTTTACCAAGATTTATTTGGAAAGTTATGGTCTTTCCCAAAATGAATCCACAGATTGCTTTGCTCTGATTACAAGGAGAACATTGAGGTCTTTATTAACAGTCATCATTGGATTCCTTTTCTCCTTAAAGAGATTAATTAGGTAAATTTCATTACAGTAACACCAACTTTCTTGGAAAGAAACCATCCAACTTGAGAATGACTTTGAGTTTATATCTGGAAACGAGGCAATGCTAATGTTTACAGTGGAGAATGTGAAACGTTAGTTTTAATAGATGTTGATGTCATTCTTGGCATCCTGCAAATGATATAAACTTTTCTGCAAAGAGGTAACACATTGTTAACTGTAACCAAAATGCAAAGAAAGAAGTGAAATGTACACACACACTGTTCAAGCCTGCCTCCCACTTACCCAGCCTACCTTCACCATCTGAGCTGAACCAGAAAACAGGAGTCAACATTACCCTATCTATCACAAGCGTCTGGACAGGGAGGTGGAGGAATTTCTCCCATGTTATTTAGTGGGTTGATGCTAGTGTTTCCAAAGGGGGTGGACCAATTGTCCAGAACAGAGTACTGGTTCTGCCAGTTCTTGTTGTTTGATCTTGGAATACTCACTCTTTTTCTCGTCCTCGGTTTTCCTGTGTGTAGAGTGAGAGTCTGGACTCACTGGCTTTCAATGATCAGTCTAAAACTCTGCTTAGAGGAAAATTTTCTCATTATTTGGGCATTTGAGTAAATTTGTCCAAAATGTGGCCATTTCCCTCCAATTCCCAGGGAAGCTGGAACTTTGGGGTTGACTCCAGCACTGTAATGTCTTTTGTGAACTGGCCTCTGGCCTTGGTGACACAGGCTGGGGAAGCTCTGAGACTTTCTCAGAGGCAGAACTATGGAAAGGCACTTGGTTAGGGGGCTTTCCCTTCTGTTTTGAAAGAGTCCCAGCCCATGTCTTCTCATTCTCTCCCTATTGTGAGGAGAACAGGCAAGGTTCATATAGAGAATTGATAAACAAAGTCCAAATGTGGTAAGGAAAGTGAGATATTAAGTCACAGTGTGAAATTTCTTCCTCAGTACCGAGGAGAGGAGCATCTCTCTGTGGATTCTTCATGTCCTTAAAATTGTTTTCCACATCAACTTCAGGTGATTGGATTACTTTGGTAGGAGTTTGACAAGTCCCAAAATGATAGGTACATCATCTCATGTTAATTTGGCCCTCTCTGGGGCTTTTGGACCTGGTTAACTCTTAGCAATCTTCTAGGTCACCAAGTGGAACTAATTTTAAGCTGGAACTTGCCACTTAAGAAATTAGAATATGTCTCCAAGGTGCTTCCACTACCTGTACCTAAAGTATTGATTGTGTGGATGGGCTTGACTTACTGATGGCCTGGTTAGGACTCTAAGGGCCTCAGGAAAGATTTCCTCTGGCCTGGAGAGTCCGGGGGTCATAGCATGCTCTGGGAGCTTTGGCTTTCCAAAGAAACAGGAATGTGGGGCATTTTTGAACTGACTACACACTCCCTCAGAATAAGGTGTTCCATTCTGGACTCAACAACTTAGGAATGACAAGAAAAAACCAATATGAAAACTCAGAGGTGAACTGAGAGGGTAATGAATTGATTAGAAAGTGTTATATTTGCATGAAGATGGAAAAACCGGGGTGAGTTTACATTGGGCAGAGATAGTCCAGGAGAAGATTGACAAATCTTCAAACACATAGAGATTACAGACTGGAGGCCATTTACTCTCCAGAGAGGAGGCTAACAGGAAAGATGGGCACATATTTGTCAGGTGGATTCACTCAGCAGAATGAAGATTGTCCTGCCAGAGGGGCTAAACCCTGGAATGACTCTAAAGATGCGGAAAAATGCCCTTTCCTAGCACCCTTGTAAGAAGGGGGGCCGTCTTTTGTGTGTAAAGATTGCAAGTTGAATTCCCTGACAGTAGTAGAGAGACTAGATCAGACATAACCATTAATACCCATCCTGGTAGTTGTCATTATTCACTGAAAGCCAAATAAAATCTACCCACAGAGTTACAGAAAACAGTATTTAGAGGGTAAGAATGTCAGGGGAAAACAGTATTCAGAGGGTAAGAATGTCAGGGGAAAATTCCTGGCATTGGAAGCATGAGGGCTGGGGCCTCAGATCATAGAAATGTGGAGCTTGACTATTTTTTAAAAAAAATTTTGTATTGTTACATGTGTCCAGCACTAAAATTGCTTACAAGATGAAGTTAGCTGTTCTTTCAAGCTTCCAGGATTCTGGGGCCATATTAGTACTTTGAAAAAAAGAATGTTTCGAATTTGCCTAAAAACTAAATAGGAATGAGTCACTCTGTTTCACTGGCTTCTTTGGAAATAACAAAAGAAGAAATAAGTATTGGCCAACAGTAAGGTTTGCTTTTGCTTAATTTCTTCATTAGCAAAAATGGATGCCTGGGTTTCATGCACATTTACTTGCACGTGTAAGTCAAAGACAATACAATTTTTGTCCTGTACTTCTCATCATAGGGTTGGCTCTTAGGGTCTTGTGTCATAAGTCACTCAGAAGTTTGCTTCAGTAGAAGGAACAATGGGTCAGGGGATCTTCTTGGTCAGTGTACAGCTAGCTATCCCTCGGTATCTGGTATCCACAGAGAATTAATTTCAGCCCCTCCCTCTCAAGATACCAAATCCATGTTTACTGAAGTCCTTTATATAAAATGATGCACTTTTTTTTGTGTGTGTGTGTGTGTGACAGGGTCTCTCTATGTAGTTCATCATGACCTTAAACTCACTGTGTAGTCTAGGCTGGCCCCAAACTATGGCAATTCTCCTGCCTCAGCCTCCTGAGTGCTAGGATTACAGATATGCATCACCACACCCCACTCTAAAATGATATAATCTTATATATAATCTACACATATCCTGTATATGCTTTATCTTCTCTAAATTACTTATAATACCTAATCCAGTATACATGCTATGTACATAGTTGTAATATTGCATTTTTTAGAGACTAACGAAAAAGTCGATAATATTTAGTACAGATACAACATTTTTATGTGTATTTTCTCTCTGTGATTGGTTGAATCTGCAGATGTGAAACCATGGATACAAAGGGTTGATTGTACTTGCCCCATCTCCATCCCTGGGAAAATGTGGTCTTAGGCAAACATTTAACTTTCTGGTTCTTATCTACTTGTCAAATGAAGCCAGAAGGATTCACCTAAATGTTAGGCAACTCTGACTAAACCTCTCATCTTTGCCTTCCAAATGTCACATGTGCTTTGATATTAGTACTTTTCTTTACATTAGCTCATTCTTAATTATACGAATTTATTTAAAAGGTAATTTTATATCTTACCATACAAAAGCTGTACCACTTTCCATAAATAGAAAACACAAAGGCAAATGCAATGAAAACAAAACTATGTTATTAAATGTTAGCTAGTAACTGCTGCTTGCCAACACCCTACGCCTCAGGCTTGTGCTCTCTTTATTAAAAGAGGGAGATTAGCAGTGTTAGAAGTGTTAAAAATGTATTAGTCCCAAACCAATACTTCTTCTGTTTGACATAACCACGAGAGTTGAAAGAAACTTGAAAGACTTTTTAAAGAAATGTTTTTGTGTGTTGATTTCAAACTTACAGAAAAGTTGTAGAGCTAGCCCCGTTGATCTTTTACCTGGGTTTACAGGGGGATTTTTTTTTTTCCTAAAACATTACATCAAATGAGCTGTCTTTGAAGCAGTCAGGCTCAAGATTCTGGATGGATATGGGAAGACAGCCACGAAGCCAGGAATGTATGGCTAGAGACGCCAAGGGCTTGGGCCCTGGGGTCGGACCCAGAGGGCTTGCCATCAGTGGACCCACAGATACATGCAAGTTTATATATTCCAGATACCTTTCAGAATGCTGCTCACCAAAGATTGGATTAGTTTTTTGTGTCATGTATGCGTTGTTTAAAAGTGTGTATATATTGTACAGTGGCTACATCAGTTGAATTAATTTCGATTGTTGAATTTATCAGTTGAATTAATTTAGGAATTATTTAACATATTTTCCCTTGATTAGAACACTTAAAATCCACTCTGAACAATTTTCAAGAATATAATGCATTGTCACTAACATGTCACTCTTATAAAAGTGATATCCCTTTGTCACTGTTGTAGAGTCATTGTTGTAAAATACATCTCTTGAACTTATTCCTCGTACTAACTGAAATTTCATATTCTTTGATCAACGGCTCCCCAGCTCCCTCTGCCCAGACATTGTACTCTTTACATCTTTTAATTCAACTTTTAAACACCCACAGGTGATATCACGCAGTATTGTCATTCCATGCCTGACTTATTTCATTTAATGTAATGTCCCCATGTTCATCCATGTTTTCTGAAATGACAAGATTTCCACGTTTTCGTTTTTGCTTTTTAAGATTGAAAAGTATCCCAACATATATGTATTACATTTTCTGTATTTTCTGTATCCACTCATCTGATGATGGACACTTAGACTGATTCCATTTCATTTTTTCCCCCTCATTGAGTTTATTGGTACTTTTTAGGTGTACAGTACAGTCACATTAATCATTGGGATCTTGTACCTTTACATGATGTATCTTGGTTCTTATTTTTTCCCCATACCCCTGCCCTCCCTTCACCCCCTCCACCCTTCCCTATTTACAAAGACTTTGTTTCCATTTTTCCTTTTCTTATATGTTTTCTTTTCTCTTCCTTCCTTTCCTCTAACTTTCCCACTTCCCCTATTCCTTTAGTCCTTTTCTTCCTATTTCACAGTATCAATTATACAGTTTGAACCTTACTTACACTTTTAGTTTTTCACACCAGAGAAGCTATTTGGTATTTACACATGTGTGTCCTATTGATTTTACTTAAGAGTATGGCCTCAATATGCATCCATTTTCCTATAAATGATTCTAGTTTCTCATGTTTTATGGCTGAGCAGTACTCCATTTTATAGAAAACCCACATTTTTTAAATCCAGTTTCCAGTTAATGGGCAATTGGGCTCTTTCCAAGTTTTATCTGTTAAAAACTGTGCCACTATAAACAAGGATACACATATATCACTGTGATATGATTCTTTTAATTCTTTTGGAAAGATATACAGCAGAGGAATCGCTGGGTCAAATGGGACCTCTAATCCTAGTTCTTTGAGGTACCTCCATATTGATTTCCACAGTGGTTGCACCAGTCTGCACTCCCACCAACAGTGAAGAAAAGTTCCTTTCTCCCCACAACCCCGCCAGAATTTGTTATTGGTTGATTTCTTTTTTTTCCAGCTTTAATTGAATTTATTGGTACATTTTAGGGATACAGTACAGTTACATTCATTGTTGGGATCTTGTACCTCTACATGACAAGTCTTGGTGTTCATTTTTTCCCCTTGTCCCTGCCCTCCCTTCACCCCCTCCTCCCCTCCCCATCTATAAACACTTTATTTCCATCTTTTCATTATCTCACATTTTTTCTTTTCCCTTATTACCTTTCCCCTACCCATACCACCTTCCCTACACCTTTAGCCCCTTTCTTCCCATTTCACAATGTCAGTAATCTTTTAGGAACTTATGTACTATTGCAATTTATTCACACCAGAGAAACGATTCAGTATTTACACATGTGTGACTTATTTATTTCACTTAGGAGTATATCTTCAATTGGTTGATTTCTTGGTAGCAGCCATTCTTTTTGGGGTGAGGTGGAATCTCAGTGTTGTTTTCATCTGCATCTTTTGAATGACCAGTGATGTTGAACATTTTTTCATACATTTATTTTCTGCTTTTACCTGTTTGTCTGAGAAATGTCTGTTCATTTCAGATGCCCTTTTTTGAATCGGGTCTTTATATTTGGGGGGTCTGATTTTTTGAGTTCTTCATATATTCTAGATAGTAGACCTTTGTCTGAGAAATAGTTGGTAAATTTTTTTCCCACACTGTAAGTTGTCCCTTAGCTCTGTTAGTGGTTTCTCTTGAAGTGCAGAAGCATTTTAATAAGATGAGACACCAGCTGTTTATTCTTTGTGCTAGTTCCCATGCTACTGAGGATTTGTTCATAAACTCTTTTCCTATGCCAACGTCTTTGAGAGTTCTACCTCACTTATCTTCCAGCAAGTTTAGTGTTTCTGTTTTAATATTTAGATCTTTAATCCACTTGGATTTTAGTTTAGTGCATGGTGAAAGATAAGGGTCTAGTTTTAATCTTTGGCAAGTTGAAATTCAGTTTTTCCAACACAGTTTATTGAAGAGGCCATCTTTCCTCCACTGAGGATGGTTGGCCCCTGTGTCAAAGATGAGGTAGCTGAGTATGTCAGGAGATGTTTCTGCCAGTACCATGCTGTTTTTATCACTAGACTGATTCCATTTCTTGGCTATTAGGAATAGTGCTGCAATGAACGTGGGAGAACAGATAGCTCTGATTTTATTCCCTTTAAATGTATACCCAGGAATGGAATTGCTGGACTAGATAGTAGTTCTAGTGCTGGTTTTTTGAGGAACCTCCATTTTGTTTTCTATAGAGGCTGTACTCGTCTATATCCTCACCAATGGATTTATCAATTTTGGATACTGCTCATATTTGCTTTATCATTTTGTTGTTTTATGGATTTAGGCTAATAATTTTTCAGAACCACTAAAAGGTTGCATATACCATGCCCTTAATATCCAGTATGTGTGTGTGTTTTTTTAAACAAGGATATCTTCTTTTTAATTATGGTCTAATGACCATATTCAGGAATTTTAACATTGATGAGCTACTTCCATCCAGCTGCAGTCTATTTTTCAATTTTGTTTAAAATGACCCAAGAATATAATTTATAGGATTCCCCCCCAGTACAGGAACCAGTAAAAGTCATGATTGGCATGTAATATTCCTGTCTCTTCAGTCATTTTTAGTCAAAAGAGTTCCTTCATCTTTCTTTGTCTTTCATGACATTGACATTTTTGGAGAATGCAGGCTAATTGCTTTATAGGCTGATCCTAATTCTTCACCTGAATCACCTGATGTTTTGTCTTGATTATAGTCGGGAAAGTCTGGCATACTTCCGACTCAGTGCTGTCTAAGGACATGTCAAGTGCCTATGAAATCTTTTTTCTTTGTACCAGTGAGAGACAACTCACACTGGCTGATGTTGAAGGAAATAATTTCCCTGGTGTCATTTAGTAATTTTAGCTTATATTTCTGAAGAAAATCCAAACACTGGTATTAACCAAATCACATTATCTAAAATAAATCACATCACCCACAGTATTTTATGTTGTTTCTAGTGCTGTCAGCCACTGTATAGAGTTTAGAATTAGAAGCTTTTGTTT
Organism: Fukomys damarensis; assembly: GCF_012274545.1. Taxonomy (NCBI): domain Eukaryota; kingdom Metazoa; phylum Chordata; class Mammalia; order Rodentia; family Bathyergidae; genus Fukomys; species Fukomys damarensis. The sequence continues at coordinate 38,323,350 of NW_022900917.1, forward strand.
TTTTTTGCATACTTGTATCTATCAAGGATCAATGATGCTTTTCATTTGGGAGTCAGGCATGGCTGGAGAAAGGAGGTAGAAAGATACAACCTGGGCCAGGAATTTACCTCAGTGGTTCCACTGCCTGCCTCACAAGCACAAGGACCTGAGTTCTATCCCTGGTACCAAAAAAAAAAAAAAAAAAGATACCACCTGCACTATATGCATTATATGTACCTGCTATATATATACATATATGTTACTGATGAATTGTTTGAGTCAGAATAGAAATCTCTGCAAGTAGTTACAGAGGCAGGCAGCTAGTCTGTTCCTTCTTCTGCTATATGCAGTATCTTTATAGTTTTGAAGCAATACATTTAAAGGAATAAAAACAATTCAAAGTAGCATAGGTAGGGCCGGGGATTTAGCTCAGTGGTTCTGGTGCCTGCCTCGCATGTACAAGGACCCAAGTTTGACCCCTGGTACCAACAATAAAACAAACAAAAACAAAAAACGAAGTAACACAGATAGAAAAATGAATTTATTGGCTTACTTATCACACTTCAGGAGTGGGTAGATCCAGGGGGCTCAAATAACATCATCAGTGCTGCTTTATTCTATGCTGGCTTCTTATTTTCCATTTGTATAGAAAATAATGCCACTCTACTAGCTTACATAGTGACCACAATCTCCGAAGGAGGGACCCACTTTCCCATCCTGGTACTCCAAAGTGGATTCTGAATGACCTTGCCTTGCCCCAGGGAAAAGATGCTCATTGAAGTCAAAATGAACAAAGTTTTAGTGCAGGTATGATGCAGTCAGAGGATGATTTAGGGAGTTGTCTGATGTTGTTTAAGATGAATTCATGCAGCAGAGTGATTAGGAGCCCAGGCTTTGGGTCTAAATCTCTGTTCTACTATTTATTCTTTCTGTGGCCATGCGCAAGTTCTCTACGAATTTGAGCCTCTTCATTCACAAAATGGAGAAGATGCTACCTGTCATATTATAGAGATTCTTAGTTGCAAACAAAAATTCACTCTATCTTAAACTGCCTAAGCAGAAAGAGATCTATTCATGTGGTCGAGGATACCAGATGGCTCCTAGGATCCTGGAGGGCCTAATGAAATGGACTCTGACCAAGTTTATGGGAATAAGTCTCAGAGCCATTCCTAACTGGCCTGATCAAGGCATTGCTGCTTCCACTGTACCATTCTAGCTCCAGGGGTATGGAGCTGTCACCCTCTGTCCCAGCAGCACACAAACTCCATTGGTGATGATGCTGACAAAACAGATGCCCTTACCACATCTGTTTTCCTGCACAACTTTCTTCCAAATCAACTCTTGTGGGGATCTGCCTGGTCAGTAGAACTGTGTTTGCATTCAGGGGTGCCTTCATGGAATGGCCCCTGCATAATCTAGCAGAGCTCCTCTCCTCACACTGAGTTCATTGCTCTGCTGCTATGATCTTAAATTGTTAGTAGTTTCATCTTTGAACTTGTGCTTACATGTGAAGTTTGATGGGATGATGGAACATGTGTGTATGAGGAGATATGCCTCGGGGTGGCATGTGCATAATGAGCTCAGGCCCACAGGCTTAAGGGAAGTGAGTGTTTTGAGCAGTTGGCCTAGATGCTCAGTGTCGCACCCTTTTCTGGGACAGTCCAGGGCACTTGAGGATCCCAGATGGTGGCCTGGCAGGGACCTGGCTTAGGTTACTGGAGGTGATAGTAATAGCAGCAGCAGCAGGAGTAGCAATTATGGCTTTGAGGGGATGACTCTGAGAGAGAAAGGACTTCTTATAGGGTAGGGTAGCACCATGGTCAGGTTATCTTTTAATCCTGGCACCACCTGTACAGATATTATTTTTCTAGTCGGAGAACTGGGATGAGAATTGAAGGTACTTTAAAAATAATTACAGCTGGGTGTGGTGGTGTATGCCTATCTATAATTCCAGCAGTTGGGATAGTAAGGCAGGAGGATGGCTGTGAGTTTGAGGTCAGCTTGGACTTCATGGTGAATTCAAGACCAATCTAAATTACACAGAAAGGCCCTGTCTTTAAAAAGAATTACAAAATAAAAGCATACAAGGAAACATTGCAATAATAGAGCACATCAGGGAATTATTAGAATTCTTCAAATAGTTTAGGTCACAGTGGTGGTGAAACTATGGTGTGTGTGTCACAGCAGGCTTTTTGTTAAGGTTGAAAGCTATAAAAGGTTCACCATCATTGGTTTAGGGTCTCTTATTTTGAAAACTGTTGCAACATTGCACAATAAATATCCCTGGAGTTAGAAAAAGAAATTAAACTTTTGATGGTTACATTTGATGGAAAAGAACTTCAGTTCTATGTGAAGGTTTAAATGAGCCAAATCCTAAGAAGTTTATCTTATGATGAGTTTTTCTCCTTATTAAAGATGCACAAAATGCACAAATAACTGTTCTAAGTCATACACAAATTATGAAGCTACTTTCATTTTCCTGTATGACTTCACCTTAGTCGCAGGAAATATCAAAGGAAAAATTAAATTTTATATAAATTTTCCCCTAAAAATTGATTTTTTCTAAATTTTATATAAAATGTCTTCTAAAAATTGTTTTTTACTAAAATTAAATTCAGACAAACACAAAACTTATTTGTATGAGGAGTTAAATGTTTTTAGAAAATTCATTCTGCAAGAATCATCAGCTCTAGATAGACTAAAATTCATATTTTAAAACTGAAATTTATCTGAATGTTGTCAGACTATAAAATACTGTTATGAAAAATCCAGCAATAGTAGCATCAACAAAAAAAGCCATCTCAAAATTAAAAATTATAAAGAATTTTTGGGGTGTTGCATTTGCAAACCATCACTTTCAATTATACTGATTAGAAATAGTGTTGCTAAAAGCATACATTTTAACCTAGCAAATAAATTTGTGTGAAAGCAAATTAGAAAAAGAATTATGATTAATCAATCACACCAATAGTATTCTATATATTATTTGAAATTGACACTGTTTTATAATTTATAAATCTGTTGTTGATATATTACTATTACCTCATAGTACATTTTGTGAGTAATAAAATCTTTTAGATAAAAATGGGTTATCTTTTCATGCCTTTAACTATGCCTTCCTTTCTACTTTTCAATGAGGCCCCACTTTTTTTTTTAGACAAGGCCTTGCTCTCTTTCCTAGGGTGGTCTCCAATTCACTATTCTCTTCCCTCAGTCTTCTGAATGGTTGGGACTACAGGCATATGCCTTTGGGTCTGGGTGAGACACCGGATTTTCAATTTCTACTGGGCTTTGCAAATTGTGTGGCTGGCCTTGGATGTGTGCCCATGCTGTAGGTGCAAGGAATGTAGCTGACAAATATAGTTTTGGAGGATTCTACCTTAAGAAAGGGTTAGAAATGGGTACATTTTGAGGATATACTTCTAAATGAAATAAATAAGTCTCACATATGCAAATACTGAATATTTTCTCTGGTGTGAAAAACTAAAATAGTACTCAAGATCCTAATGGGACAATTAGCAATGTGAAATAGGAAGAAAAGGACCAAAGGTGTAGGGACAGTGAGAAGGAAAGGGAAAGGGGAATAAGGGAAAAGGAAAAATATATGAAAAAATGTAAAAATGGAATTAAAGTGTTTGAAGGTAGGGAGGGGAAGAGGGGGTGAAGGGAGGGTGGGGACAAGGGGAAAAAATGAGAACCAAGACCTGGCATGTAAAGGTACAAGATCCCAGTAATGAATGTAACTGTACTGTCTACCTAGAATGTACCAATAAATTCAATTTAAAAGAAAAAAAAAAAAGAAAGGGTTAGAAATGCACTACTTAAGAAGAGTACTCTGCCCACCTCACTGGCTGCCCAACCAGTGACCATATTTATTCTCTCTTGGTTTCAGAGATCCTAGCAAAGCCTGAAAGACAATGAGGCTCACTGGATTAACCCTGTCCTTCTCAGAAAGGATCAGCAACTTCCCAAGGCCAGGGTGGTGTGTGTCCAAGTGAAGCCAGCTGTGCCCTCACTGACAACATGTGGCCTCTTGGCTCCAGCTCCACTTTCTTGATGCTTCTGGATTCTTGCCTGCCTTCCAGAAGCTATTTTTGCTCTTTTTTCCCTCTCCTATTTACCTGTAATGCACAGAATAGATCAACTGCTAATATTTACCTTTCTCACAGCTAGGTCTAAGGAAGCTCTTATTGATTCAAAAGGATTAGTCATTTAACCTCATGCCATTTTCATGTTTGTTGAATGGCTACCAGTAGTCCTACAGTCCTCCTCTGTAAATATCCTGAGAGGAAAAGGAAAGCAAGTTTCTCCAAACTGAGAAATGAATTTAAACCACTAAGTCATGGGCCTCCTCTAAGAGCCTCGCCAAAGACACATTTGCTATCAGTGTTTCAATCTTTCTTTTCATGCCCTTAAAGACACTGTAAGAGCCTGTGTGTGTTTCCTAAAATAAATCTTGTTTTTTTCATCCTTCTTTCTTTACTGTTGTACAGTTTTATTTATTTTTTCATTCTTACAATGTCTTTTATTTCATTTTTATTTATTTACTAAAACATAGGCGTAGAGCCAGCTAAACTGGAAACATCTTATTCTCCTTTCTCTGACTCCTTGTTGAACAGGCTTCAGAATTACTGTCTCTTTTATCTCAGATGTGGCCCCAGTGATCCCCAGCCTCTGCTGCACTGTGCTGACTGAGAAGTGGCTTCCCTGCTGATGTCCTCCACCACTTGGTCTGATTCCTTTTCTCTACCTTGAGCAGTAAAGTGAGCTCTGAGTTCACTTTCATCTCTGCTTGAAGATTCTGATTGTGTGATGACTGTGGCTTTGCAGCAAGGATGAGGCAGGTGCTCCTGTAGGGGGAGGAGATGTCTTCCCAGAGCTCCCAGAGCTGCTTGACTCTCCTTTTTTTCACCCCAAGTGGACCCATGGCAGTCTGAGAACCAGAAGATGGATGATCTGAATGCTGTCTTTTCTCCCAGCTTGTCTTAGGAGACTTCTGTCCTTTTCCATTGTCTCCCTCCCTTGCCTTAGGTTGGGAGACTCTCTGGCTTCTGTGTCCTACTCATTTGTGTGGCCTTAGTTCTAGGACAAGGTGTCCTGCTATGGAACCACTTACTGCTTCTGCAGTAGACTTGCTGTCATGTTTGTGCTGCCCTCTGGGGAGACCACAGCTCTCGCCCGTGCACTGGAAGCACACACCAGTGACATATCTGCTCCAAATATATGAGGTCCCTGTGGGAACACCTGCCATATCATGCTGGTTCACCTTCTCTGGAGTCCATGAAGCTGCTCCTGCAGGTGCTGTGTTTGTGTGTCCTGAGTCTGCAGACAGGTGTCTCCAGCAGTGCCTGCTGTGGTGCACAATGCTACCCATGCTGCTGCCTTGTGCTGGGCCATGAAGGTGCTGTGATAGGAGAAGGACTGTGCTCCCATAATAATACATGGGCAGGAGGCATGCTCCGCTGATTTCTTCCCTCGCAGCATAATCAGAGGAAGTGGTTCCAAGCAACTCAAGGACCATGGAAGGTGCCTAATGGTGATCCCTTCTCCCTTGAGGCCCTATAGGTGCTGGACTTTGCCACAGACACAGGTATGTGGGTACAGATGTAGGCTTTCACAGATGGTTTTAAGAGATAAACACAGCTTTCCCAGTGAGCAGAAGGTGAAGTGAGGCCAGTGGCAGGCTTCCAGTGCCCATGACTCTGGGTGGTTCTCTTCACAAGCTTCCAGGGAAGCAACCAGGAGAGCTCTAAGACCTTTATAGGACAGTAGCCTGTTGCCTGGGTGCTTCAGCCACTTCAGGAGTATGGGGTCAAGTACTGCCAGAAGGGGGATGGTGGATATGAGGGCCACAGTTGCCATTTCCATGGTGTATACATTGATCAAGTCTCTCTTTTTTTTTTTTTTGTTCATCTGGGAAAAGTCACTTTCAAAGACCTGTTAAGTTAGCTTAAATTTGACTAGAGGTTTCCTGGTATCGTGAATCCTCATGTAACATAGTGTACTGCCTCCATGCAGTTGTTGCTGCAGGTCTTTCTAATGGAGGTATTAAGCATGCCCTCTGCTTGCTGTTTCCACGGTGTGACGTGGTAACACAGAGATGCTGCTCCATACCTTCCTCATCACACCTCACAGCCAGACCACGCTCCCTGAGTCTCCTTAGCACATGGCTGAGCTGCAGTCCTGCACAGCTTGTGTTGCTGCACAGCACTCTGGAGGGGCCACCTAGGAAGAGATGGGAGGGAGTACAGCTTGCTTTCCACTCAACTCTAGCCTTTTGGTACCAGCTGGGGCGATCCTGTGCTGAGATCCAGATTGCATCCATTGAGGGCATGGAGGTGTGAGGGGCATTTGAGAGGGACCTCCCTGGGCCCAAGGTTCCTATTCATCACAGCCTTTGCTTTTCCATCCTTCATCCTGAGCTGTAATTCAGAATTACTCACCTTCCTCCTAAGTCTCATTGTGTCTCATTCTTGCTCAAAGAGTAACCATCAGGCTCCTTGGGAAAAGATGGTGGCTACAAAAGGAAGGATGACCCATCTCATGACCTTGGAAAGAGACCATCGAAGCACAAATTGTTACTGTTTTATGGGTCGGCGGGAATAAGTCTTTCAGTTAGAGATAAGAACTCTGTGCCCAAGAGGCTGGCAGGTTTCCTGGGTCATGATCCAGAGATCATCTGCTTCCCTGCATGCTGCCCACCACTGCCGGGATAAAAGAAGTAGCTGTTTTTGTGATGGCATTTTAAAAGATGAGACTGGCATTTAAATCATTAGACTCTCGGAAAAAGAAAAAGGAGACACCACTCCATGATGTAGGTGAGCTTAATCCAATAAATTGAAGGGCTTAATTGAAAAGGACTGACCTTCTCCAAGCTTCCATCTCCAAGCCTCTATATCTGTGGGTTCTGTATCCATGGGCTCACCCAGCCACGAGTCAAAAATACTCAGCAAAAAATTATTTGTATATTACAAATGTAAGGACATCATTTCAATGTTATTATTCCCTAAACAGTACATAGTATTAGATGTAATACCTAAATAATCCTCAGTAATCTAGAGATGAAGTGTGTGAGAGGAAGTGCACAGGTTATACACAAACACTATACTGTGGATTGTCCACAGGGAGTCCTGGAACCAATCCCCAAAGATACTGAGGATATATCTATATATCTATATATAATTTTTGACTTTATGAGAGTCTGAAAGCATAAGGTCATTCTGTTTTTCGCTGTCAGTACAGTGTTAGATGATTTTGCCCAACCAGAGGCTAATGAAGTGTCCTGCACATGTTTAACACAGCTAGGCTAAGCTGTGATGTTCTGTGGGTCAGGGGCACATGTTAAACTCATTTCTAAGTTATGATATTTTCAGGATCTTCAGGGTGCAACCTCCTTGTGAGTTGTGTATTTGTGCTTGTGCATACACATGCGTGTGCATGTGCACACACACACACTCAATCAGACTCACATACACAAAATTTTGCTGCTCTGGATAGCCCCATTACAGGAGTACAGTCTCTGTTAATATTGTCCTTCTTAGAGACATTGGCATAGGAAAAGACTTTATGAACAAATCATCAGTAGCATGGGAACTAGCAGAAAGAATCAACAACTGGGATCTCATCTTATTAAAAAGCTTCTGTACTGCAAAAGAAACCATCAACAGAACTAAGAGACAACCTACAATGTGGGAAAAAATTTTTATCAGCTGCTCCTCAGACAAAGGCCTATTATCTAAAATATAGAAAGAACTAAAAAACAACCAGCCCCCCCAAATATAAAGACCCAATTCTAAAATGGGCATCTGAAATGAACAGACATTTCTCAGACAAAGAAATGAAAGCAGCAAGTAAATATATGAAAAAATGCTCCACATCACTGGTCATTCAAGAGATGCAGATGAAAACAACACTGAGATTTCACCTCACACCACAAAGAATGGCTATCAAGAAATCACACAACAACAAATGTTGGCGCGGTTGTGGGGAGAAAGGAACCCTTCTCCATTGTTGGTGGGAGTGCAGACTGGTGCAACCACTGTGGAAATCAATATGAAGATACCTCTAAGAACTAGGATTAGAGGTTCCATTGGACCCAGCCATCCCTCTTCTGGGAATCTTTCCAAAAGAATTAAAAGAATCATACCATAGTGATATATGTGCACCCATGTTTATAGCGGCACAGTTTGTAATAGCTAAAACTTGGAAACATCCCATCTGCCCATCAGTTGGAAACTGGATAAAGAAGATGTGGTTTTTCTATAAAATGGAATATTACTCAGCCATAAAGAATAAGAAAGTAGATTCATTCATAGGTAAATGGGTTCATTTTGAGGATATACTCCTAAGTGAAATAAATAAGTCACACATATGCAAATACAGAATAGTTTCTCTGATGTGAAAAACTATAATAGTACTCAAGATCCTAACGGGACAATTAGCAATGTGAAATAGGAAGAAAAGGACCAAAGGTGTAGGAACAGTGAGAAGGATAGGGAAAGGGAAATAAGGGAAAAGGAAAAAAATATGAGAAAATGTAAAAATGGAATTAAAGTGTTTGAAGGTGGGGAGGGGAGGAGGGGGTAAAGGGAGGGTCGAGACAAGGGGAAAAAATGAGAACCAAGACCTGCCATGTAAAGGTACAAGATCCCAGTAATGAATGTAACTGTACTGTTTACCTAGAATGTACCAATAAACTCAATTTAAAATTAGAAAAAATATTGTCCTTCTTAGGACTTTTGCATATTTTAAAACAATTTTATTGTTCTTTTCTAATTATAAAATGCACATTGTAGAAAATACAAACAAATGGTACAAAGATAACCACTGTAAATATTTTGGTGAGTATCCTTTTTTCTATACATACGCAGACAGGCAGACTCCATAAAATTTGGATTGTGTGCTTTTACTTGTCTTTATTTATTTATTTATTTTTGGTACCAGGGATTGAACTCGGGTTCTTGTGCTTGCAAGGCAGGCCACTGAACCACTGAGCTAAATCCCTGGACCTACTTGTCTTTTTTTAAAAAAATAAGATTAATTGTAATCATTTTTAAAATGTCATTAAAATTGTATGGAAAGATGTTAGAGTCTGCCCATTAGTCCGTTTTTGTGGGACATTTAGGTTGTTTCCTATTTCTGCTATACATAGCTCTGCAATGAAAGTTTTTGTACATAAATCTGTTTGCTTTTCTGGTTATTTCCTTAGGGAAGATTCCTGGAAGGGGAATTACTGAGAATGTTGGCCTCATAAATGAAAATTATGAAAAATGGAAGGGGAAATGCAATAAATTAAATAAATTGTGTTGCTTGACTCATTTTAACAGAGAAAATAACAAACACCTGATCTCCTCTAGGGCAAAAAGTGGTGGTCATCAATTATATTTAGGGAGGCAGGAGGTATGGTAGCAAGAGAACCAGATTAAGAGCCAGACTGTGGTGTTCTGGAACTACTTCCCTTCTCACAGCAAAGAAAGGCCCTGTTTGTTCCTAGCTTCTTTATCTGTAGAGTGGAGAGATAATAACTGCCCTGCCTACTTTGCAAGAGGTGTGGAGGGCCATTGGTGGACTGTGTGCAAATGACTCCCCTGGCCTTTCTCCTTCTCTGAGAGGAAGTGAAACCCTATTGGTTTTGGAAAGTCTGATTTAGTTTTCCAAGAATAAATTAGTAGTCTTTTCTCTAGAACTTCCTCCAAGTTCTTTTCTAGCATATGTAATACAGAACAATAATGATCAGTTTGTCCAGGTGGTCCATAAATCCAAGTCTTACTCTTCTTTTCTTCTCACTAGTACTTAATATACTCTAAAGCACGCAGGACATGCCTGATTTATGTTGACTGAAAGAAATGACATACTAAATGAATACAACACCATTCACAGCATTTATTAAATTCTGTGTGTCTCTGAATTTGAGGCACTCCCACTAAAAGCAGAATTAATACAGCACTCACTAAGTGTCCACTTGGTCAGAAGAATGCACAATGCTATAGGAACTTGGCTCAGGACTGTAGACAGCGAAGTCTGGGCCTGGGCCTCTGAGAAACACCTTCGATGATGAAAAAAATCAAAGATGTCACCTTAGAAAGTAGAATGTCATGAACAAAGGTGGTCCAGTGGCTTTAGGTGTAGTCTGGTATATAATAGTGGTTCCATAAAAGCTTGTTGAGTGGGTGGATGAAGAGGACAGTGCGGCCTCAAATATTCCGAGAACCACATGGTTAAGTGGTGCTTTCCTAAGGGAGCTTTCCATTCCATTAACACAAAAACACACTGTCCAATCAACATGGCTGGAGTACTTTGACTCACCTCATCAGTTTCCAAATGCAGATACAAGTGCTGTTTAGTTAAATTTCCTCAGTGCTGCACATAAAATAACAGGCCCATGAGCCTGCACCTGCTCTTTGCCTCCTTGGATTCTCACTGCACCCGTGTTGAGCGATTGCGCTGTTCTGGTCCAACAGCTCCCAAGAGCAAGAGACATGAAAGTCCGAGACATGAAAGTCCAAGCCACTCTGTTCGGGCCGACATGACCCAGCCTTTTGTTTTATATCAAAGTCATATTGTTTGTCAAAGACTAGAATTCAGGAATGATAGAGATTCATCACAAAATCATCAATAAATCGCCAAATAATCATGCCAGACAATATATTTTGTCTCTTGGCCTCCTTATGAAAGAAGTTCAAACTTGTCTTTAAGACTGATGGGTCATACATAGTTTGACATTTTTTGGGCAAAATCAGTTTCGGCTGTGAATAATAACATCCCCCCTTTCCATTTTCCTCAACAAAAGTAAGGAAGACAACAGCTTAATTCATTGAGGTAAGTAGTCCAAAGTTCATATACTGACTCCGTTGTCCCCAGGGGTACAGACCTTCTAGTTCTATTCCCTAGGACAAGTCCTGCTTCTTCATGTCCAAGATGGCTGCCACCATTTTAACTACCTTGGCTACTTTCCTAATAGCAGGATAGAAGAGGTGCAAGGGGAGGGGTGAAACTTCTTCTTACAGATGTTTCCAGAAATCCCACACAGCACTCTTTGTTGCACCTCATTGGCCAGAACATAGTTGAATGGCTACAAGAAAATAGGGAATGCCATCCTTGAGTATCAATATGTCCATCTAAAAAGTAGTTGATTTGAAAGAGTAGAAGATGAGTTTTTCCTGAGAAATCATTAATCTCTGCTACAGACTTGATTATACCTATCATTATCTTTGACTCACTTCAGAAAGCAAAGCAATTTAACATATAAGTGAAAAATGCAAAAACATCATCCTTGGGGGGAAACTGTTTTCTAAATCCTAGACCAAAAATTTCAGCAATGCTAGAGGCAAGGACTTTCTGAACAGAACCCCAGTTGTGCAGGAAATAGTGCTGAGAATTAAAAAATGGGATAGTACCAAATGAAAAAGCTCCTGTACAGCAAAAGAAACAACCAACAGAACAAAAAGACAACTGCCAGAATGGGAAAAACTTTTGCCAGCTATGCTTCAGACTAATATCCAAAATTATAAAGAACTCAAAAAAATTAGACCTCCCTTGAAATAAAAGGCCTAATCAAAAAATGGGCAAATGAAGAAGTACAAATGCCCAATAAATACATGAAATGCTCAACATTTCTGGTCATTAGAAGGATACAAATTAAAAAAAAACATTGAGATTCCATATTACTCCACAATCAAAAAATGGGCAAATGAAGAAGTACAAATGCCCAATAAATACATAAAGAAATGTTCAACATTTCTGGTCATTAGAAGGATACAAATTAAAAAAAAACATTGAGATTCCATATTACTCCTGAAAAAATGACCATCATCAAGAAGTCAAATAATAGCAGATGCTGATGGGGCTTTGGAGAAACAGAAACCCTTCTACATTGTTAGTGGGAATGTAAACTAGTACAACCACTACAGAAATAAGTATGGTGAGCCCTCAAAAAACTGAAAATAGAAATTCCATTTGACCCAGGTATTCCTCTTTGAGGTATCTTCCCCCCAAATTAAAAAAAAATCATAATGCAGTGATACATGCATACCCGTGTTTATAGCAGCACAGTTAATAATAAATAAATCTTGGAAGCTGCCTTCCAAGGATTTGTCCATCAATAGATAACAGATAAAGGAGATGTGATATTTACACACAATGGAGTCCTACTCTGCCATAAGGAAAGATAGACTTGAGTCATTTGTAGGAAAATGGATGCACCTTAAAGGACTATAATGTACAGTGAAATAAATCAGACACACAGCTTAAATATTGTATGATTTCTTTTACATGAGAAACTCAAATTATAAATAAAGAATAAAATAAGAGATGGATAATAGGAAGTAGGGATATAGATCTTTTTCAAATGAGAGAAGAATTAAGAGAGATGGATGGAGAGGGGAGGGGAAAAGAGGGAAAAGGGATGAAAAAATAACTGAAATCTGTTAGGTACACGTACCAATTCCACACAAAGAATGTACACATTATGTACTGCAAACATGTACTAAAAAATCAGAAGTTTATTGCTCTGTTAAAGCACTGTTATGTCTAGTATTCTAGGTAAACACACACACATATATAAAATAAACAAAATGTATTCAGCTAACATTTGCATAAGTTACCTCCTATTTTACAAATTAGACAACTGCTTTGTCATATAGTTTGTCATACAGCCATATTTTTCTTTTTTAGGTAGGGACAGGGGTTTCACTATGTAGTTCAGAAACTCTTGGTAATCCTGCCGCCTCAGCCTCCCAAGTGCTAGGATTATAGATGTGCACCACCACACCCTGCTTATAGTTATATTTTTCAGATTTAATTATTTCACCTTTTTATTATGAAATATAATGTCCATACAGGAAAATGGATAAAGCATACATGTTTCTTACTTTTCAATAGCGTGGTCAAGTACTTCTACATCTTGCTGATCTCAGCGGCTGTGCGAGGGAGGGCAGACATCAGTCATCACCTCGTGTCCTATGAGGATGTACACAGGGTGCGTGACTTTCATGAGGCTCAAAGCCCCTGTGGTTGCAGAACTTGAAAACTGCCTTCTTTCCTCAGAGCACCTTACGCCTTTTCCCCAGGTTGCCTTCCTCAGAGACTATAAAAGTCCTGTGAAACTTGGTAGTAGAATCAGAAAGAGGTGAGAACACCTTTCTGGAAAACTACTGCTGAGTGAAAAAGCACAGAATGGAGTAGTAGTCAGTGAAGACACTTAAACAAGATATCTCCAGAGCTCGGGGGTAAATTCAGTGTGAATTACTATGTGAAATAAACAGTGTCCAGTGAAGGGAATGTGCAAAACTACTCTCAGAGATTTCAGATTTTACTATAAGTGAAATAAAGGGATTTGAAAGGACACAAGTTTGGCAGTCCTTTCTCTTTGTCACTATTTTTGGCTTCCTGTTTGAGGAAAGTTTTGAAAATTTCCTTGTAAGGACAAAAGCAAAAAAATTACTCCATGACCTCAGGACCTCAGTAGAAGGAACCATGAACAAATATTCCTCTTCTTCTGCAGTTGGAAAGAACTGGTAGTGACTGCAAAATCTTCCCAAACTCCCACAATGGCAGCAGCCTATGGAATCAGCTCCAGTTTCAAAAAGTTGCCTCTGGAATCCCAGGGCTCAAAATCAACATGTCATGGAATGCCCCCTGGGTTGGAAGGAGGGCACTCTCTGAGTAGGAGGGAGGTTTTTCTTCCTTATGTAGGCATTGGATTCCAGCCCTTACACGAGAGGTTTGGTGATATGTATTCAGTCTTATAAACCCTTTCATCTATACAGTTTCTTCTAGATGGTGGAAAGAAGAGAAGCAATAAAGTGACTCACTCCCATGCATTTGCAGATTAATTATAATTGTATGGACAAGTTGCTGAGCAATGGGGATAATGGACAATCTGTCTCTACACAGGAATCTTCAGCAGATCCTTCTCATTTATTTATTAAACATACATGTTCAATGCGTATTGAGTGCCAGGTAGGAGCTTTTCAAATAGTAACTCACTTAATAGTCCTAACAAGCCCCTGAGAGAAGGATTACCTTGTAAGTGAGGAACCTGAGGCATGTTAAGTTTAATGAACTGGCCAACATCAAGGAGCTCGTAAGTGTGTGACACTCATGCCCAGAACTACCGTGTTGGCTGTCTCTCATCTTCCCACGCAACTGTCCAGGAAGAAGGTCTAGTCGAAGATGGAATGACTTGGCAGTACAGGTTGTCATGAGATACTTATTAGATTCACTGCCTTTAGAGTAAATGGCAGAGTACTCAATTTATGCTTCTCTGAAGGAAGGAAAGAGAGAAGGGAGGGGGAAGCAGAGAGGAAAGGTTGCTGTACATTAGATTTTACTATAAGTGAAATAAAGGGATTTGAAAGGACACAAGTTTGGCAGTCCTTTCTCTTTGTCACTATTTTTGGCTTCCTGTTTGAGGAAAGTTTTGAAAATTTCCTTGTAAGGACAAAAGCAAAAAAATTACTCCATGACCTCAGGACCTCAGTAGAAGGAACCATGAACAAATATTCCTCTTCTTCTGCAGTTGGAAAGAACTGGTAGTGACTGCAAAATCTTCCCAAACTCCCACAATGGCAGCAGCCTATGGAATCAGCTCCAGTTTCAAAAAGTTGCCTCTGGAATCCCAGGGCTCAAAATCAACATGTCATGGAATGCCCCCTGGGTTGGAAGGAGGGCACTCTCTGAGTAGGAGGGAGGTTTTTCTTCCTTATGTAGGCATTGGATTCCAGCCCTTACACGAGAGGTTTGGTGATATGTATTCAGTCTTATAAACCCTTTCATCTATACAGTTTCTTCTAGATGGTGGAAAGAAGAGAAGCAATAAAGTGACTCACTCCCATGCATTTGCAGATTAATTATAATTGTATGGACAAGTTGCTGAGCAATGGGGATAATGGACAATCTGTCTCTACACAGGAATCTTCAGCAGATCCTTCTCATTTATTTATTAAACATACATGTTCAATGCGTATTGAGTGCCAGGTAGGAGCTTTTCAAATAGTAACTCACTTAATAGTCCTAACAAGCCCCTGAGAGAAGGATTACCTTGTAAGTGAGGAACCTGAGGCATGTTAAGTTTAATGAACTGGCCAACATCAAGGAGCTCGTAAGTGTGTGACACTCATGCCCAGAACTACCGTGTTGGCTGTCTCTCATCTTCCCACGCAACTGTCCAGGAAGAAGGTCTAGTTGAAGATGGAATGACTTGGCAGTACAGGTTGTCATGAGATACTTATTAGATTCACTGCCTTTAGAGTAAATGGCAGAGTACTCAATTTATGCTTCTCTGAAGGAAGGAAAGAGAGAAGGGAGGGGGAAGCAGAGAGGAAAGGTTGCTGTACATTCAGCACAGGATCTGGTTTGAACATTCTCTCACAGGATGTCGCTGTGGAGGACAAAGTTGTTATCATCCTGTGTCCTCATTTCTTCAAAAAAGGACCGTCACAATCAGCCTGCTTTCATTATAGGTTGTTTATTTATAAATTCAGTCAAATCAGATGATGTATGTCAAAGTACTTTTTTGTTTTCAATTTTTCATTCTTTTACCATTGCTTTGACTTTGGGATGAAGAAAAAAAACCATAATTCAAATTAAAATTCTCAGGTTCTCCAGAAGTCATTAGAATTAGCTACTAATCTTTTTCCCTCGGGCTGAACATTCCAAATATTACACCACTTCCCCAAATACAAAACATTCATTATTATAATGACAACTTCAAAAAGGAAACACTTTCTGAATGGCATTCATCCAAAACCTTAAAGCACACTAATCTTCAAGGTTTCAAAATATTTTATTGGCTTGCAAACATTCAGACCTCCTGTTTATCACGAAAATAAGGATGATACAACTTGTGGCTGCCTGTTGTCTCCGGCAATAGTTTTCCTTATACGAAGCTTTAGTTCTTAAGACTCCTTCCTTGTTCTGCTCTCACTCAATCACAAGCAGAAGCTCAGGAACTCCGAGGTGTCTACTGTCTCTTTCTTTCCTTTTCCTAAGAGAGTTTCAAGTGCACTCATTAGAGTTCCCTCAGTAGGACTGGGATTGGGGGAGGGAACTTCTGGGTCTGAGCAATATTTAGCTCCAGATTTACTTATCTTTCTATTCACCTGGTTATCCCATAGGCATTGAAAAACCAACGTGTCTGCAGCTGAACCCATCATTACAAATTGTCTTCTCTTCCTCTGTTCCTATTTCAGTCACTGGTAACCTTGGCGCCATCCTTGGTTCTGACATTTCTCTCACACCCACTGTCATCGAGTCTCACTAACTTCGCCTCCTTACTGCTCCCGTCATGGCTCACCTTCAGTTGATCTTCCATATTGTGCTAGAGGGATCTTCTGCAATACAGACCATGGCAAATAACTTCAGAGGTTTCTCCTTGACATAAGAAAGGGCCTGCTATTGCTTTGTGTCCCTCCCAAAGTCCACGTGTTAAAAGCTTGGTCTTCAACCTGTGGTGCTACTGGGGGGTGGTAGAACCTTTAAGAGGTGGATCTACTGGGAAGTCTTTAGGTTATTGAGCATGTACCTTTGGGAGGGAATATGAGACCTCAGCACTTTCCCTTCCCTCTTTTGCTTCTTGGCCATAAAATGAGCAGTTCTACATTGCCACAGACACCCACTGTGGCGTGGCACCACAGGCTTAACCCAATAGGGCCAACTGATCACAGGCTGAAAATTGTGAGCCAAAATAAACCTTTTCTTAAGTTTATTATGTCAGGTATCTGTGACAGTAACATAAAGCTGATTAACACTGGCCCTACTGACGAATATTGAAGAAAGGACTTTAGCGACCTGTTTGTTCCCACCACTCTGAGAAGCCTGGGCTCCTCTGAATTCCTTGCACGTGCCTTCACTTAACCTTAGAAGCTGCATTCAATTGCAAATACCTCTTCCATTATTTTTTTTCTGGCTAACTTCTCTAATATGCAAACCTCCAAGCTCCACAGACTGCTATGATGCCCTCTCTGCTGTTACCATAGAGATCCAATCATAGCCCTTGCCAAATCCTATGCTGCTTGTTTACCTTTATGGTACCCTCTTTGGTCAAAAGATTTTTAAGGGTTATAGCTAGTTGTTTATCTTTGTACTTACAAACCCAGTATAATAAAGTAAAAAAAATATTTATTCAAAAATATTGTTGAACAAATGAATGTATCCTGATATTGCACTGCACATTGACTGCCTGTGGTCTCAGCCAGTACAATCATGCAGGGCACACTACAACCCATGAAACAGCATTAACTAGGATGTCCACTCCCAATAAAGAAGTGTGGAGTGAGTCCGTGGTTGTGGAAACTTCTGGTTGTATCACAAAGTGTGCCATCTAGAAACAACCACAGAGTGGGGTACAAGACGCTTACTAAATACCCAGCTCAGGATTCAGCTCAGAGGCAATTATCTGAAAAGATGGGGGACTCCCAGATAACACTCTAAGTCACTGTGGCCCTTGTAGCAAGGTCACAGGGAACCAAGAGGTAAAAGGGAGTGCTGTACTTAGCAACCGATTCTTGTGATCCACTCTGGTCTTTCTGCTTCTCACCTCCTCAACCCTGACATATGGTGGAGGTTTTCATGCCCCAAAGGGTAACATCTGTGCCGAAGGGCCCAGGAAAGTCCTCATAAAATGAAAGCGCTGCTGATTCCAGGAAATACTAGATTCCTTGTGTCTGGGGACAGACCAGCAGACAAAAGTGGAGTCACAGTCTGGGAAGATGTAATTGCCCCTGGTCAGCAGGGGAGGGGAGGACCACTCTTGTACAATGAAACAGAGAGGAAGCCACATGTACCCTAAGCAGTCCATTGGGCATCTCCTGTATTCACTGCTAAGTGACTTTGACTTGGGGGGACTCCCCATTGGTTTCCCTGAAATGATTTTAGAATCGTGCTATAGTCTGAGATGCTTTTTGATTGGTTCTTATTTCTTGCTCTCCTTTCACAGGTGGGATCCTTGCATTGTAATCTGAAGTCTATTTTTCACAGAGCTTTTCCCTAATAAATCCCTGGTGCTTCTAATCCTATCTGACCATCTGCTTATCAGGGGACCAAGACTGCACAGATGCCATCCTTCTCATGGACATCTGCTTTTGAGAGATTTCCTAGAGCAATGATGGCAAACCTTTTAGAGCTTTCGATGATACGAACAGCATGTTGTGGCTCATGTGCCATAAGTTTGCTACCATAGTCCTAGAGCAAATACTATGTAAATCCAAGAAGTTAGTGCCAAAGAATTTTGGGGATATCTTCCACATGCTCTGGTTCTCGTGTCTCTGCTTATTCCCGAGGCTGGGCTAGTGAGCCCTTAGATGTGTCTGTCTTCTGGTTGACTGAACTGGCAAGTGTCACCAGTTGTAGGCTTCACAATCAGACTGGGGATTTATATCTTGGGTTTGCCACTTGTTATGGAACCCTACATGGGTAAAGTAGAACAAGTAACAGTCATTAGGTTAGGAAGGAGTTGAGAAAATAAATGTAGTGTGCAACATATAGTAAGAACCCAACAAATTGCAGATATACTAGTGTTACTGTTCTTACTCCCAAATCAGGGGATATATCAAAGATGCATTTAAAAAAATCTACTAATCCAAGAAAACTGATGAGGCTAAATCCTTCCTTTCCACTGAAGAGCAGAAATGTCAGGTGTGCCACTGAATTTTGTTTTTCCTCAAGGCTGTTCCCAACTGAGTGACTAGCCATTTGTGAGGCTGTAGCCATTCACATAACGGATATGAACACAAAGCTAGAAGCCTGCCACTGTCTAGGTATTCATTGTGTCACAGATCAGCGATGCCACATGACTACTAAAGTCTCTCGGTTCATTTCTGCTGCTAGGACAAAATATGTTGGGCTGGGTTATTTATGTGAGACAGATATTTATTTCTCAGAGTTCTGAAAGCGGGGAGGACCAAGGTCAATGTACCAGTATAACTGGTGTCTGGTGAGGTTCTGTTCCTCATAGATGGTGCCTTGTTGCTGTGTCCTCACAGGGAGGAAGATGGAGAGGGCAAACAGTCTTCTTTACGTTCTTAAGGGCCCAAATTCCATTATGAGGGTGGAGCCTTATGACCCAATCACTTCCCAAAGGCTCCACCTCTTAGTACCTTCACCCTGGGGGTTAGGTTTTTAAATATGAACTTGGAGAAGACACAAACATTCTGACCATAGCACTCACTTTCACAGAATCAAGTTCTGCTTCATATAAGCTGCCAGGGCCAAGAGCCAGGGGTCTCTTACCTGTTCCCCTGACAGTCAGGCTGTCACCAGACCATGCTTCTTGGAGAGAAGTCATTTTATTTGGATACATGATGAAGTAATTAGAAAATGAATGTAGTCCTGCTCTGAATCTCTCCTTACCATCAGGCTCTGTAACCTAGAGAAAGATTATCTGTTCTTAAATATCTTGTTACTAGCAGCCAATTTGTGAAATGGAAAATAACCTTAATATTGAAAAATGAAGGATAAAATAGTATTGAAGTGGAAAATAGAGTGGAGGAACAGCTTCAAATTGTTTCTGGCATTTGGAAAATTCAGATCATGGTTAAGTATAGGACCTTTGTATTATTTTTTCCATTGAGAAGTTAAAAATAAGTGAACCCTGAAGGTTATGAAAGAAACTTCTATCCAGAGACTATAGAGATTGGTTCTTTAGCAGGGCTTCTTAGAAACCTGGGTGCATGGTAATCACATGCAGATGCAAAAAGGGATAATACATTTTCAAAGAAGGTAGACTCTTTACCATCTTTGGGTTTGAGTCAGCTGCAAAGTCTTATTTTTATTATGCACCACACTAACGGCATGAAAAGAAACTAGACTCAGGGGCCTGAATAATTTTCTATACTTCCTACAATTTATATAATGATGAATAAGATTAACAGTTACTTTACAATTAAAGAGAGCAAGTTCCAGTCCCTAAAACAAATATAGATTAAATAAACAGTGCACTGTTTTACATGCTTTGAGGTTAAAGTTTACATTCCAGAAAATTTTATTTAGCTTTTTGGATCATCCTTGAAGTAAGAGCGCACGATGAGGCTGTGACTATCTCAGGAGGTTCCTTCTTTCTTTGCCCATACATTTCAAAGAGTATAAAGACCCCTTTCTCCCCCAAATGATTCTTTGCTCTTTGTAATACAAAGCTTACAGGAGTGAAGATGCTTCCCAGCCCACCTCCCTATTAATAACTAGTACTTGATGTAACAGGATTTTGTCCCTAAGATATCAGATCGACTCTGACGTCTAATTTCTTTTAATTTTAACCAAGACACAATCAAAGTGTTTATATTTCTATTTTTATTAATTTAAGTAGACTTTTGTATTTGAAGGCATGACATAATGATTCTCCTTCCTTCCTTCTTCCCCTCCCTCCTTCTTTCCTCCCTTTTCCTTTAAAGAAAGAAATGATGCTAAACCTGAGCAGTAAAGCTGAGCATGTGTAGGAGGGACAGGCACTCAGGGCTTTCGGGGCAATATGTATTGTATAATACAGAGAACTGCAACTCTGAAAGAGCAGAGCAAGGTCAGGAAATAAAAGCAATTGAAATTTTTAGGAGTATAAAGTTTGCAACACAGAACGGCACAAATGGTGGTGGGGAATTTTCTAGGTGCCAGATTGTGGCAAAATCTCAAGTGTCACACTGCACAGCATGGATGTGAAGTGATAAGAAAAAAGAATCAACTTGTGGGGTCCAAGACTGAATGCAGGGAAATTAAGAGACACTCACAGTGGTCCAAGAAAAACAAGATAAATGAGCGTCCATCCTAGGGTGGTGGGGAGGGAATGGAGCCCAGAAATATTTAGAAGGTAGGTTCAGCAAGTATAAATGATTGCTTGGACGTGGGGAGTAGGGAAGGCAGGGGAAGAAATCTAAGATATCTGCTAGCTTTCTAGTTTGTGTGATTGAATAAAAGGAGTGCTGCCAGCTGAGAGATTAAACAAAATTAGTCAGATGAACTAGTTTAAAAAGAAAAACATTGAGATGCATTTTAGACACATTGACTCTGAATTGTCAGTGGGTTATGTTTCCACAGAGTAACTGGATGTGGAAGCCAGGAGCTTAAAGAGAGGGATCTGTTGATATAGATCTGTGGATAACTGGCATGTGAGTAGTGAGAAAGAGCAAAATTACCCATGTTTGCTCTTGAAAAGTGTGCAGCATAAGAGAAGTAATAAATGAAGAATGGGACCGCGGCATCGAACGGATGATTAAAACAAAAGGAAGCCCATAAAGAAGCAGAAACAATGGACATAGGGTTTTGGAAACCGCTGGAGAAGGTATGAGCTTGGATGCTAAAGGAGCAAAATGTTTCAGAGAAAATAAGAACAAGAGTATCCAGCAGAGAAGTCCATAGGGCACCTGAAATTTGAACATCAAATTTGATATTCAGAATGTCATCGGAGAGAGTACAGTGAGAGTGAAAGATGAAGAGACAGAATTCATACCACGATGGCTTGAGGGGAGAATGGAGCTGAACTTCAGATAACCAACAAAAGCGTTCAGATGAAGTAGAGAAGAGAGGCTGGTAAGGAGCCCATCCATTGGGAGAAAATGGAGGGTAAAAGAGATGAAAGTGTTTTTGAGGTTGGAAACCCATGTGACTGAAGCAGGAAACAGTGAGGATCCTGGAACAGATAACTCTTTAACACGAAGATAGGAGCAAAAGCGGCTTTGGAAACAGTGAGGATCCTGGAACAGATAACTCTTTAACACGAAGATAGGAGCAAAAGCGGCTTTGGAAACAGTGAGGATCCTGGAACAGATAACTCTTTAACACGAAGATAGGAGCAAAAGCGGCTTTTAGTGAGGCTGACTGCTCAGCGAATGACTCCTGTCAGTCTTCAGAGCCCCGAATAGAAGTTTGTGCTTCCTTATATACCTCTTTTTAGATCTGTGAAGCTTATTTCCATTGGAGTTTCCTGGAGAATATAGCAAGCAGGATTTACACAAAGCAGAGCAGTGGAGAAGGGGAGAGTAGAGTTCTGACAGGACTTTCTGGGACCATTATGCTCATTTGATGACAGGTTACAGAGGTTGTCATGGCTGCTCAGGTACATTCTAGAAAGAGCATAGTTACCTAGTGAACCCGTAGTTGCCCAATTCTATATGTAGGGGTGGTCTCCTCCCTCAAGATGAAAAATGAGTTCTTGGAAGAGCCCGAATATGGAGAACACAGAGTACTGTGGCTTAAGATTTTAGATAAAATAGGTCTGGGTGACAATGAGATCGAAGATAGAAGAGATCCACTTGAAATAAGTGCAGAGATGAAGGGCCCCTTCAGTTAAAGGTCATTAAAGTGAAAAGCTACAGGAGTGTCCACTCAAAAGCCTTATAGCTACAATGGACAATCAGTTTCCCTAGATTTATGAGAAGAGTCTGATGTAGAAATGTGTGAGCCACATAACAAAGATTTCAATGGTAATAATGCTAATTTTTATTGGGTGTGTATGTGTTTCTAGATAGCTATTCTAAGTTCTTGGTAGACATTTAAACTTGATAAGGAAGGCGTTAATATTATCCTCATTTTATAGAGTAGGAGATTTAAACCCAGAATGATTGAGCAAGTTGCTCAATGACACAGTGTAAACAAGTAATGGAGACAGGATTTGAACTCAGGAAGGCTGATTCTAAGATTCCATGCATGTAACTATTTCATTTTTAACAAGGAGTTTGCAATCTAAATCTTTTACAATCTTTTGCTCTTGTCAATCTCTTTCCCATTCTTCCCTGTTATTTTCCTGGCAAGGGTTCTAATCACCTTCACTGGGACCAGCACAATCTGCATGCCAGCCCCCACAAAGTACTACCAAGTAAGATAGTCATAGTAATGATCTCCCACATTACCTTTCCATGCTTCTTAAGTCTCACTCTCATTTATTTGCTAGCTCAAGTCTGAACTTCTTTGTCTAGACTTTACTATACTGTGCAATGTGATCTCCATTCTAATTTCCAACTTTGTCCCTTCCTACTTTTTTGGGGGGTACTGGGGATCTAACTTGGGTCTTTGTGCTTGCGAGGCAGGTGGCAGAATTACTAAGCTAAATCCCCAGCCCCCCTTCCTACTTTCTTAAAAAATGTTCTTACTCCAGATGCAGTGCCTGTCTCAGTATCCTACACATAGCAGGAACTCAGCCACTATTGGTGATGAGAATCGGGCGGATAATACTGACTCACACTGATTTACAAAACAATTTGTTTTGCCTATGTAGTTTCACTTGATCTTAGCACTGAGAGATTTGACAGGTCCTAATTTCCCCACTGATAGAAGCTATTCACAGCTGGAATGAAAGCCTTCCATCCCTGTTAAAGGAAGAACATCTAGAAGGAAGATATTAAAATCATGAGGACTATATGATCTCAACCTTCAATGCGTGTAACGCAGGGACTGTACATAATAGATGAGGAAACCGGCCCATTGAGAAGATAAGTTGAGAGAAAAAGAATACAAATTTTCTCCTTCAACCTATGGCGTATGATCTTAATATTAGCTTATGTCTGGCAATTTCATTCATCTATCTGTCTGTCTGGTAGTAAACTGAACTCCTTGAAGCTAGAAACTCATCTTCATTAGTAAGTCCCCAGGGTCCCTAGAACCTAGCACGACATCTAAAGACTGAAGATTGTCAGTAAATATTTGTTGAGTGGATAAAAGAATACTGGGTGTTAATCTTTATATTCTCAGAGTAGTTTTAATCATACATTGTATAATTAACTCAACTCAATTAATTTGTAATTAATTCCCCTGCTGAATATCTAGTCCTATATTTAACTAAGTTCTGAAGGAATGAAAACACTGTCAAATTCATTTATGCATTCTATAGTTTTTCATAAATAGGTGGAAAGTAACATGGCTATGGAAATATGAAGAACCTACATAGTTAAAAATTGACTTGTTTTGGTACATGTCACCCAGCAGAGGATGTTATGCTCTGGAGTACAATGATGACTGTTCGAGCACAATAGGGATAACCCTTTACCTCGATCTCTACCTGGTTGGACCTGATATTAATATTTCTTTTCTTTTTCATTTTTTTTTTAAGACAGAGTCTCACTTTGTAGTTCAGGTTGGCCTTAAACTCACTATGTAGCCGAGGCTGCCTTGAACTCAAAGCAATCCTCCTGCCTCAGCTTCCTGCATGCTGGGATTACAGGCATGTGCCACCACTCCCAGCTTAATATTTCTATTAGTACATTTCTTCTATACTTTACTGTTTAGAAAACACAATCACATTAACTTTATTATCTAGTGTTCTATAAAAATAGCTGATTATTTCTATTTTACATTAACATTTATTCAACAAATATTTCCTGAAATAACCCAGGCAGTATTCTAAATTCTAAATTAAAAATTGAGCACAAAGCAAGTTCCTCACTCCCCAAGTACTTACGTTCTTGGAGGGGAAGACAAGCAGTAATACAGAAGTGAGCAGAAAGTCGTGAAAGGCAGCATGAAGACAACGCAGTGGTAATGTGATAGAGAGGACTGGAGCTGGGGAGGAAAAGCTGTTCTGAGGAGGTGACCCTGGAGCCGTGTCCAAAATGAGAAGCTGCTCCTAGGAGGGAGCAGCAGGTTCAAGGGCAATAAAGCGAAGATAAACTTGGCATGCCCACTGGATACAGGTAAGGTCAGTGCAGCGGCTGGAACTCACTGAAGAACGAATGAAGTGAGACTGGAAAGACAGGTGACAGCCACATCGAGTAGGACCTCCCGGACCGTGATGAGGCAGGGGTGGGTATTTGTCACGCGCCATTATTTCCGGGTTCTTCATGCCCTACATGAATCCCGGGCTTGAGTCCGCCGGTATTGGCATGCCCACCGGATACAGGTAAGGTCAGTGCAGCGGCTGGAACTCACTGAAGAACGAATGAAGTGAGACTGGAAAGACAGGTGAGGGCCAGATCGAGTAGGACCTCCTGGACCGTGATAAGGCAGGGGTGGGTATTGTTATAATTGCAGAAGGAAACAAACCATCAAGAGTTTAAGCAAGAAGGTGACCCCTGGGAGACATTTCGTCACGGATTCCTCATGTTCCTGCACGTTCCAGGTCCCCGAGCAAAGGTACTTCTAGCCAATGTTCACATAAGGAAGTTTCTAGGATAATAAAGCTCAGCAACATCTCTCTACAGAGATCCAGGGTAATAAAGATAGAGACCCCCCCCACACACCCAAGATCTGCTTGCATTCCAAGGTAATGAGTGACCGCTCTCTATAGAAAGGAGGCAGTCCTTTATCTGATTAAATTTTTCTAATTTCAGGATTCCTTTCTTATGACTCACTCCATTAAACATGCAGGTAATATATTGAGTGAAAATGTGGTGAATGTTTAAATTTTTAAAAATTGCAGAAGAGGACGCATTGCCAAAAAAGATGGGATAAGTATGTTTGAAGTGAGGGGAAATTGTAAAGTATTTTGAGGGGTGTTAATGGTAATATCTTTTTTGCTGTT